>NC_139354.1:107015565-107473065 GCF_055883805.1 Amblyomma maculatum
GTATATGTCACGTGAGTGTTGAGATGCGGATGAGAGGGACTATACACAGAAGTAACTCCTCACTCTGCAGTATGTGATGCATCGGTAGATAATATGCCCCCTTCAGGCAGATGTGCGGATGATACAGACGGGGAAGCAGTGGGGCTATTGTCCGTGAGCTGGCAGTACGACCATGGAGGTAGTATCTTTAAATGATGTAGTTGTAAAGACTGTTTGCGAGCTGTTTTCCATCCGCTGATCAACGAGTTCAGTGAGCGTATTTAGCTGGGCGTACTCTTGAAGTACTGGTATGGGTGTTAGGCGGGGAAGATATGTTATTGAACGCATAGCCTCACGACTGATTGTCTCAAGGAAGTCCCACTGTCTGCGGGTGAGACGTTGAAACTGTGCCTGGTAGATTATACGCGGCTGGAGGACAGAGCGAACAAGCTGGCGGGACGTGTGAGCACGCGCCGCCAGAGCGCATAGCTATGCGACGAATCAGACCTAGAGTAGCGTGAGCGGTCTTGCGGATGGCTGTCAGCCACGGGGTGCCAGTCCCAGAGGAATGAAGAAGAAGACCAAGAATGCGAACGGTTTGTGCCTGAGGAATCGGGGATTACTATCATAAAATTTATAGTGGGAGCTTTCCGTAAGCCAGCTTTATTTCCAATGCGAATGAAACATGGTTTTGTACGCGAAAGAGTTAGACCAAAAGGAGGGAGGCGAAATGTCAATACATCCAGCGCATGCTGGAGGGCTGCCTGATGGACAGACGTATCTAGGTGACAGCACCATAAGGTTATATCATCGGCATACGCAAGCACGCGTATAGAAAGGATGGCCTCTAGGGCTCGAACAAGTGGAATGAAGGCCACCTTAAATAATGTAGGGGCGAGAACGGAGCCCTGGGGCACTCCTCTGTTTGAGGGGAAGTGACCAAAGGGCTTTCCATGGACACGCACACTGAACGTTCTATTTGTTAGAAAGGCGTGAATGGCGAGGAGAAACCTGTGAGGGAGACCAAGAGTTTGTAGAGAGGCAAGAATGGCTGAGTGAAGGATGTTATCATATGCCTTTGTTATATCTGTAGCGATCACAGTTCTAACAAGATGACTGTGCGGAGAGTGGTGAAGCACGTCCGCAGCCAAAGTAGCAAGACCGTCCTCCGTTCCTATTTGCGGGCGGAAGCCAATTTGGGATTCTGGATAACAATCATGGGATTCCAACCACCACGATAAGCGAGTGGCGAGAATATTTTCGTAAAGCTTGCAGATTGTTGGCGTCAGGGAAATTGGACGAAGGGCCGAGAGAGATAATGGAGGATGACCTGACTTCGGTATTGAAACACCAATAGAATGCTTGAACTCGTCCGGCATGACACCAGAATGCCACACGTCATTGAATGCATCAAGCAGGTCCTGCAAAGCAGTCCCTTCCAAGTTGCGGAATAAGGAGTTAGGTATGCCGTCGTGCCCGGGAGCAGAGTTAGATTTGAGGCGTTCAATGGAGGCCAGCAGCTCTGCCATGGTTAGGTCAGAAGTAATCGCATCGGGCAGTTCTGTAACCGGTTAGCGAGGTGGAGAAGTCGAGGTGGAATCATAGTGGGGGAAAAGCTGCCTGGCCGCCTGTTTTGCAAATGTGTCCTCATCTACATTCATCGCAAGGCGAATGCTATCTGTGTAATGAGAAACTTGAGAAGAGCGCTCCATGGCGTGAAACACTCGCCAAAGTTGTCGATTACTCTGCTTGGAGGACAGGCGCTCACACCATGAAGCCCAACGTTGCCTTCCTAGACGCTTTTCATACCGCCTCGCACGTGCGGTAGCCTGGTGAAGAGCGGGGATAGCCGATGGGTCATCGGGGTTACGAGCAGCATAATGATCTGCCTGGCGACGCAGAGCCCAAAGATTCAGGAGGTGGATGTCCGGGTTTGGCTCGTCTTCATTTACAGTGGTGGTAATCGTGTGGGACGCAAGAACAGCAGAGAGAGTAGACAATGCTGATGATGTGGTGAAATCAGATAAGCGATTGTCTGCGCGTACAGAGTCCCATGCTGTTATTCGTACGCTACGGCGTATTTTACGTATCCGCGAAGGAGTGAGAGAGATAAAGATAGGACTGTGATCACTACCCCAGGTATCTGGTTTAACAGCCCAACGAGGGCTACCAGGGCCTAACCACCAAGTCAAATCAGGTGAATAAGGCCCACCTTGTGGACGGGTATGCGGGTGGTTTAAAAGATGAAAAGAATTATCTGAAAAGCCGCCCTGGATGTGTGCACCCCTGGGAGTTCTGGCGCTATAAAGGGTGGACAGATTTTGAGACCACGCACTTCATGCGCGCGCCCATAAGCCTAGAACACTTTAGCCTTCAAACTCCCGATGTCGATGGGAGTGCAGAACCAGGTCTAAGGTACTACGTGATCACCGTAACTATCACTGAAAATGCACTCTGTCATCAGAACAACAGCGTAAGGTGCAAAGAATATCTGGCTCCGGACAGGCCTACACTGAAAACTGAACCTGGCAAATTTTAACCTTATCTAGTAAAGCTATATAAAGCTTAGCAGTGCCGTTAGATAAACTAGGAAGAATTAAGTGGGGTAACGTAAGATTATGTGAGGCTAATTACAAATCAAACTTATACTGTACAAACGGGCGGGCGTTTACCGTACTGTCATACTCTAGCGGAGAGACGAGAAGTAGGTGTAATTCCCTGTGAATGAGCGAGAGAGAGGGGGGGGGGGGGGGGGAATAAGCACATAATCGGTATATACATGAATTCTGCGACAATAACGATAGGGTGGAAATTATCATAATTAAGCTTATCCATTACTAAAAATTTATGTTCGTAGACACTTATGCACCTAAATTTACTCATGATGACCACCGATCGAAGGCTTCTATGAAGATGCATAACTGGAAAATAAAATTGAAGCAATCTTTAATCATATTGAAGGTAGCACAAAAAACGAGGACCAAGCAGTAGAAGGAGACAACACAACACTACTCCTTGGTCCTCGTTTTTTGCGCTACCTTCAATGTGAATAAGGTTCAACTCGTCCAACTTTCAATCTTAAAATGTAATCATCGGCGACTTCAGTGCAATGTATGCAAGGAGCAGGCTGGAGACCAGGCATTGGGTGAACATGGCACTGGCTTTGGAAATGATAGGGGAAAGTTATTATCAGAGTTCGTAGAACGCAATAATTTGCGAATAATACATATCCTTTTAAGAAACGTAAGAACAGTATATGGACATGAAGAAGCCGGAGTAACTGAAAATAATATCGTTCCCATATTGTGCCCTATGTACCGGATGTGAATATCATCGGAATGACTGATATGGAATGAATGATTATATTAGTGACGAAGTCCGTGAAGGAGTTAGCGGTAAGTGGAAGTAGAGGAATTTAGGATATCCCTGCAAGGCTGATATTCGTCATTAACTTGGGAAGATGTCCTTAAAGCCGGAGAAATGAACAATAATAAAAGTAACATTTGATGGTCGGACCATTGGGCAGGACATCGGTAATATATCTAAAGGAAATAAATATTTTATATTATAAGCTACAAAACGTGAAAGCCCCCAGCAGACAGGATTGAAATGGCCGTGCTACCAAAACTAACCAAAATCCGTAAAGAGCTCTACAGAAGGAACTATTATGGAGGGAGTCGAGTATATTCTATAGAACGGCGCTCTAAAGAAGTCAAGAGGACACTAGGCATAGACAAAAGCTATAACTTAGGACTCAAAGAGAAGACAGGCACTCTAATTACCACACTGAACAAGATGGTTAATGAAACCGAGGAGTTCTGCACTGATCAATGCAGTCGCCGTAATTGCCGGAATGATGATTAGAGTGGCAGTAGTGCACAGCAATCAGACGTTCCGCCTGTAAGAAAGAAGAAATCCAATACAACAATAAAAACAATGCGAAAGGGGGTTGCAGGTGAGGAGGATCTGGTAGCCGCAGGTTGATTGCAAGACGGCGGTGAGATTGTGCTAGAAAAATTGGCAGCATTGTGTACAAAATGCCCTTTGGTAATCTCGGAACGCTGGTGTTTTGTCCGTAAGAAGCAGAATGTCAAGGGCTTGAAATTACAGTCAAATCAGCTTACTATATGGTACGTACAAGGTATTAACTAAGGAAATTGCTATTAAATAACGGTAACTTTAGACTTATCAATCAAAAGAATCAGGCAGGCTTTCTTCAAGGCTGCTGTCATTACATCACATTAAAGCTCTCAGCGAGGTGGTGGAAAAATTCTCAGAATATAACCAGCCCCTATAGATAGAATTCATTGATTACGAGAAAGCTTTTGGCTCCGATCTTAGCCATCATGCAGGCATTGTGAAATCAGGATGTAGATGAGTTTAGTATGAGTCTAGTATGGGCAACAACAACTAAAACAAATATGAACAAGCTTCCTGTCTTGCAAAGAACAATTATTCGTCTCATCGTAAACTTAAGAACCAACATCAAATGTTCAACCCATAACAACATCACTTAATACGATCCGCGTGGGTAATATTTATGAATATCGCTTGTTACAATTAACTTATTTCGGTTCGGCAGGTATGGGTAATTTCTTGGTAAAACTTGCATCTCTTGAACACCGCACTGCAATAGTAAACACTAGATGCACTGACGCGTGATCTCTACCACATTTCAGAACAGACTACAAATTACAATGTTTGGCTCTTAATTTCCCGTTTTTCTTAACAAATATAAAGACACTGTTGGTTTTAGTCCTAACCAGTTGAGAAACTACTTCGTGCAAATATAATCCATCCATAAATGTGTTCTTATTTTAATATTATACTCGCCTTCGAACTTTCTGCCTTGTTGAGCTTTTTCATTGATTTTATTATTGATCAACTTTTTATTTTTTTTTTTTCATATCGTGCTGCAATGACGTATGCATTGTATAACACTTTTGGATGTCATAGTAGAATTATTAATGAACTTCTGGAATTTGCTGTTTGCTCCTGCTATGTTGTGTACGGGGTTCCTGGGCCTTTGTAAAGTTGTTTGTACAACTTTTAGTCCAGGTGACCATTCACTTGGTGGAAAATAAATTTGATTTGATTTGATATGATATGTGAAACTACTGGAAGGTATTTATAGTGACAGCACCGCAACCGTAGTATTGTCCTGAAAAAAAAATACAGTAATAAAATTCAAATAAAAAAGGACGTTAGGCAAGCAGACAATCTCTCCAGTACTCGTCAACGATTTTTTTAAAGCGCGTTCAGGCACCTGAACTGCAACAGTTACGTATAAGGGTTGATAGAGAGCACATCAGTAATCTTCGATTCGCTGATGAGATGGTCGGGTACGGGACAACGCCTTGCTAACTAATTCAAGAAACGAAATGCAACTGATAAGCGACGACCTAAACATGCAGAGCAGAAAGGTCGGTACAACATTAATACGCAGTAGATTGCTGGTGAACACTTCCGCAAAATAATAAATGCAGGTTCATTAACACGTGTTCAGTCTCAGGAACAAAGAAACGAGATTATTCGTCTAAACCATGCTGCTTCGGTTCCTTGATCATCAATCAGTGCTCACTAATCAATCAGTCAACCAATCACACTGCCAACCACCCCCAATCAATCAACCGACCTTACGTATATCATTCACACTCCATGGAAGGTGTCTGTCATCATTTCGGCATCTCTTCTGACTCTACATTGACTTGTGCGCAGTTAGACGATGAACTACAGAACGTGGAGACATCACCAGCCTTGGAGATGACGTATCAGCTCTGTAGTCCTGGTGATTGCCGCATCGCATGACGGCGCCACCCAAACGTTTGCCTTGGCACGGTTTTCCTTGAAAACTCTCTCTCAAACCGGCGTACGGCGATAGGTTTTTGCCTCAAAGAGAACAGTACGCCTCGCCTAAACGGACAAATTGGCATGGACATGGAATGTAACGGGAAAGCAAAATAACCTCGCCAAGATGACATACTGGATTCCAAGCGAAGGAAAGTAGGGGCGGCAGAAGGTTAGAAGGATGATATTAGGAAGTTTGAGGTGATTCAGTGGACGCAGCAGGATCGAGAGCGTGTTGATTGCAGGATTAAGGGAGCGATATTTACCTTGAATGTAGTCACCTGATGACGATATATCTGATTTTTAGAAGGGCTCAAAATGTTTAACACAAAGTAAGTGGCTTTAGATTTGTTTCAGCCCTGGGGATAGATTTGGCGCTGCGGCGGACGTTAGGTAAGATGCAGAATAGTTCAGTTAGTCGGAATGTTCATTAAAAAATTAAATAACCAATTTAATTTTTATTTTAGAGGTTCGGTTGCATCTGCAGAATTGTAACTCGCTTTAAAAGTTTTTATTTTATTTATTGAATACTTGCATCGCCTTCATCGCTATAACAGCAGGGGAAACACTAAAATGCTTGTCGGTACAATGAGCAGTATAGTCGAGTAAAAAATAAATAAAGTTGCAGCGCGCATTACGACTCCCACAGAGGCCACCCTGATAGGTGAGCTCACTTCGTAACACAGCGCCAGTGGGCGCGTCAGGCGTAGATCACTCGGCCGTTACGCGCTTTGAGTCTGGATTGGCAGCAAAATGGCTGCGCGCATTGTATAACGATGCGGCGGCTATCGGCGAGACCGCGAAACTGACAACAGAGCGCCGTGCGCCCGTCTGGCTCTCAGGTGATGGCAGTACAGTTCTCTGGTTGGAGCAATTCACGACAGACGCGTTCTGTTATTGTGTGAAGCCACCTATCAGGGTCACATTTACGTGCTCTATAGCGCACGCTCAACGAGTAAAACCTGACAGACAAAAATGGAGGTGCAAAATGGAAGGTGCGATGCTTCCTGCCAATTGCTTATAACGCGGGATTCCTGTCTTCAATACTAAAAAGCGAGCTAGCTGGCTCCTTCCTTTCTTGTTTCTTTGTTCCTTGCAGCCTCCTTCATTTCCTTCTTTCATTTCCTGTTCTTTCTTCTTTTTTCATTCTTAATTTCTGCCTTTCTTCCATCTTTCCGTCGATCTCCTTGCTTTCGTCTTTTCATTTCCTTCACTCTTATTTCTTTTAGTCTTGTTTCGGACTTTTTTGTTTGCATATTTGCATCCGTGTTTTTTTGTTTTCTTTTCTCTTTCTTGACTTCCTTCTCTCTTTATTTATCTCCTTCCTTCCTTCCTTCCTTCCTTCCTTCCTTCCTTCCTTCCTTCCTTCCTTCCTTCCTTCCTTCCTTCCTTCCTTCCTTCCTTCCTTCCTTCCTTCCTTCCTTCCTTCCTTCCTTCCTTCCTTCCTTCCTTCCTTCCTTCCTTCCTTCCTTCCTTCCTTCCTTCCTTCCTTCCTTCCTTCCTTCCTTCCTTCCTTCCTTCCTTCCTTCCTTCCTTCCTTCCTTCCTTCCTTCCTTCCTTCCTTCCTTCCTTCCTTCCTTCCTTCCTTCCTTCCTTCCTTCCTTCCTTCCTTCCTTCCTTCCTTCCTTCCTTCCTTCCTTCCTTCCTTCCTTCCTTCCTTCCTTCCTTCCTTCCTTCCTTCCTTCCTTCCTTCCTTCCTTCCTTCCTTCCTTCCTTCCTTCCTTCCTTCCTTCCTTCCTTCCTTCCTTCCTTCCTTCCTTCCTTCCTTCCTTCCTTCCTTCCTTCCTTCCTTCCTTCCTTCCTTCCTTCCTTCCTTCCTTCCTTCCTTCCTTCCTTCCTTCCTTCCTTCCTTCCTTCCTTCCTTCCTTCCTTCCTTCCTTCCTTCCTTCCTTCCTTCCTTCCTTCCTTCCTTCCTTCCTTCGTCTTTCCGTACATAATAACTAGTCCTCTTTCCTTTCTTCCTTTTACCCTCTTTCTTCTCGCTTAGAGCGCTTCCACTTGTCGTCACACCACACAGTTTTACCCCTTATCAACCGCGGCAGGTGGCATGCTAAGCACAATAACACCGGGGGTCACATTACCTTCCTGATTCTGCCTCTAATTCGAGCGCATTAATAAAATTGTAGAGCGGGTGAGACGCGTACCAGGCATGGTGCAGGTTCCGTGTTGGTTATGTAGGTTCTAGTTTGTGTAAGCTATAGTGTACAATACTTTGCGTGAACAAAATTATTGCACTTCGAGTGACTGCTTGTGGTTTCTATTCCCAAGTAAAAATATTTCAGAGCTGCACACAAGTCTTCTTACATGCGGAAATGCGAAAACATTGCGTGTTCCGTACCTAGTTCCGTTGTGAGCTCGTTTTGCGTTTCGTTGCTTTTCTGACGTCTGCAACCTTACTTTTACGTTACCTAATTTATTATTTTAGCTTTTTTTCATTCTTTCTTTAAGGTATATTATTATTTCTCTCAAGAACTAATTTTCCGTTCTTGATTATATATTTTATTCCTTTTTAAAATTTTATTGTTTCTTTAGATTGGCTCTTCTTTGTTATTTTTATCTGTATTTTATTTACAGCCGCTGTCATCGTTTTTTTTTTTATCGCTCTCAGGCGTGCTTACCCTGGAGAAGCAAAATTATGTACTCGCTTTCAGGAAGGCAGCATAGAGTTGTGGTTAGCGTTCTCTGCTAGCAAAGGAAAGGACGGTGGTTCGAGTCTTGACCTGGACATTGTTCACTTACTTTCTTCTTATAGTCGTTATGTACACATCTCGTGATCATTCATTCTGTCCAAGCCACCCATGAGCTATGAAATGCTTTCTCATTAATATTCGAAATGCTTTCTCAGGTTCGTGCAATCAATTCCCAAGCTTTTAATGCAATACCTCGTCATCGAGACGTGCAGGTGTGCACTTTTCTTTCTTCCCGCGGACAAAAACCGCATGAAACTGTCTAGACAACATCACTGCTTCATAGCCTTCACTGAAAATATTTATACAGTTTACCGAGATAGCACTGCTATCAACTACCAAAAACTGATTTTTCTATCGCGTCTTCTATTATTCTGCCTTTCATTTTGTTTGTAGGAGATTGTGGCGATAGCGTCCTTATTTGCTCCGACTGTATGCCTGATTGTATTCAAATCCTGTGTATCAACCCACTTTTTAACAACCCCTATTAGGACTGAAAGTATCTTCAAATACACTGTAAAAAAAAATTGGTCAAAATGACGGAAAATTCTTGGCAGCTCTATTTCCAAGCATTATCCGTCATTTCAACTTATGGTGCTTTTAGTCATTTTGATGTTTACTTGTCAAACTGGAATACATTTAAACCGTCAATATGACAATTGACCATCATTTCTAAATGACTGTGCATTTCTTCATTTCGATATAATGTACTTAAGTTGTAAATATGACAATTGATCGTCATTCTCAAATGACGGTTCATTTCATTATTTGGTATAATACACTTATGCCGTCAGTATGATGGCTGGCTGTCATTCCCACATGGTGGTGTTGTTAATCATTTTGACGTACTGCTTGTGAACCAGGAATACAACGGAGTCATCAATGTGCCATTATACAATGTGCCGTCATATTGACGGTTGCTGTGTCAGTTTGAAATACATTTAAAGCGTCAATATGACAACTTGACATGTTTTCACTTCACGGTCCAATGACATTAAGCACTTTTTTGTACAGTACAGCATCAGTTCAACATTTTTTATCGTTCAACATAAAGCATATTTAAGCCATCAATATAAACCTATAAGAATCCATCAATATCATTTCAGCTATTTGAATCTAAAACACATTTATTTAGAATTTCCTAAAGCCTCGGTTGTAAGAAGCTGAGCAAAATTTAAGTTAAACTTTGTGCCGCTCTGAAATCGAGCCTCAAGAGCAAAGTTCAACTGCTTCTCTTTGTCATTTGGATCTGTTCTTTTTTATTTTGAATCAAGGACTTCCACTGCTGCTGCTGTCAAGCTGCAGACTGACTCGCAGAATATCTTTAAAGAAGACACAAAAATTAGCGCTTTCAAAACAACCTTTATTGTTATAAATGCGCGAAAATGTAATGTAAAAATACACTTTGAACTTGCAGCTTGCTGCTAGCAGATTCTTCCCAAAATCATACATGGTGTATCTAGAAAACAGAATATGACGTATACTCATATTAGATACATGATCATATTAAGGGTATTTAAATAAAACAATATGGGGCCATAAGAAAAGCATCCAACATATGCTGAAACTAACTTCGGATATAAAAAATACAAACATTCAACACGTAGGCAACTTCTGTTACCATCATTGCATTCCAGTAATTTCTATAAAATGAGACAACAGAAATCTGTCCAATTCGTATTTATGAACTTTGAGTCATTTTGTCCAGCCTCTTCCCTGATTCTGCGAGAGATTGTGATTTTGTCAAGCTAGCCCGACATTCCAGTTTCCAAGTCCACTTATCCCAGCTGTTATTTCCCAAAGCCTTAGAAAATAAACAATTTGAACAGAGATGAACCACAAAAATTGAGATGACAGTCAAATTCTTTATAGTACCGTAGTTCAGGTAAACATTTTACGCTGTCGGAAGGAATGGCTTCATTTTCTCACTTCATTACCATTTCATCTCTAAGCCATTGAGATTATATTCATGCAATTACTTTTATGTTTCCCATGTGAAGGCAACTATATTGGTCACTTTTTTTCCTTTGCCTGATTCTTTCAGTTAAAGAACAGAAACGCTTAAAATTACTCGAGGTCAAACTTTCACTTATGGGGCACTTCATATGCTGCAATTTAGGCACAGTCTTAGTTGAATGCATCAGTACCATCTCACTCAACTGGCCAGCTCCGAGAAACAAAATTGTCCCTCCCGCAAGGCACATTTGCAACCGCCACAAGACCGACAACAAACTTTTCAGATTCACTAGGGCTGCAGGAAGGTTAGAAAAATCAAATTTTGTACAAAGCATGAATAAACTTCCAATTGCCAACATGGTGGAGCAAGAGATTCGCAGTTTTGTTTCCGTTCTGATGCTTGACTGTCTCAGCACATTGTTTACATAGACGACAAGCAGTAATCGATGACAATGGCTGTAGTGGTTCTGCAAGCCTAGGGCAAACATGGGCTTAGACGAAGTTTAGACTCAAATTAAACCTGCCACTGTGAGTTTACTCAAGGGTAGATGCTTGGGCTTGTTGGTTCATGGTATAAAAGGAAAGAAGCATAGCAGAAAAAGAGATGGACACACAGTCAAGACACACAGTGCGAACTTCCAACAAATGTTTATTTTAGTAAAGAAAGGTTTTTATACCTTCATATTACAGTGGGCCATCAGGCATGCACTAGCAAAGTATTTCTGTCTGACAGATACACAAGTTCCCTCGACAAAGTGCGACCAAAGGGCTGCTTGCATAATTGTCTTTGAAAAGGGACAATCACTGGGCTTCAATTAATTTACGTGTTAACCTGTTTTTATGCACTTTTAAAACCACAGGCTTTCTGAGATGGTAAATGCATTCACACACATGGCAGTGAGTCGACAAACTTTTCCCGCACATGCTCTTCTACATCCAGCCCATGGTCCCGATGCTTATCATTCAGGCATCTGCCCATTTCTCCTGCATATTGTTTGCCACATGGGAGAGGAATTTGGTAGGGAACATTCTCGGAGCAATAAACAAAATTTTCCCCAAGCTTCCTTGTGCAGCAGCCAACCGGCTTATTGAGCTCTGAAAAAGTTTTTGTGCACAGACGACTCAACTTGTTAGGAGCCGAAAAACCCGCTTTGCTGCTAGATCACTGCGCTATTTTCTTTTGAGCCCAGCAACACAGTGGCAGAGTTCTATTTTTCGGCTCCTTATAAGTTGAGTCATCTGTGCACGAAAACGTTTTCAAAACTCAATAAGGCAGTTAGCTGCACAATGAGGCTTGAAGAAAAATCCATTTATTGCACTGAAAATGTTGTCTATCCAACTTATGTCTCCTATGGGCTGTGGCAGACAATATGTAGCACAAGTGGGCAGATGCTTGAGTGATAAGCTTTGGGACCATGGGCTGGGCATTAAGAGCATGTGCGGGAAAGGTTTATCGACCCAATTCCATGTGTGTGAATGCATTCCCCATCTCAGAAAACGTGTGATTTTAAAAGTGCATAAAAACAGGTTAGTACGTGAAATAATTGAAGCCCAGTGGATCGTCCCTTTCGAAAGAAAATTATGCAAGCAACCCATCGGTCGCACTGTTGTCAAGGGAACTTGTGTATCTGTCAGATACGCTTTGCTAGTGCATGCCTGATGGTCCACTGTGATATGAAGGTATAATAACATTTCTTTACTAAAATAAACATTTGTTGCACTGCATGTCTCTCCTACTTGTGTCCATGTCTTTTTGCGCTTCATATTTTTTCTTTGAGCTCACTGAACGACCACATTTTGTGGGACACTTCCCTGCATAGTCTTGTAGCTCATGTGGCTAACCACTTTCAAAACATGGCAGTTATAGCTGTGAAAAGCCACCACTGCTACTGCGTTGCACTGCAGAAATGTGTGCGAAGGCACTCACAATTCTGAATTATGTCTTGAACATTTCTAAGAATGTGTGCAAAAGCAGAACACTAGATTAAATAGAAAAAAATGGTCCTTGGCGCATGGTTTTGAATAATATTCAGAGCGTTCATTAGGTGAAAGTACTGTGATGCTGTATGTTCTTGGCAGTTCTTGTCAGTTTCATAGGGTTATTCAACGATTCTAAGCATTTACCTCATCTCTTAATGATGAATTGATCAAGATTGTTGTGTTTGCGAAAAAAGCAAGCACATGTGAGCTCTGCGAACTCTGAGCAGTGCAAGCTTTGGCAGTGGACGATATCTCAGAACAGTAAGAACTTGCAGCCATTCGTATGCACTGAATGAACCCACTGATGATAATAGACTTGCTTTTATTAGGCTCCTTTCTGGATTAAATTTTCTGTCTGATCACATTTTCGGCCCCCTTGAATTCTGAATTATTGACTTTCCACTCTGCATATTATATAGTGGTTCGACTCTTTGCAGCAGCATTGCGGCGAATATAAAGGTTTGAAAAACTTAGAACATTGGTTCTATGACTACTGCTGTGGTTCCATGAAAATGTCGAAATAATCGAGAGTCGGAAAACTCACAGGTCAGAAATTTCGCCTTTGACTGCTACATAGTTGGTCGTTTTGCACATTGCCTGCTTCAAATCTCAGCAACTACAGATATTCAAATTTTTGGAGCTGCAAGAAATAATCACAGTAAAGGGTTTTTTGCCATTTACTTTAACTACCACAGCAACTACCAGCTGCCGCCGAATATTTCCTCGCCTCATTCTCAGACGAATTTATAATACAAATGAATTCTATCTTAATGCACTACACAATTTGCAACTTAGCCTTTCATGTCTAATGGTGCATCAATCAAGTCACACTGAACAACACTTTCTTTAAAAAGCCTTTCATGTAGGAATGAGGTTCCTTGAACTAAGAGGAGTGAAGGAAATCCTAATGCATTGTGTAGATGTGCATTAACTCTAGACACTGCTATAAGCTATCACAGTAGCACAAGCCACATAACAGTGACAGTGATCAATTCAAAGGCCAACTCACCAGTGTAAAAACACCCGTAGCAGGCTCAACGACCTCGGTGAAATACCGCTGGCTGGCCCTTTTCCTCGGCCCTTGAAAAGGTTTATTTTTCCAAAGTACCTGTAAAATATGAATAGTAAAATAAATTATATTGATTTGGTGAGCGACGCTGCTAACAATCAGAAACAAGAAAGTAAAGATATGCAGGGAGTAGTTCCAGCATATACTCAATAATTTGTCTAAAAATGGCAAGGCCAGTGATGGTATGAAGTAGCACTGAACGAGGATAAAGAGGGCACGCCTCAGTTCGCAAGTCGAGCCAATGTTTCGATAAGTAGACTTGTCTTCGTCTGGCATGACATGGAAATATTACATGGGAATGAATTTTGAGTATGTCAAGAAAAATTTTCCGTGCCTCCTCTTTTCTAATTACTTTGCTTCGTTAGTGTCGCAAAAATGAAATAATTGTTAAACCTAGCTTGACATTATTTTGCAGTTATATCATGGGCACATCTTCCATATATTCTTATAAACTGAGGCAAATCCCCATAATATTTTTTTTTCACCTTTCCCACGACTTTTTAGTAGCCTGTATCTATGCATAATCGAATATTAAACACTATAATGCTCAACAAAAATATTGATTTATTTATACCACGCATTACTTTTGATTAGGATAGCACGTTACCTCAAATATCTCCATCACCGGCCTTTGTAGAACGAGAGGAAGAAGATGGTTTACACGGTATGATGGAGCACTGAACATGGGTAAAGGGCGACAAGTGGACTTGTCTTCGTCTGGTCTTAGACGAAGACAAGTTCACTTTTCGAAATGTTGGCTCTACCTGCGAACTAAGTTCTGCCCCCTTTACCCTTGTTCTTAGATGAAGACAAGTCCACTTGTGGAAACGTTGGCTCTACCAGCGAACTGAGGCGTACCCCCTTTACCCTTGTTCAGTTATCCATCATACCGTCTAAACCCTCTTCTTTCTCTCGTTCTACCAAGGCCAGTGATGGAGATATTTGAGGTAACATGTGCTATCCTAAACAAAAGTAATGCGTGGTATAAATAAATCAATATTTTTGTTGAGCAGCATAGTGTTTAATGTTTGATTACGCATAGATACAGGCTACTAAAAAATCGTGGGAAAGGTGAAAAAAAATTATGGAAATTTGCTTCAGTTTATAACAATATATGGAAGATGTGCCCATGATATACCTGCAAAATAATGGCAAGCTAGGTTTAACAATTATTTCATTTTTGCAACACTAACGAAGCAAGAGTAATTAGAAAGGAGGGGGCAAGGAAAATCATTCTTGACATACTCAAAATTCAATTCTATGTCATATATAATGTGACTCATATATTTTGGCATATAGTTGTCTAGAATGCCTTGAATGTTTATAGTGCATAATCTTCTTTGAGGCTGAGTATGCTGAAGTGGTGAAGAGAAACATGTTTGGGACGTCCTGATGGCAGAATGCATGTTCCCACTCTTAATATGCTCAACTATACAGAATCATTTCCTACTATACATGCTTCAAGAGGAAAAGAGGGTAATCTTCAATAGTAGTAGGTTGCAGTTAGGGCAAAAGACTTAACTTACTTCGAGATGCAGCTAAATAAATCGAAGCAGCCTCGACATATGACGATGAGCGACAGCAATGAAACAACATTTTCACATTATTACCGTGAAAGCCTTAAATATCAGCCCAAAACACAGGACGCGAACTCAAACCCTTCAGGTAGTTACATGGACATCACCTAGAGTTCAGTAAAGGAGGCTATTAGATCTCATTAACAAATTGGTTGCTTCCTATTCAACAAAGTAAATAGAATGTACTGTCATGCTCAATACGAGTTGCAACGCATCACGAGTGAATCAATTCTGGCATCCATGCAACAATAAATTAGTGACCATTTAGGGAGAGCATGCACCTTGTAAAAATAATAAATGAACTCTGTTATCCATTTCTTAAACTGAATGAATAAATTGTGAGCAAGGCTATAGTCAGTGTGTGCCAAGAACATAGCTCCTACTGCATCTTGTGCGTTGTAGTGCATATTAAGTGCGACAGTACATTTTCAGAAATTTTTACGCAAGTCAGAAATGTATTGAGCACATGATGTAAAATGCATTACTAATATGCATGATATTTACTAGTGTAAATTATTTAAGACTGCCATATTGCCATGCTAAATACCTGCTAAGTAATTTTTTTACGCATGATAGTCAGGCACAACTAAAGAATGAACCAGCAGTTGCTCTACAAGTCCCTTCAGCAATTGCCATCAAACAGTTTCATGATGGCATGGTTGATCCAAGTGCAGAGTGTTTATTCACCTTTCCTAGTCATCAAAATAAAAAATATCAATTGTACAAGTTGTTCTATGGAACCCAATATATAAAAAGCCTCAGCAATGATTAAATTGCTCAAAAACTAGAGATGAAATTCTATTTATTTCCTAGCAACTAAAGGGCTTTATCCTTATAGTAACACTTATGTCTTAAATATGTAACCAGTACAGAAATTACAACACCTGATGAAAAGATTTTTTTCCATCATTTGAAACTCATTTACCTCTGCAAAAACACCATAGTAAGAGGGCGCCAGGTGGATAGGAGATATTGAACACGAAGAACGCTCCAAGTAGTAGTGCCATTGCTTTCTCCATGCTTGCAATGCTAAAGCACTCTTCTTCATCTACTGCCAGCACAACTCGTCCCCCATGTCTGAGCCTGCATGTGAAAACCACATTACTTCACATAAAACTTCATCATGGGTACACAAAACAATTATGATTTGCAACATACTTTGCATAAGTACACAGACAAATATGAAATGAATCTCAAGAATAATAACATACAGGACTATTGTTTCTATATTAATATAAACTGTCCAATTGTAAGATGAGCAAAAACTCTCAGCATGGTTCAACCCGCCTTTCTTGATTTAGAAGAAGTTTTTCTAGCAGGAGCACTGCCTCTACAAAATGTGGCTATCTATTAACAAGAAAATATAATAATATATGTACACAAAATAGACGCGCATGATAGCCTTAGTTGCTTATGCGCCATAAAACCCAACACAACACAAAATAGACTCGATTGGAAAATGACTACTGACAGACCATAAGGATTACAGCTACAACTTTGCCCATCTAATTAAAAAAAAATGTTAACAATATCTTCTAATTCTAGAAACAAAATTATTTAAAAGTAATAGCACTGCGAACTCATACTATATTTGACTTTGTTTTGGCTCAAGAGAAGATGCCCCTGCGGCCGAAGAAAGACAAAATCTTGTTATCAAACACCTTTCTCTGCGCATGCGACCATGGTGGCGGGGCTGCCACGCAGACGGCTCTCTGGGCAAAACGCAGCAGCGGGCTGCTCTACTGTGATGTTGACTGGAGTCGTGTAACGATTGGCACGCGGTTTTTTCCGCGCGTACGTTCGCCTACTTAAGTACAGAGAAGAGCTGGCTGAGGCTTTCAGCGAACATCGTCCCAGCAAAAAGCAAAAAGAGACAGAAGGTATTGTTATCAAACACCTTTCTCTGCGGACTGCAGGTGGTCACGCGGTAGACGAAAGACAAGCTGGGGCACCATGGCCGCACTGTGGCCCGCAGCGACGAGTTATATGATAGCTCCCAAGAGCAGCGCCGAAGGACGCAGGTGTTCAGGCGGGCGCTAGGTCCCGCCGCTTGAGCAAATCGACTATGAGCGCCAGCAAGACGCCATCTTCCAAATTTTCCGCGCACGCCACATACCCTGCCCTGGCGGCTAGGCGTCAAAGAGAGATAAAACGATCTTCAAACAGACGGCAGCTCTCCAGGCATCGGATGTTAATTCTTTCAATGTCTGCGGTCACCAAAAGTAGCAAAACACTCAAAATTGATCCGTGCATTTTGATATAAAGAAAACAGAACATAAAAAAAACAGCCAGCGTTGTCTTGTGCTTTTAATAGGCGAATGCACACGTTGAAGATATGAGCCTCGTGACATCACTACGGTCAGCACCACAATATTTCAACCCGCTGCTGGGTTTCGTGTTTTTGAACACACGAGAGCCCTCTCTGACTGCTGCTCTTCAATCACCGAGAACAACGTACCATTTAACCTGTGCACCTGTATCACGCCCAACGTGCGGTCCATGCGCGCTTTAAAAATTACTTGCACAATGCACCGTGAGCACCCTGGCCGTGAGCCGCACCATTATCACATATATTCAACAACCCCATCTCCACAGCAACTCCTTCCTAATCACCTCTTATACGTAACCTTTCAATTTGTGGCGTTAAGCCGCACAAACCAAACCATGGACACACTTTGCACAAATACCCGTGAAAAATTCACGTTCTCTATACAAATATATCGCGCCTACAACTTTCCCTTAACGAATGCTAGCGGACAGCCTTCTGTCATTATGTGGAGCACAATACGAGCGCACGCCGGTTGCCTTCAGATGCATGTTTCGCATAAGCTCGGCGCACGCGCTTGTATCCTAGACCACAAGCTCCACAAAGTCTTCAAGTAAATAAAAAAACACGCAGTACACTTACCGTAATCAGGCGGACTTGGTCGGAGACTGCAGCTTCGTGTGCGGGGCTGACTCCGAACCACGCCGTCCTTTTGCTAAGTGCAATACAAAATGGCGCAACACACACAAAGGAAGAAGGAACACGAGAAGCCGACGAAAACGGTGCAGGAGACGTCGACCTCGCACGCAGTCAACGCAGCGGCAGGCTGGGACTCGCCCGACGCCGAACAAAACATTGCGATAGGCCAAATGCGGATCACGGGTTGTGTGACGTAACCCAAACGGCGGCGAACGATCTGCGCGCATTGTGTTTGTTTTTTAGGACTCCTGGTCCCTTCGCTCTCTCCCGCTATTTGACTCCTCGGCGGCAGTTTATTCTGTTGGCGTCAGCGCTCCATCAAAACTGAGTAGAGGGAGGCCGTCAAAGTGACGAATATTTTTTACAGTGTAGATAAATAAATATTGGTATTTGTGGGCTGCCAGTTTACCATTTTGTTTCTGGTTACACTTTGTTCTGGTTTGCTCATTTAAATATAGCATAATCTCAAACATAAACTACTGCTTGCCGCGTAGTTCGGCCCTGCTGTAAGCAGCCTGAAACTCCTGTCTAGCTTATCTAACTGAGGTGAAAGTTTGAGAAACTTTTTTATTTTGTGCCCTTCAATCTTTCTGTTGTTTAGTGTTTCCTAACATATACACAAGATAGAAACATCAACCTAATCAATCGGTAACCGCGTAGCGTTGGTTCTCCAGCCATAGGCTTCGAAGCAGTTGTCTATACACATCATCGGGTCGTTGTAATTTGTCTATTCCTTAGTCACGCTCTTAAAACGCTGTGAAAAGATCCGCGTGGAACAATTTTTAACTTCGCATAAAACAAAGCTTAACCTTAAACACTATTTTTCTTGACCATATCAGGCCACGAGCTGAGAAATTTGAGAAAGTAGCTCAAATTTATTAAAAAACAGAACATGCACGAACCACTCAGGCGTAAACTCAAAGCGCATTAGTCGTTTAAAGAGGCTCATTTGTCGTTTCGTGTCAGATTGCTACGTTACTTCACATGTACTTTTACTCGAGGGCTGTGTTTATCTGCCACCGCTGAAAAATTGCTGTTGTCTTCGAACTTATATCAGGGATCTCGCAGCATCTTACAAAGCTCTGCATTAATGCTCTGATCAGTGTAATTTACTGACGCATTCTTCCAAACGAGCACAAGCCGTTACTCCTCACCTGGCCAAGAGGAACGCTTTTTGTTGAGCAAAGCGTCATTCTTATCTCTACTACGGCGTTCCTATTGGTAGTCATTAAAGAACCCTAAAGGCAAATATCAAGCCAAGTAATATAAATAATTTATTCCCCGAAAACACTACCAGCGTTTTCTGCTGCGCGAAAAAGTGGCTGCATTACTGAGAACTTACTTCACAGAGGTATGCTCCGAAATCCTTCTACGGTCAAAGCAAACAGAAAAATCAAATGACTTCATTTCGATGCGGGAAGTGACAGGTGCCGCTTCCAAAGAGCAGTAAACTATTATGAAACCGGAACGGCGATGGGCGTGGCTTCGGTATGCGTTACCCTCCACATAAAGGAGATGTCCTGGGCTGTCCGCTGCAGAGCTGGCGTCCGCGTTTTGAGGCAGCACGCACGTGTGATAGAAATAGGCGCCGTGCATGCGAAAGGCGCTATGTGAAACTATCGAGCTCAGCGGCAGACTCGAGGAAACTGCTGATCGCGCTTATGCATGTATACAATCGTCGACGAAGACGCGATTGTGCGTCATATGTCGTGCGCTGTTGTGAAACATGTTCGAAAACTTACATCCAAAAGTGCGCGAGTAGCAGTCGTGCCCCATGTATTTTATGTTGACACACGTCTTATTGGAGAAATTGGACGCTTATTGCTCATAAAAAAACTGAGCTGTGGTAATTATCGTTTCACTAACTACGCAATGAATATGATAGCAGGCAACCTTTGCAACTGACCCTGCTGCAGTCGGTGCGCAGGCGAATTGCTTCTGGCGGCAAGGGGAAATAAATCAAGGCCTGCTCCATCCAAATAAAATCTACCGCAGTCCGGCTGTAGGTGTCCGCAGTCGCAGGGATGGCATGCGCAATCTCGGCGAACTTGCATCAGATGACTGAATATTTTTTGCCGTGTAAAAGTGGGCCTCCTGTAGCGAGTATAGACGATCTGCACTTAAAACATTTCCTTTGCAAACTAAACAAGCTACGACACTACATTCATGTTGCATGTATGCGATAATTTTCACCATATATGACAAATATTCGCTTTTCCGCAGCACAAAAAAAAAAGAAGTGTTCATTCATTGTGAAACCCTCGATTAAGCGATAGCTGCTTGATGACTTGCATTTTCAGGTTCTATTTTTCAAAACCTTTTCAACGATTTATAACTTGAAGTTGTAGCGTTAAGTACAATTTTTAAGTGGAAACTTCACTACGCTTGGTAGAGTCGGCTTGGCCGGCTTGGTCATGGTGACGCTCGACTGAGTCTCTGCTCTCCTCGTCATGGTTTCTCCTGCGAATAAAACAGTTAGCCTTGTTTCTTCATGATTTATCTGGACTTTTGATGGTTTTGATCATTTACATAGCGTTCTTTGCCTGTCATATGTATGCTGTTCAAGTTGGCGGGAAGGACAGAAATAGAAATCCCGTCTTTAGCCAGGTTATATGAGTTGCATGGAGCAGTGGCGGTCTTTACTCAAGGTTACAAGGTTTCCGGTGGTTTTGATTTTCAACTCAACGGAGCTGCTGAAATTGCACCTCCTGTCGATTTGGTCATCACATTCGGTCTAGTGACTCCACACAACCTGCTAGCCAGTAACTTACAGGGCATGTCACCTGTTCACAATCACATGGCAGAGCCATGCTGGTGAGGGCGATCGTGCGGCCAGACAGACAAGGCACACACACACACACACACACACACACACACACACACACACACACACACACACACACACACACACACACACACACACACACACACACACACACACACACACACACACACACACACACACACACACACACACACACACACACACACACACACACACACACACACACACACACACACACACACACACACACACACACACACACACACACACACACACACACACACACACACACACACACACACACACACACACACACACACACACACACACACACACACACACACACACACACACACACACACACACACACACACACACACACACACACACACACACACACACACACACACACACACACACACACACACACACACACACACACACACACACACACACACACACACACACACACACACACACACACACACACACACACACACACACACACACACACACAGACAGACGACGGCTTCTGGATGCAATGGAAGCTCTAGGGCTAACGCACTGAAACAAAATACTTTTTTTCTGGAGTCCTCCTGCACGCCATCCTGATACCCTGAGTCGCTTGGGCACATTAAACCTCATCATTTATGTCACCATATCATACGATATCATACCATATACCATGAAATATCGAATTCCATACTATGCCAAACACAATATGTCATACCACGCCATACATTTCTCACCAAATCTAGACTCACTGTCCAACTCAGCTAACAAGGTCAGGCTATTGTCTCAAGCATACGCAATCTCGTAGCTGATGTATTGATTTTTTACATTTTTGTACATTTGTTCCAACGCGTAAAATGAGCATTACTAGCTGCTTCAGAATCTGTAATCGTAAACAATTTCGAAAAAACAACAGATACGTTAGGGAGGGTCTCGAGCTCACTTGAAGCCAAGTAAAGTTGTTGTGGTTGTTGTGGCAGTAGGAAGAAGTAAAAGAAAATGCACGGGCCTGCTACTGGCTCTGTAGCTGAGCCACCTACGCTGCCTCGTGCAGACAGAAGATAGGAAGTAGAGAAAAAAGAAAAAGAAGAGGGAGAGAAAGACGCGCGCCGCAGTCCACCACCTAAGCGGTGGCTGGTGCAGTCGCGGCCTACAAGATAAAATTTGGTGGCATGGCTAGCCCCCTCCGCAAGCGGCGTTGACATCATAAGGCCAGGAACAGCCACCCTTACTTACTTTTCTCACAACGTATCTTCATAGGCAAGGGGTGGAAGCGACGCCAGCTAATCGCAAGCTCAGATACCAAAGAACTTTGCAACTGAGAACGGCGCTTGTTAGCCCAGACCCATTAATGTCGCGATGTCAGTGCACGTTAAAGAACCTCAAGTGGTCGAAATTTCTGGAGTCCTCCACTACGGCGTCCCTCATAACCTGAGTTGCTTTGGAACGTTAAACCGCACAAACCAACCAAACAACCGTTAATGTCGAGTGCCGCGGTTTTACGGCATCGGAAAGACCGAGCATCACACACCCATTTCCCCTTCATAATGAGGGGCACATGGCCCAGAATATTCGCTTCACACTTGGCTGACACCTGCTGCAATTTCTCACATGTACGATCGGCACTTCTTAATCTGTAAAACAACAATAATAATAATAATAATAATAATAATAATAATAATAATAAGAAGAAGAAGAAGAAGAAGAAGAAGAAGAAGAAGAAGAAGAAGAAGAAGAAGAAGAAGAAGAAGAAGAAGAAGAAGAAGAAGAAGAAGAAGAAGAAGAAGAAGAAGAAGAAGAAGAAGAAGAAGAACAATAGGTAAGCAGAAAAGAAAGGCGCAGTATCTGTCACACTTCCTTTGTAGACACCTGAAGCATGCCGTAAGGAAAGGGAGGAACGTGGGAGTGAAAGTGGATAGAGAGAAAGAGGAGCCGTAGTGGAGGGCTACGGAGTAATTTCTACCACCTGGGGATCTTTAACGTGCGCTGACATCGCACATTACACGGACACTGTTGCGGTTCGGCAGTCACCTGTTGTTGCTGACTTACTAAAGACTCGATAATCAGGCTGGCTTTTCGTGACAAGCCGACTTTCAACGATAAGCGCGTAAAAATCGCGACCTTTGTGACCAATTCCCGGGTCTCCAGTTCCTTTTTGCGCCGCTCTGCGCTGACCGTTTCTGGTGATTATTTTATTAGCGTGTTACTAAATATTCTTCTAAATTAGTGTTGCTTGTTTTTCGTTATCGACCACTGCTCACACTGACATTTCACTAAAGCTCTTTCAAGTTTAGAATGGTCGCTCTAACATTGAATACGTTTCTGCACTGTGCAGACACCGACAGGCAGATGTAGCACAGAGTCAAATGCACTGTGGGCTCAGATGGCAATGCAGGCGAGCAAATGTTAGCAACAAATGTAAAAGGAAAGAAACAGCTTGGTGAAAAGTAGATTTCAGCAGCCTAGAATGAGCAGAGCCAAACATAAAGAATTTAATTACTTATGTGGGAAAGTAGAAAGGAAAAATGTAAAAATCTCCCTCTTCCTTTACTAATACAGAAGACCGAATCATGCAACTTTTTGTTCAGTTACGCTTTTTGTGGCCGAATTCTAAACCTGTAGCTCCCCATTTTCCCTGCTTAATTAAAGAAAGATGCAAAATAAGACTTGAAATCAAATTGTGACACGTAACGTAAAGCCAGATTTAAAAAACTAAAACCTCTGACGCAAATTGAACCGGATAGGTGACGTTGGCAGTGGTCTGAAGAAACTCAGGTTGTTGTTTTTTTCAGTCCCACCTTGACCAACGTACTGTATGTGCTTATTTAACCCGACTTTGTAATTACTCGCTGCCGACCTCAAGTGTGAAATGCAACATTTAAGAGAACGTTCAAAAAGCTCTTATTAAATTGTTTCCTGCATGATATGGCGCGCGGAGCCCTTTCTTTCGCGTTCCGAAGAAAGCCTGCGAAGTATTAAAAGAAACATTTATCAACGTCTAACCAGCGACTGACCCTAGTTTGAAGAACAATAATGTTTGGTTGGGCAAGCATCCAATCATTTCAACCAATTGCTCGAAGCGGCTTTGGCGACGCGACCTCTCTAAAACTACCGGGAACACTTAAACTCCGTCTGCAAGGATATACAGCGGAATAGCTTTAATGGCTACCGTCCGCTGCTATCTCTGTGGACCATCATTCACGTACATATTGTCACGAAGACAGGGATTAATTGGTATCGGCAACAGGGGCAGATACACACAGTCAAGACAGAGGTTCCCGGGAAATGGTAACACGAAGACACAAGCTCAAGAGTCCACAGTCCTAGCTAGCCGAAGCGCGCGAGAGTCTCCAACTTTGTCGTTCAAGCGCTACCTCGAACCGTCAGGTGGCATTATTCCCCCCCCCCCCCCCCCCCCTCGAAAAAAAAAAACCCACAAGCTCGCAGAAACAAAAACTGATCCGGATGGCTGATACGGCTTTCAGCGGGTAAAATACGGCTTCATGCGAAGCACATGCACCAGGTCAGACGAGCACTGACGACTAGAACTCTGTACAGTTCCGTCTGGAATAACCTCGTACGTAACTTCTGAGAGGCGACGTAACACTCTGTAGGGTCCGAAGTAACGATTGAGAAGTTTTTCTGACAGGCCTGGGCGCCGGACAGGTGTCCACACCCAGACTTTGTCACCAGGCTGGAACACGACATAGCGATGGTGGTCGTTATATCGGCGTGCAGCTGTTGCTTACTGTTTTGTAATGTGATTACGGGCGAGTTGACGAGCTTCCTCAGCGTAGTTGGTGAATTCTTCTGCGTCAGCGGTAAGCAGCTGGTCGTCAGCCGCACATGGCAGCATAGCGTCGAGCATGGTCTGTACATCGCATCCGTATACTAGGCGAAACGGAGTGAATCGAGTTGTTTCTTGGACGGCCGTGTTATATGCAAATGTGACATAAGGCAATATCTCGTTCCATGTTTTATGCCGGACATCGACATACATGGCGAGAATGTCCGCTATTGTTTTGTTTAGTCGCTCAGTAAGGCCATTAGACTGAGGATGGTAAGCAGTAGTCTTTCGGTGATGTGTCTGGCTTAGTTGGAAAACTTCTTCAAGAAGACGCGCTGTAAATGCCTTGCCACGATCAGTGATGACGTATGAAGGGGCACCATGGCGAAGGACAATCTTCGTCATGAAAAATTGTGCCACTTCGGAGGATGCTGCACGTGGCAATATGGTTTCTGCTGGCTGGCTCAGTTCCTTAACTTCGTCACATTCTTATTATCCTTTATCAATTCTTATTATTCATGTCCCTTAAAACATTCTCGTTTGCATGCTACCCTCAGGTACTGCGTGATTTAGCTGACGATCTAACTGTCCATCCGGTTCAGACTTAAACCCACGATTTACCAAGCCGTACAAGCCTGCCTGCCTGGCCTAGAAGTTACATACCTTACTCAGCACCGAAGACCGATCCCTAGAAAACTGATTCCTATCCCATTCTTCCACCCGAAAATGAATAACCAGTCTTGGCGGCTCCTCTCAACTTTGTAGCAGCATGTAGTATCGATACATCACGCAAACCATGGCTCGAACCAGGGCTCGAACATGTCACCTGCAAACGATCACTTACACAGGCCGTGACACATGTCAGACTGATCCTGGTGATCAACATTCCCATTCAATACAGCTACAGCCCTAAAAGCCACTTTACTGGGCGCTTGCGCATTCCTAAAGCAAGCTATAAATTAACAAGGTCGGCTACAGCGTCACTGTGGTCACTGGGAAGCGACAGGACGTTGTACCTTCTGTTTGTACCTGCGCCTCCATGTTCTGTCGCGAGATGGCGCAAATGAACGCTCATGCAGTATAGTTCCTTCTCTCAAGCAAGATCAAAAAGCAGTTTCTTTTCTTCTAGTCTTGTACGCCTCTCCCTCGGCCAGTGGCATACATTTGTGCCGTATCGTGCGACATAAGTTGGTGGCCCAAACGCCTACCACCGGCTACAACGCTGTTGTTTCGCCATCCACCGCAAGCTTGACAGAAGCGCTACAGCAGTGGGCAAGAACATCGTCACGCGTCTCCGTTTGTTTTTCATATTTTGCGGGCTTTCTTCGCAAACCTGAAGGAGTTGTGACGTGGAGACATATCTGGCAGGAAACAGTCGCACTTATATTCTGCAGGCAATATTTATAAATTGCATCAAATAATGTTTTATTTGAAGAGAAAAAAAGAAATTACCTGTTTTACGCTAGACTACTGTCAACATCTTGCATCCCAGTTTAGTGGACTCAAGAAACGACTTTTAGTTTTAAAGACTCTCCTCGAGTTGGGTGGGATGACCTCTGTACTCATTTTCGCCACGGCTTGTGGGCTTTTCTACGAGGTCACGGAGGCACTAAGGGAGCATGGTTTATTTTCCAGAAAAACTTCCAGGTATTCGCCTCTTCCTTCAGCTGGTTTTAGTTAATTTTATTTTCTCACTGCAGTTCTAATTGCTAATGCACTGTTTGTCCAGCATGAAAAACAAAAGGAGGCGATATGAAGTAGCAGTCTTCATTGGTAACACTCACCTGCACTAAGACGTATTTTTGTGCTTAAATGAATGGAGAGTGTCGAAGTGTATTGCCTGGCCAAGCACTGACGCTCTAAGACACGTTAGGCAATTTCTGCAAGTAAAAAACCACTTTTGTTGAAATCAAATCATTTTTGACCGCCTAGTTTGGCAACCTTTTGTGAAAGATGGGACGGTAACGTGTACCATAATCGCTGATGTTATTTATATTGATAAGCCCTAAAAGCCATTTAATTTTAACACGAACTCAGAAAGAATGCAAAAATATTTTCAAAGGTTAAACTGTTTTGACGAGGCAGGTGCCTTGTACCCGCAAATTAACGGCAGTACATATATTTTAAAACAATGAATTTAAATTTGAAAGCGGTTTGTCAGCAGGACCTCAGTACTGGTATCGTCAAAGGAGACAGCGTTTCTTATTGCTTTAAAGGTCATGCTTTAAAGGTCATAGTTCGCACTGTTTTATCTTAACCTCTTTTAAAGCGCATACATTGTTGATTCAAGTGCACGCATAGCTCTTGCATCGCTTTGTTTAAGTGTTGCACAGTTTCAAATAATGACTTCATGCTGTCTCGGCTACTGTTTCCATTTGCAACGAATAAAATATGAGAAAAGCTTCAGGATGAAAGAAGAAGGCTCGCACCTATCTCAACTAAAGGACGGGTAGCAAACGCGCAATGGAAAATGAAGCGAGTGAAATAAAGAACATGGGGCGTACGTACCACGCGAATGAGAGCACAGAATGACATTCGGGGCCAAAGGGGAAATCCATTCATTTCCAACGAGAGATTCCAAGGAGGCGTCAAGCAAGCCGAATAAAATACACCTCTGTTTTCGACAGGTAGCACCTGAGTAATGTTGTTCCATGGCGATCTACTGAGGGTGAAGCGCGAATGTACATCGTGCCTAGATCACCGCTTGACTCCAGATGCACCTTATACGTATACAGCGAAAGCGCAGAAAACTGGCACTGCAGCTCGTCAGCGCGGCAGCGGACCTGGCTTATCAGTGTCTTATCGACCAGCTGCCTTTATAAGGCACAGATAAGGACACTCCTCGCCACAGCCCGGCTGCGCACCCCTCCGAAGTATTGTGTTTCTCGCTCTGTGCGGCGCACACGTACGTGAGGAGATCATGGTTGTCGCATTTCCACGTCTGGGTACCCGTGCGCTTCTACTCGTGCTTTTTGGTGTGTGCCACGGGCGACACGTGTTCCCGGACTGTCCGTCCAGCGACATCATCCACCCTTGCCGCTGCAGTGCTACTATACTGGGATTACGTGTCATCTGCACACGCATCGCCAACGAACAGACGCTGCGGAACCTTCTCGCCTACCTGAGCAACTACAGGATGAACGCGCTCACGCTTCACAACATCAACTTCACCGTCACCCCTGACCTGTTCAGCAGGCTGCAGGTGGTCACCGTCAAAATTACGGAGTCAGAGTTCCGCATGAAGGACACCTTCACGCCCGGGAGACCAGCCATCGCGAGCGGGGTGGAGGACCTTGACGTTAGGCTCTCAACTCTCGATCTCGGTAACGGTAACCTGGCCGTCATGAGGGGCCTCCGACGGGTCGTAGTCGACGCTAGCAACATAACCGTACTAAAGAGGAGCTGGTTCGACGGCCTCAGTCGGCTCACGCAGTTTGCGATAGAGAATACGCAATTGGGACGTCTCGAAGACCGAGCCCTGGCGGGCCTGTACGAAGTGCACAGTATCATCCTCACGGCGGATGGCCTCAAGTACCTGCGGAGGAGCTACTTTCCACCACTAGCAGCGAAACTGGCGCATTTGGACTTCAGGTACGCGAACGTCTCCCGCATTTTCTGGTACTCTCGGACGACTGCTTTGTCTCCGTTTCTTGGTACACGGCGCTTGTTCTAGATAACCTCCGCGAGTGTATGCACCGCGTAATAAGCATAGCACGTTCTTTTCACGTGCTGCGTCATAGGCCCCAGAAAGGCTTAAATGACACGGGGGAGAAAAGACCGTATCCTACCTTCGCACACATAGCACGATCAACACGGGACAACCAGGGACACTTCCTTCTTATTTCGGGACAAAGGGCTGAATACCGTGTACTATTTTAAGTTGACTCCAAATTTTAACCTGGTGAACAAGCCGTTATAGTCGCGTTCAGTTACTTGCTTGTACTTTACAGGGATGAAAGAGACAATTAACTATTTCAACCCAGTAATAAACACTGAGGAAGTTCTGTGCCAGCGTCTCCCACCAGCTGGCCTGAGACTAGACAAGCCCGCCGCGTGCGCGAGGAATGTTATGGAAGGTAAGGGGAGTAAACGGCGACGCCGCTTTAGAAGAGGTAACGATTTGAACAACCTTAGGGTTTGTAACAATTGGTACGTGCTGAGGAGTATCGAATATTGTAAAAAGTGTGCAGGAGTGTTTTATGACACCTCGACGCCAATGGGGGCAAAGTTCACGGCTGCCCGAAAATAGGCCAGTACCCCTTTTGGTCCTTTCTCAATAACGGGAACCACGGAAAGTACGAACCACTTAAAAGCCGTGGTCGGCGGACTACCTGTTGCTGCCAGCCGCACTTTGATATTGCTGTGCGCGCGCCCCAAGACGTGGTGGTAATTACGGAATCCCCAATTCTCCCCATACTTAAAAAATGAGGGAGAAAACTAGCTAACTGGCTAGAGGGAGAGAGATTATGCACTGCGAAGCGGTGGTCTTGTGCGAGTGCTATCAAAAGAACCTAACCGCGCATCTCAGACTAGCCGACCGGAATAAAGCCCGAGCACGATTCGCTGATCCACTGAGAGGTGGTCAGAAGCCAGAGTCAGACGAAATGGTTGTAAGAGGTCAGGGTGAAGTCAAAGCTATAGGGGCTGCCACTATAGGTCTGACAGGTGGAGACACAGATTAATGCCGCCAGAGAAAGGTTCGTTTTTCCCTGTCATCGTGTGCAAGTTTTCGGCTATCATGTTTTGTTTCCTTTACTTTTTAATTCTTCTTAGCTGAATTTAGAGGGGGAACTAAGCGTGAAGCGGGAAGCTAAGCTCTTCTACGCCTGCAGTTTTAGTCCTGCAGTGAGATGGGAAGCCAGGTACCACCAAGTGCTTAAAGTTGGGAGTGCTAGCCTAGCCCGGATTTCTAGTCGCACGTTTGGTGGCATGCGTCGTCGGCTCTCCCAGTTGGAACAATTTGCAGCTCATGTCCAATACTTGCTGCTAAAGTTCTGACACTTTGCGTGTAAAAACTAATATGCGAATTTTAGCTGTCGTTTTGTTCCTAAAACCATTCACCTCGACATCTTGTTTTGCATCTGTCTAAGTCATCTCTGTCTGTGCGCCTCTGGTGTGAAGTTCCACTACCTGCACTAAGAAAACAAAACCGTTACTGGTGTGTTTAGATGCATGCGTCAAATAATAGCGAGTTGCGTGGTACCGCTATATTTGTCTAAAACAGAAAGTGTACGATAGTTTAATGCTGTCAGTTGAAAGTCAATTTCTTGTTCGAAGGGCAGAAAGCAGTCCCACTCGGACGCTCATTAAACGAAGCTGCCGATATATACACTGGGCACAAGTACGTTTCATGTGATAAAATGAACAATAAAGAGAGATTGCGTTAGTTACAGAGGCGTATTAGTAGTTAACAACGGCACGGGCAAAGTTCGGTGTGACGCTGATGGTACACACTCACTATTGAAGCATTCCTTAATGAGCTTCCACCAGCAGCAGTCATCCCTGCAAGCCTCGTACAGGACGTTGTGCAAGATCGGTGATTTTAACTCGCTAACGGCACAGAAAGAAACAAATAGCAAATGCGCAGCTTCCTTTTCTCACTGTGCAGGAAAGCTTTCTGAGGCAAGTATGATGCTTCAGCAACATCGGATGACGAAAGAGGGTGTTGCGGAGCGCCATGTTAGTTATATGCAACGCCAAAGACGCGCGAATGAAACAGCAGTGGAGTAAGATATGCAATCGTAGTCCTCATTAGAGTCAGGAGTTTGCAAGCTGCTCGCAACACAAAAAAATACCAGCAACGTTGCGCAGTTATGGGGCGTTCCGGGCAGCTTGGAAAAGAATGGCCTATAGCCAATACATAACACAAAAGTAAGCATTTGCGGCTATGCGCTTTCAACGCTATTTCTTCAACCACTTATTTGGCATGCCGTGCGGTGTTTGCTGCTCTTTCGGTCATTCATAATGACTCTATGAAGGAACTTCACATAACGGTCATTGGCTGTGAGCTTGTGAGGAGCATACTTCTCCTGGGTTGCTTTACATGGACGACGGACATTGCGCTTGCGTCGTTGACGATTGCAAAGTTCGAGCGTTGCTGCGAAGATTTTCAACATGTGTGCTTAATTCGAGATGTACGCCCAGAGACAGCTTCTCATACTAACAATCACGGGTTTGTGGAGTCTTTCTTCTGTGGTCGTTCTTATTGCGCTACCTTTTTATTCTAAGTATATCTCACCGACTAGCCCAACAACAAGTTTTATGAAACATTCAGGCGCAACGAAAATATGAATCGTAAATGTCGCTAAAATATTGACGAAGATTTGCTGATAACCTGCTGTAGTACGAGAACAGTTATGCGCAGCGCAGCTCTTATGACGTACGCACTCAGTGTTTAGAACTGCTGTCACTGGCCCTTCGTGCAAAAACTGGGGAAAAGAAAGGCAGGAAAAGGTGCATTCACTCACAAGTGTCACTCTCGCCGAGTATCTGAACTGTTAGACGAAGAAAGGAATGGAGCTAGAATTGGTAAGAGGTGGGAACAGTTCCCTCTGTGAAGGGCTCCGGATTAATTTCGATCACTTCATAAACGTGCGCTGGGGCCGTATCCAGCGGAGGTTCCTTTCGGGAACCGTTCTCTTTCAAGATGACGTCAATTTGACGTCAGCAAGGCAGCGGGCGCCACCTCACGGCGAAGACGGGAAAGACAGCGGCCAATCAGCGATGGCGCCCATAGAGTTCCTTACGCTAACTAGAGGGAAAGCTGAGGGCGCTGCACTTCAGCCATCATGGGCTCGCTAAGAATCATGGGCCGGTGTGCTACTTGTTGCGGGACAGTCGGGTTTTCTAGGGTACGTGGAGTGGCGTTACTGCGATGTTTCTTTTTCGTCATCATCATCATCTGAAGGCCCGTACATAGACCGTGAAAGCCATAGTTGCGAAGGCGCAAAAGCAGACGTCTCCAATAAATGGTTTCTGTTTCCCGAAATGCCACTAAGAACTTCCTTAAGTGATTGCATAACCATGAATATTTTCATAACGTTTTTATACTTCAAAGTTTGCCTATTAAGTGCGAAATATTGGTATTTGTGCTACTCAAAACTAAGCCAATAGGAGAAAGAGCCATCGCTTATATTAGATAAATCTCACACTGACATGCTATTTCTCTCCCTTTTTGCAATTTATAGTCACAATATTGAATGATAGGACATTATTCATGGTAAAACAACGTTTATCTTTGCATTAGTTTTGGCCAAAAGTTGTAGTTCTGCACTCGGTAGCTGACCGGCCCATGATGCTTTGAGAGCCCATGGTGGCTGAACTGGCCGTCTGGAAACTCCATGTAAACTCCCATAGACGGCAGCACAGCTTTCCCTCTAGGTACGAGTAAGAAACTCTATGATGGCGCCAGATCGTAGGCGTGTCCACCATCCACCATGTCCACCACTAGCATGTGGCTTTTTCTGGTACCAAATACTTGTACCAAAGTGGTGTTAAGCACGAAATAAATCTAATAATTACATAGTAATGCAAACTAGTGAATAATAGACTGAAATATTCTTAGGAGCATCCTGTTAACTGCCAAGCAATTTTCTTGGCTCATGCGTACCTTTCTTCGCCGCTAGATGATGTTGCGCGCGGCGGCGTCGCCTGCTTCCTCGCTGGCTGTGAAGTTTTTGTAAGTTCTGCCTTTCGCATAGAGGGGCAAATATCCTAAGAATGAGGTCTACAACGCCCGTAGTATGCAGTCCGAATCACGCTAGCTCTATGACGGAGGAGTTGCTGCCGCCGTTGCGAATACGAACGAGCTGCTTGATACCGGCACCGCGCCGGCGCGTCCGCGCCTGCCTATGTAGCGGGGCAGCGTCCGTAGCCTTATCGGCCGCTCAGGCGTCGTGAGTATGCGCGACCTTTCCGTGAATAGCTGTCAATGTAGGACGCAGCCGATGACACATGGAATCCGACCGCACTCGATCCAGTCAGCCACCGTCTGCTCTCCTTCCGCTGATGTAGAAGGAGGCAAAATGCAGCCCGCGCTTACGGACGCGAATTATTTGTCCCTACGACTGCCGGATTCAAATGGTCGCACTGCTGTTGACCGAGAGCTCCCAATCGCAAAGTAGCGATCGAAGCGCGTAGAGCACCTTGAGGTCTATTCACACTTGCGACTAGATGAGGACGCGCGGCTACCAGTCGCGCGACCAGAGGAGAGGAGCTCGCCACTACCGATGTTCACACTTGCTACAGTCGCCTTCTCATTCTGTTCTCGTTCCGAACGAGTTGGAAGTAGGAGAGCTGCTGGGCGATGACAGTGAACGTCGGTAGCTGCCGCTTGCCAGACACTTCAGCTTTTTCAGGCGAGCCGGTACGCATGCCGCGCTCTCGTGTTTCCAGGAGAACGCCGACGACGAATAGACGATGTCAATCACCGTGGTGTCAATATAAAATGTTGCACCTGCGTAAAAAAACCCATTTATCAAAAGTTCATGGTACTTACCGGATAGTCCGAATTTATTTCCAATCTCCTCCCAGGCCATATCCTATCTCCCTGCCCTTGAATTCCGGGTGCCCTTTGTTGAAAAGGTAGGGGTATTCTTTAATTGCATTGAGAAGGTGCTCGTTCGAGTACTCCGGAACCTCGCTGATTGGTGAAATGGTTTGCGACTAGTAGTCGCGCGACTGGAAATTCGAGCGGTGCCCGATCGGCCCGCGGCAGTCGCTTTTTAGCCGATGCGACCATTTGCGACTGTCGCTTTTCGACCAAAACGGTCGCGCGACCGCTGCTAGTCGCAAGTGTGAACGGGCCTTTAGCCAGTGTTGCCACAAAACCTCCTGAGAGATGTAGAAGGCGTGGTCTCGTTTTTCTTTTTTTTCTTTTACTGCGTCACTTTACTAAATCTGCAAAGCGCTGCCCAAAAAAAAAACACAAAAAAAGGATACCACGGCCGTACTCAAGCAGCTGCGCGGCGCGCGCCGTCGCTCGACTACGGCCATGAGGCGCCACAGCGAGCGCAGAGCGGTTTCCTCTCGAAGCAGACCAACTCGTCGCGGTTCCTGCGCCGGCCGGCAAAAAGGTTCCTTTCGGAGCGGTGGCCCCGCCCCGTGACGTAGGCGAAAAACGCGGAGCCGCCTCCGGAAGTGTTGGGGGTCACGCCGAACGTGACGCAGCAGCCAATTAGGAGCGGCGAAAGGAACCAGTTCCCGAACGGAACCGTCGCGGGATCTCGCCCCTGGTATCGCACAATACGTGGGCGCCTTTCTGCATCTCGCCTCGGTGGTAGCGGGGCCGATGTGACCAGAATTTGGTCCCATCACAGCAGCAATTAGTACAACAATATTTGATTATAGTTTCAATCCCACCGTAAATTCACTTTGACGTTAACGGAACGTTTTCGAAGTAAGACACTGCAATTCAACAAGAGAGGGTGCAGCGATACCGGTCGTCATTTACTTTTGCTTCGCATTTCGGAACAAATTTTGGCCTACACCAGCGACCAGCCTTGTCATAATATCTAAACAACTGGCGGCCGAGTGAAGCAAAGCGGCCAGGTACTGTCCCTCGTGCACACGCATACTGAGTGAGGACGGTGGTGGTGGTGGTGGTTAAAACATTTATAAATAACAATTAAATGGTTACGGAAGTGTTTGTTTTAGAGACGTATCGGTCTCCCCCTCACAATACTAGGTGGAGCCCCTATTCCGGGGCCCCATTTGCAAGCAACGCCGCCCGCGTCCGTTGAACCAAGGCCTTTTGAGCCTTGCGGTCTTGACAGCCGAGCAGGGCCGCCTCCCAGTCCTGTCTAGTTGGATTGGGGTTGGGGGGAATGGATGGGTTTGATTGGCACGCCCAGACCATGTAAAAGGCGTCAGCCACCTTCCCACAGTACTGGCATGCACCATCAAAGGACGGGTTGAAATGTTTAAGCACCGCCGGGCACAGTACTGTATTGGTAAAAATTTTGATGAGGAGGCGCTCGTCAGCGCGATTCAGTCCCTTACAAGGGGCCGGGTAGCGCCTGTGCTCCTCCTTGTAGTTATCGGTGATGTCTTTGAATGTAAGGACCAGATTGTCTGATTGGGAGTAGGCTTCCAAGGACAAGGAGATAGCACGGGGAGAGAGTGCGCGGGCGGCCTGATCGGCCTGTTTGTTTCCCCTGAGTCCCTGGTGACCGGGTGCCCAAATGAGATTATGCGGAGTTGGGTCTATGTATCGGCAGCTAGATTGCAGTATACGCCGGGCAAGCGGGGGAGCCCATCCCAGCCTATAATTCCGACAGGCCCCTCGCGAGTCGGCGATGATGTGTTTCGAATTGGGAATACTGAGAGCCAGAGCGATAGCAATCTCCTCCGCGTGAGTTGTGCTGTAGGCTTTGAAAGTTAGCCCGTTAACCGTGTTTGTGTTGTGTACGACTGCAGCCGTATACCACCCCCCATGGTAAAGGCCGGCAACATCCACATAATACACGTGTTGCTGGTGACCATAGTATCGCTCCAACGCTTCCGCGCGCGCCTGGCGACGACCGTTATGGTCTTCTTTGGACATGTTGCGGGGAAGGGGGTGGGACCTGGAGGGCGCGTCTCCAGAGTTCTGGCACTGTCACCCTTTCCTCAATGGGGTAATCGTGTTTGATGTGTAGCCGGTCCAAGAGGCGGCGACCGGACGTGGTCTGTGTAAGACGCGTGTATTGGCTTAGTAAGTGGGTTTCTCGTAGCTCCCGGAACGTGTTCACCACGCCCAGAGCCAGAAGTCTCTGGTTGGACGTGCTGACCGGAAGGTCGAGAGCCCGCTTGATGACTTTCCGGTGGATGGCCTCCAATTGATCCTCATCGTGTTTACGCAGGTACAAGTAGGGTGTCGAGTAGAGGATTCTGCTCGTTACAAAAGCATGGGCAAGCCGCAGTGCATCCTTGCTTCGTAATCCGCCCCGCTTGTTGGAGACCCGGCGGACCATACGGCCCACCTGGTCTCCCACCATGCGAAGTTTGGCCAGACTGGTGTCAACTCTGCGTTGATGGTGTATGAAAAGGTCAAGGACGCGGATCTCTTTGGCCTCCCGGATCGGTCCCGAGGGGAGGCTGATGCGAAGCTGAGTTGTGTCTCGAGGGGATGGACGTACGTGCACAAATTCAGATTTAGCTGGGGCGCACTGGAGTCCGCAGTAGGTCGCGTAGTCGTCGACTACGGTCGAAGCTGCATGCAGGCAGGACTCCATGGGGCCCAGGTTACCTTGCGTAGCCCAGATTGTGATATCATCCGCGTAAAGTGCGTGATGTATCCCGGGAAGAGAAGCCAATTTGGAGGGAAGATGAAGCATGGCTAAATTGAAGAGGAGGGGAGACAAGACAGCGCCTTGAGGTGTTCCCCTCGAGCCGATGGTGTATGGCCCGTGTTCCGCATCTTGTATGCGTATGTAGGCTTGGCGGTCTGTAAGGAATTGTTTTATGTAATTGAAAGTTTTCTTACCACAGATGGTGTGACTGAGGTGATCGAGGATTACTTCGTGCTTCACATTGTCAAATGCGCCTTTATGGTACAAGGCCAGGACCACCTTGTCATTATGGGGGAGTTCGACAGGATCTTATATGTCGTGGTGGAGCTGAAGGAGTATATGCTGTGCTGGTTTTTGAGGGCGGAAACCGATAATGGTGTCCGCGAAAATGTGCTGTGTTTCGAGAAATTCGGAGAGTCTGTCGCGCACCATTGTCTCCATCAGCTTGACGACACAAGACGTGAGAGAGATGGGGCGAAGGTTCTCCACATCAATAGGTTTGCCGGTTTTCGGGATAAAGGTGACGAGAGCCGACTTCCAATCGTGAGGCACGGAACGCTAAGCACTGCCTCAGCTGTGTTGTCGTAATTGGGAATAGCATTGTTGAATGGCGTTGCCCGACATTAGTTAGCTCTAATGTTCTCACTCAATGATCTTTGTGAACACGCGGCTCTTTCAAGATGATGTTCTTATTTCCATTTGACGCCAGTATTCTATGCCGCATCCCTGAGCGTGAAAGCTGCGCCAACTTATTTTGCTTCGCTCTGGCTCACTTCAATATATCCCTGCTGATTTTATGATTTACATTTCTTCCATTTGCATTACCCTTTCCTGTGACTGTCTTTAGTTCTCAGTGATATTTTACGCTTTCGCACTAGTTTCACATCTGACCTTACTCTCTGACGACGCGATCTCGCTTTCAGTGCCGCTTTCTGCCCGCATTCGACGCTCTCTTGGGGAATTGCTGTGGTCGCCTCCGGTGCCTCTCCGCCTTAGCCGACATGGTCTTTCCCTCTCGAACGTAAGCGGAGTGTTACCGCTAGCTACAGACGCCAATGGCTTCGCAAGGCTGCCAAACAGACATGCACGCCGCCATTTTCCTTTAATGCTACTAATACTGCTTGCGCAAGAAATAGCCATGCACGTGCCTTCTGTTCGTTCCCCCCTTTCTCTCTCACACACACCACTGGGAGCAAAAAAGAGGAGACACTTCCTCATGATCACTGGACCTATTAGCTATGATCTCTACTCAGCACGGCCGTCCAGGGAATGGGGAAAAGAACGGAATAAAACTCCTACACTCGCACGTAAGATTATCAATAATATATCGTCCCGATTCCTCCAGGATATAAAATCAAGCGCTGATAGACGACGGATGTGTCCGGGGTCTGCCAGCGCTGTGCATCGCATAATGACATATCCCAACCAGCAGCGCACCCTTCCTTTTCACGCGTAACTCCGAAGCTGCGGAAGTCCAAGCGCTACAAAGCAAAGGCTGCATTCGTGTAGGAGACCTGACGCAGTTCTTTTTCTGCATGTCTACGCTGTGACATTATCGCACCTAGAGATCAACCGCTCAAACATCATCCACGCATTACATTCTAACCATTGGCAATTGCTAGGGAATAAGATAATCTGCTCGAAGTAGTCCTAGGGCTGGAGGCCGGTTTTGGCCAATTCAATTCACATCAGGCTTCCGTGATGGACTTTTTCCTTTTTATTAATAAGATGAAGGTCTTTCTCTTCACAAACACATCTGTCAGCAAGATGTGCTTTCCTTATCTAGCGTTCCTGTCGTCTCCATGACAACGTAGGAAGCGTGACGGCGAGTGACGCCGTACCGTCAATCCCACACGTGCAGGAGCGCTGCAACGAACGCGTACCAGGGAAAGGAAATTTCCAATCTGCGGCGCGAGTGCCAGCCTTGCTAGCAAAAGCTCTACAAGGTGCGCGTGATGTACCGCGTGCAGCAGCAACGCCGGGGCTTTCGCATTTCTCCACTGCGGACTCTGCAGTGATCTCGGAAGATTTTTTGTTTTTGTTGTTTTTGTTTCATGGTGACCCTACCTGTTAGAATGAGTTTCGTTTGGTCGAAGACAAAATGCGTAATACTACGTCTATTTCAATCGATATGACATTTTGATATTGCCGAATAAAGCGAACACATATATAAATGCTTAAAGCTGATGGATTAACTGCGTGGACAATGTTCCAGGATGATTTTTGCAGGCAGTATGGATGATTAGGCTGCTGTGCGGAGAATGAACCTGAAAAAATTAGTCGGATGGCTAGAAAATTTTCAAGTTGAAACATCCATAATTCGCTATAGGATTTTGCATACTAAATAAGGACCGCCTAAGCTTTGAAGCGACCGTCTATGTATTATCTGTCCATTCTTATGTTCCATTAGACTTTGACATATTATGCAGAATGACGCCAGACTTGCATAATAGTAGATTGTTGCTGGAGTTATATTACTGTAGAGTAATCAAACCGTAAATGAAAAGTATCTGCTATCAACTCACCGGGAGCACGTGAACTGGAGAGACGGAACCAAAGAGATAGTGAGGAACAGAAAGAGGAAATCAAAGAGATGAGCGACGGCGAGAAAGGACAATAGAGGCTAAAATAAAATAAAGATATATTTATGCGGGAGTTCAGCCACTGGTAGCGGTCAGGACAGGAGTGGCGGTGGATTACCTTATAGATTGCTGGTCCGCCAAAGCACTTCGTATTTCTCTCTCTGAACCACCTCTCCGCATAACGTATTCACTGCATAACTCCTTGGTTGCAGTATATAGGCTATTATACAAATAACATATATTGTTTGAGGTCTGAGATCATGTAGGCCCTGTTTCTTTTTTCAAATAAAACAGCAAATAAAGACATATATCTTAAATATACCCTTCGACTTTGAAACCCCGATAACCTGGAATAAGATGCCGCAGCCGAGCGTTGCCGATCACAAGATTTTAATCATAAAGGCTTTTTTTTTCTTGATTTGAGTGCAGTGTGAGTAATGATGATGGTCATCAATCTTCAGCCGTTCTCCTTTTAAGGTAGTTCACGATTTCTGTTCGCAGAAAGATAACTATTTCTTTCTGATTCATGGTGCAGTTCTGAAAGCTTTAGTCCGCAACACGAGTGCAACTATATTGTACCGCATATTGTAACTGCATTTTGAGCATGCACAAAAAATTAATTGTATCCGTTTATTGAAATATAAACTAGGAAAAATGTTTCGTTGTGCCATTTACGAACTAAATTAAAGGAGTGGCTTCGAAAACCAGCTATCTATATATGTGTGTGTGTGGGCGGGGGGGAAAGGGGGGGGGGCAAAGTGGGTGGTCCCATTGGTCGCAGTATTTTCCTTGTAAATGAGTTATAACAGTTGTCAGGACCCAAAAGTTTCATTTCGCACAAGCGCAGATTTTGACATGCAAACCTGAAAAAGAACACTGCTCACCATCACCTGCATTTCGCTAATTATGGAGAAGCCTGGAGTCCTTGGGGTGCTGTCCAAAGCACTCTCGACGACCAAAATGAAGATGAGTGTGTGAGGTTCGTCCCCGAAAGTGTTCTCGGCAAGCAATAGTTGCGCCAAAATGAAACATCACTATGCTATGTTATTTTGTAGGGGCCGAGGTGGTGAAGGGTGGCTGTTCCTGGTCCTACGGGGCTGGGACGGGTATATCGACGCCGCTTGCGACGAGGGCTAGCCTGCCACCGAATTTTTATTTGTTGTAGGCCGTCATTGCACCCGCCACCGCTTCGGTGGTGGACGACGGCTGTTGTTGCGGCTCGCGTTTTCCTTTCCCTCTTCCTTTTCTTTCTTCTCTATTTTCTCTTTTGTCTGCACGAGGCAGCGGAGGTGGCTCAGCTACAGAGCCAGTAGCAGGCCACTGCAATTTCTTTTCCTTCCTCCTACAGCCTCAACAACAATACGCCTCTAAAATAACAGCGTGAAATATTTAACGTTTACTGTGAAGTAATATTGAACCTTAGTTTAAAATAACCTCATTGAAACATATAGAAATGATCGCGATTTGAATATTGGTGAATAGCTTAATAACAGGAATATTACGCAAGTTCATCCTTCCTTGGAGCCTAACTTAGAAAACCACATGTCTCAAGGCTATGTGAAACTGAAAACTAAACACATGTTCTCTAAGGAAACGTTGCAAGTTAACATGGTGTCGTGCAGAGATAGGTATTTGCAAAAAAAAAGGAATAACGAAATCGAGCGAATGGGACACGTGCTTAAACAGACTAAGTTTTGCTAATGTCATAATCATATGACTAACATTATTGTGAAACGGCAAAATAGACCAGAAATGCTCTCAGGTTAGAATGTTTCGTTCTCCAACAAAAATCTTGTAATAAGGCGAGCTTCAATCTTTCAATAAGTCTCTCAAGAGTTGTCAATTTGTTGACAACGCTGCAGATGTCGCACTGTAACGGAGAGGTGTACAATCGATGGCTTGGCAATTTAGCTGTGTGAACCTAGTCGAGACAAACTACAGAACTGTGTCAAAAATACGATGAAACTTTCTGCCCATGAATGTTAGAATTTTCTTTAGGTCTGCAGTGGTTTCCATATCAGTTCATCACGAAATCCGGCTGTCCCTTCGGCTGTCCCTTCGACATTGGCCCATTAGGAACCACCAATGACTTTCGCGACTCCCAGCAGCAATGGGCGGCCTGTAAGCAAAATGGCAGACCAGCGAAAAATACCACTATTCGTTTGGACACAAACACCACCTTTAAGGATATGACGCGATAGGATTTCTCACACGCGGAAGATGTTTTTCACTTCTTATTTTTGTTTTTTATAAACCGATTCTTAGCATCAGCAAATATTGGATTTCCATCCCAAGCAGTTTGACCCCTTTGGCCCCCTTTTTCATTTTTCAGTTAGGCCAATTATTTATTCGATCAATCACGCACTCTAAAGTTTATTGATTAGCATCATCAAGCATTGCCTGTTCATTCTGAGCAATTTGATGCCATTGAATTGCCTTTTTTCAGTTTTGTTTTATTTCTTCAGTTCATCAAGTAATTAAAATGAGTTAATTAACTCGTCAACGTCTTTCACATACCAATCAGTCATCAATCCCTAGAACGACAAATTACCATGATACGATTATTTTACGCAGCCCCCGATTATTTCCGACGCGCGGCGCCGACAACTACTACTACTGCGCCGACAGCTTTTAATCGAACGAGCTGTATAAGTTATCGCTTAAAAGGGGAATACGTGTGGCGACAGTATCGGGGTCTGTTAAAAGCGGATCGCATCCGCGATGGCTTCTTTCGCTAATTCGCAAGTAGGCGCCGTAGGCATAGCACGGCAGGGACGAAAAACTTTCGCTTCTTTTTTTTTCACACCCACTTGATCTCACCGTGGAACTTCGAGCACTCCCGCAACGATCATTTTAAACTCGACAGCAACCATCGGATGAAAGTGATTAATACATGCCACGTAGTGCGAATAAATGCCTCCCAGTGTCTCAAACTACCCATCTTTATAAAGTAAATGATTTCTTACGAAGGAAAACACTACACTTCAGGCGCTATTCAAGCCTGCAACTATTGGATCATGGGCCAGACACTATATCCACGCTCGGATTTTCTTCTTCGTCATTGTGTTTATTACATCACGCACACTTGTAATGCCACTGTACTAGCGAGGGTTTACAAGTGCGTCATGTGGAATGTCACATAAAGTGATGCCATACAGCTGGGTGGCCATAATTACGTGTTCAGTAATCAGTAAAGGTTGCTATTGCGTCATACATTACGAAAGATAAGACGGAAGCCTTACTAGGCTCATGATGCGTCGGCAGAAAGTTACCGCGGGATAAATGATTGATTTTAATAGTTACTGCTTACTAAAGTTAAAATAGAGATTGGTGTTGGTTATAATAATCTAATAATGACCTCTAATGACTTATAATGATTCATATGTCTAGCGACGACTTGTAATGACTACAATTGATTAAAAATGACTAAATACGCTTAGTAATGAGTAGTAGTGACTAAAATGAATACTAATCACTTAGTGACCAATATGTCTAACGACGACTTGTAACTACTACAATTGGTTAGAAATGACTTAAATGACTACTAATGACTGCTACTACTACTATCGCCAGGCTTTCGCCATTCACCTTTTAGGAGATATCTTGTGAGACCCTGTAATTGTTACATATTTTATTAGCATGGACCCTGTCCTCTTAATTTTTGATAGGATTAGGTATCTACCCTTATAACCTGCAGGCCTCTTCTGTCGAGCTAGCGTCTGGGTTGGCAACGCCAAGTATAAATATGCAATATTTGCACCATCGTAATCAGCAACGTCATGCCCACTCCGCGTTTCCCGCTGGAGAAAATCATCTGTTACAGATCTCCAAATGTCCCCGCTCCATTTTCACACGCCCGTCTGCCGGTCCTTTTTGCGTTTGCGTCGTCTACCACCAATTAATTTTTTGACGCTGGCTGACCTCTGGGACCGCAGTTGCTGCTGAAGCACAAAAGGCAAAGACACACCCCCGCTCGAGTTCAAGGGCACTTAGAGGGGAGCTCTTAAACCAGGAGTAGGCGCCGTTGATAGCGGAAGCAGCTCGACTACGCGGAATGGCCCCTTCATTAGTGCTGCGACAGATGAGGGCCTGTTTAGGCTGATAAGCCGCTCGAAAAACACTCGAAAGAAAGACAACAGCGGCACCTCTCGAGGCGGCTTTATGGCGATGGATGGAAACGCGACGGCGCGCCTCTCTCCATCTGTCGGACGTCGAGAGCCTCTCGTGAGTGCTCATTGTGCGCGCCGCAGCACTTGCCAGTCGGCGCCTATCAATAGGCGCTGTCGCGATAAGCGGTGGCAAAGTATGCCACCATAAACCGGCGCGTATTTCATTTGCCGACAAGACAGACGCTCATACCGTCCAGCCAGAATAGCTGCCACGGCACAGTGCCAGCTTGCAACGCGATGGCGCAACCGCAGGGGAGCAAAATCACTCATGTGTTTGATGAGCGAGTCAGGGTACCGTTCGGCGTCACATTTTCAGGCGTTGATTTCGAAGCAGAGAAGAAACACGAACAAAGGGAAAGGCATGCTTTATTGCGTACTTAAAATGCGTTCTTTTACCGAATGCAAAAGGTTCAGTCCAGTTTAATCGTTCAGTCGTGTCCGACGGTTCTTGCGTCTATAAGCACCATATCATGCCAAGTTGTGCGGTCGCCCTCTACCTTTCGAATCACTCAGATCCACCTGCAGTGCCTCGAGGATGCCATCTAACCTTCGCGTTCGCTGCCTATCCTTTCTCCTGATTTCCTCAATCTTTCCCAGCATCAAGGTAAAAAACAACTAATTTGCATGGAGAGTCGTCAGATTTTATTCCAGGCAGCAGATTATTCACGTAGGAGTCTTCTAGGTGGTCCGACTTTATCCAATCCCGCCTATCTGGCCTCGTCCTTTACGTAGGCTGTATCGCAGTGCGGCAGAAAAGGAATGTTGGCGGCTTGAAATTCCTCTGTATATTCATTACAAAAATTTTCATAACAAGTTCTGATCGCTGCTACAATGCATTCACAAAGAGCAAACAAACGATTCCGCGGGCAGCCATTGATGCGGGGATGAAATCAAGATAGGTATCTAGGGCTGAATGGCATGTAGTATTATGGTTTTTCATGCTATGTGGTATGGTATGATATGGTATGGTGTGGTATGGTATGTATTGATATGGTATGGTGTGGTATGGTATGGTATGGTATGGTATGGTATGGTATGGTATGGTATGGTATGGTATGGTATGGTATGGTATGGTATGGTATGGTATGGTATGGTATGTTATGGTATGGTATGGTATGGTATGGTATGGTACGGTACGGTACGGTACGGTATGGTTTGGTATGGTATGGTATGGTATCGCATGACTCGGTGTGGTGTGGCGTGATGTGGTATGGTATTCTATGGTATAGTGACCTCTGTTACGTTATGTCATACTATACGGCAGTGCACGGCAGTGAAAACTGCACGTTCAGTACGTAAGGGAAGCGCCACAATGAAGGGTTCATGATGAATTTCCATCACCTGGGACCTCATGGTTACTCTGTCAAAACGCAACATGTGCGGATGGGCTTCGATCGCATGTCATTTAGCTATGGACACGAAAACTCATTCGCTGTGTAGCAACAACGAGTGTACAGGGAGTGTTCTGCGAACACTGATAGACCGGAGAGAGTTGAATCGGCCGTCCGTGAAAATTTCACCCGCATAGAATGCTCAAGAGGAGGGACCCTTTCGTCATACATACCGAATGAAAAAATGTGCTTCTGTATGGTGTATACGTAAAAGCGCCGTTCCATTCGAGGGAATTTGCGTACCTAAAATAGGGAATCATTTTGGTGAAAACGGTATTTTCACTGAGTTGCAGAGCAATCCAAGGTGAAAGCCTCCTTTGTCTAGTGAGAGGCGCTTAGTGGCAAAAGATAGATATCACGTATCGTCTTATCAAAAGTTTGACGCTTTCTTTATGCTGCATTCAGGGTAGTCTAATCCAATTTCGCCTCCCATTAATAACCCAACTACTAGATGAGGTGGAACCTTGTTAGCGATAGGTTCGAACCGATGGCATATGTAGCTCCAATTGCACGCTGTTAATTGTGATAGATCCCGCCGAGATGTTGCAATAGTCAATGTGCTAGTCTGTTGTGCCCAAGGATGCGGAAGCGAATCGCGGCCGCGGCAACCGTTTTTCTATGGAAGCGAAAAACAAGGAGACTATGTGCTGTGCGATATCACGTTAAAGAACCCCGGGGGTCGAAACTTCCGGAGCCCTCCACTACGCCGTCTCTTATAGCCTCGGTCGACTTGGGGAGTTAAAACCACCGAAACGAAAACAATTGTAGAAGAGCTGTCCACTGAAAAGTGAGACTAAGAAAGAGACATTTTTTCCCTCAAAACGAACCAGTTTTCATTTATGGCGAGGCCCTGCCAATCTCTCTATGCAAACCTTCCAAGCAAAACCATTTAAGAAAACCGTTCCGAAGTGTGCAAACCAGTGTTTTCGCACGTCTTAAGCAGTTTACGCGGAGCTAAGCCCCGGCAAATTCTTTTTCGTGTCAGAAATTGTCGCTTCTTTTATTTACCCCGTTTGAACAAGCACATGTTAGTGCAGACTTTCTGTTATCGCATACAAAAGCAATATTGGGCTAATTCTGGGAGAGGTCCTGAAGGCAATGCTTCCACATGTTGCACAACTGCACTATAACAGTCTATGTATTCGTAGGTCTTCATTAGACAGGTTAACAGATTGTTCATGTTATTTTTAAAAAGCATAACACCGTAGGTTTTATGGTGGTTTCAATTACTACTCGTTGTCTGCGCACGGCAAATTGCAAAAGCGGAATTGTGCTAAGCATCGAAAGCTGAGGCAGTATCTGGCAATGCGTTGCTAACGCTATCATAAAATACCTCGCTTTTTTTCTCATAACCAATACAATACATTGCTGTATTTGTCTTCTATGGCAGTTTAAAACACCAAGTGCTAGGACACAGAAAACTTTAGAAGGACATTTTAGCCGCGCATCGAAAGTTTTGACCATTCTCATCAACAATTGCATAACGACATCTTACAATATCCCACGTGTATTATCCGATTCAAAAGCTGCTTCTGTGTAGTAGAGTTGAGTACTATCCGTTAAACGTATTGCCAACACACACACACGCGCGCGAACGTGCGCACAAGCGGGCTAATTACTTTGTGTGCATTGTATTTGTCGACTGCTCAAGCCCACTAGAACTAAGACAGGGACATCATCAGCGGAAGTTCGAAGTTAATTTGCACTTTAGAGACTTTGTTTATAGTAACGTGCCTTAAATCGGACTGGGAGTCGAATAGCCCTTACCTTCATGTTGCGCCACTTCCACAACATTGTGTTAGCGAGCCCCCGGTAACACCGCACTTATTCCACGCCGAAAGGTTCTACGTCGTTCAGGAACAAAGCACGCGGATGTGATAATTCCGGCAATCAATTTATGTCACAGTGTAAAAACACAATTTTTCACAGCATTTTCTTGCTCTTCTTTATCACGATGGCGCATGAGATATCCTTTGTTGCCCAGTGGAAAACGAAATCATACTAACAGTCTGCGAGTACCTGTTAGAAGGGAGGTATGTAAAACAGTTCTATGATAGCAACAGCAGAAACGTGGGCAATAAGGTGAAGGGTTTAACTTGTGCTGAGGACAATGCAGTACAGTTTAAAAAGGTGTAACATGAGGAAACAGGAAGAGTGCAGAGCGAGTACGTAATAAGCGTGAGTTAATTAGGAGCTCTTTGAATATCACGTAGAAATCGGCGCCCTGTAATCGGGAGGATGATAACAGATGGTCGCTAGTGCAGTGCAGTGGATGTCAAAAGAGGGCAAGCATAGCGAGGGAATTAGAGAGTCAGGTGGGCGGAAGAGATTATGAAGTGTGAGCTGATAAGATAGCCTTGTCTTGGGCAGGGCAGGGTTATCGCAGCGCTGGGCAGGAGAGTTATTTTAGATGCCGTTGTACCATTGTGACATTTAAGGCTGCTGGTACTGATCGCCCGTTTGCAATGCAAAAAGGAGTGCTTGAGGTATGAAACGTAAAAGACAAATAATAGGCTCCAAACCTTAGTTATCTTACAACTGCTTGAGGATAGCGGAAGCAATCCGCGTAAGAGCCATTCACACTTGCGAGTCTTGAAGGGCGCACGACTGTCGACCAGGCAGCCTCTCCGCCCGACAAATATTCACACTTGCAAAATCGACGCATGGGTCGCTTTCCCGAATTGATCTAGTTCGGAAAGAGACTAGTCGATTTTGTATTATTTGGCAGAAACGAGAAGTCGGGTGTTAAAATTTAGAGGGCACTTTGACGATCTAAACTGCGCAGACACGAAAGCCTTTAACCACCGCTATTGCGGTCCTCTGTTTGGCCACTGCTTGGTTTTGTTTGGTGATTTGCTGATGACTTAGAAGATTCTAGGCGCAACACAGTGCCTAATGGCCGCGTGTGGCTGTGCTGGAAGGCATTAACAAGACCTGTTTCGAGACTACACCTTTGTTGACAAGTATATATTGAATGACGACGTTTGGGGTCGAGATCTGAAACCACTACTTTGTGGTCCGAGAAGTAGTTGATGTACTCCACTGCTGATGCACAGTGCGTGCGTTTATATGTCTCAAGGCTTAAAAATTAAAGAATTATCATGATCTAATTACTAGTAATAATTGTCGAATTACATAATTAGCATTGCCTAATTAGCTAATCACCGTGAAATAATTACCCAATCATAGTGAACTAATGTTCTTACACCCACTGCTACATCACTGATTGATTAACTATCAGTACTGAAACCATCCTATTCCTTCTGAGGATTGACAGCTGCCGCGGACGCACGGGCACGCCGGCGAGTCATGAGCCATTAAAGAATTTCGCCTTAAAGCAGCCGTATGACTGCGCTTGTGTGGATGTCATTGAGTAATTACTCCCTTGTTTAAAAACTAACTTCCGTTCGCTTCGACAGCGCCGTGGACTGGTTAGTAGTTTGCAGACGACAGAGTCTTGGAAATTCCAATGCTGGAATATTGGCGATGAAGCGTAGCATCGGTTACATAATATTTCACTGGTAACGCTACCCGACTTGGGGGAAGAAAATCCTGATAGGTGATACTTTATGGACAAAGCGCTTAAGCAGGCAAGATAGGGACAATTTTCACTACTGGAAATTTGTTGGTGTCTAAACTCTCCGTAACTAATGTTCTTAACTAGCGTACTGCAGCAGAGTGATTCGTGGAAAGAGCGCACAGTAGCGTGCAGGAAGGCATTTGTTGTATCCTAAAAACAATAAAATTGTTTCCTCCATTTCCGCATCCTGTAATGCAGATTGCTCTTTTTTTATATATCTTTTGAAAGCCTAATGTACAATGTGACGTCAGTAACTAAGGATTCCCTCAATAAGACCGAGTATTCTTTCATCCAATACTTTTTCCTGCAGGGGCTTGAAAGCTTTGTCAATTTCAAAGAAATGCCGATTCCGCTTTTTGAAAGTGATTGAAACTCCGTGAAGATTCCCTTTTTGTCGAATTTTATGTTTCAATCAGCCAGAAAAGGGGGACAATGCTCCGAACGGATTATCTCTGATATTACAGTTCTGTAAGAGCTTCCTTTGAAAGAACAATATGGTAGTTATTAACGAAGTTTTAAGGTATCACCAGAACTTCCTCGCACAATAAGCAGTGAAATTAGGATGAATTAACGTTTTTCTTTTTTTTTTTTTGCAACCCACTACAGCAAAACAGGAACAAACGAAGAAAAACCTCATAAATAATCATTCTGCTTAAAGACACAACATACGAATACGAGTATTCAATACACAACAAAATGCACCTGATCTCTTTCGGATATAGCCACGGCAGAAGTCACTATCTGAAACATGCGCACTACGTCAGACGCTCTCGAAAGCTGTTCACTTCAGCACTCAGAAGGGAAGGAAACAGGGCGCGAACAAGATTTTCCAGCGCAAAAGATAACGGAGGTACCACCGTGCACGCAGGTTGTTTCCACATTGTCGAGATAAAGGAGGCACTGGCAGTTGAACGCCCTTCAAAACGTGTTCGTTTGCCGTTTCCCACCGAGGCGACCGGAAACGCCGCCATTCACAGAGACTTTGTTTCTTTCATGCGTCACCCTGCATCGGCTGGCGCCTTTGGCTGTTTTTCGCGGCTTTGCGGACTGTCGACGTCAATCATGAAGGACGGCTGACAACACAACGCGTTGATTGACTCTAATTGTGTGAAAAGAACGTAGGTGAAAAGCGCACAATGTTTATACACGAGCGTCCAAATCGCGCTGTCCACGATGGCCTTATCTTTAGTTTTGAAGAACAACAGCCTTGATGGCGCAGCGCTCGTTTGTACGCCGACACCCATTTAAGACGCACTGAGATGCTGAAATGTTTTTCAAACGCTAGCAACAATAGACTGTCACTGAGGGGCCGAATAAGATTGTTTACGTTGGGCATATCACAGAGTGACTAAACGAATGTCGACAACAAGCAAATCCTAACAAAACTGATCACGAATGATTTCTAACGCGCAACTCTGCTCCGAACAGGCGTCTCGGGTTGCCCACGCAGAGTGCAACAAAACACAAATTATGTGACCGCTAAATTATTATTACGCGATGGCAGTGCGTTATCATTATAACCCATTCGTGCTTCTAACTGCTTGTTTTACACCTATCTGCCACATTATTTTATATGTGCCTTGCCGTGTATTGCGTTGCTTACTGAACTTAGCGGAACTAAGTGCTGACAGATTTGTTTTGCTATGTGTTCAGGCATTCGTAGTCCATTTCAGAGTCATTCACAGCTGTTATCAATGTTAAAGTTTAATTTAATTTAATTTATTTTAATTTCACGACAGCCACCTTCCTTCACTGCGAATGGCGAAGGAGGTTTCTCCACTTCGCCACCAGCTATCCAGGCAGCGCTAACCATCAGCCCAATAGTGGAGAGTGCTGGCAATGCTTAGGCCTACATGTGAACCAGTACACTGTCAACACACTTCCTTATTGCATGGAAGGTTCGTGCTGCCAGAGCAACCATGCACGCCAGCTGAGACTTTTCTAAAATATACAGGAGGGCTTAGTGCTAACGCACGGCAAAATATTTTACTCTATTCAGGCATAATGAATCGATTTAAGCACGAAGTGTACTCCAAGAAAAGTGTACTGCCCCTAAGACAGCTTAGAGATGGTGGCGGCCGCACTGAGCTGTCCGCCTGGTTCTTTGGCTATCACCTTCGCCTCCTCTTCTGCGAGCTAAGCAGTGCGCCTGGTCTGCCTCGCTGCTTCGGCATTTTGGGAAGCAGCCCCCATCAGCCGCGTTTCGTGCAACTGCACAGCATGCTCGGCCTCGCTCGCCGCTTTACATGAAACCGCTTCTCTTTTTTTTACCTCGATCCCTCGCTTCTTTCGCTGCTTGGTACACCCAAGCACGCATCTGCTCCTCTTCAGCTTCAGCCATACGTTGGCTACCTTGACAGCAACCCTGCCTCACAGTAAATTCATTTTCATTGCAAAGTTTTCTATCGAGTTTTAATTATACGCTTATGTACTCCCGTAAAACTTTCCTGTCAAAAATTGTTAAATGCTTATGGACGTTTTTTGCTGATTCTGAATTCAATTACTAAGTTTAAAAAGAGTGTATTTAACACGCCACCTTGGCCAACGGGAAATAGTATGACAATCGGGCCTTCGTGGGAGTTAATGGTAGCTGCCAACAAGATCACAGGTGAGCTTTTCCTTCGCTAGATTCACACAATTCCACTGCAAGGCCGCAGCTACCCCACTACTGAACAGACCCAAGCTAAAAATAATGGCGGTGGCTATTATGTAGCTGCTAGCACGTGTTATATGCCACTTCGAACACCCAGCGCCATAAGATGCACTGGTAGAGCACGCATGGCTTTTGTAGTGGTTACTTCTTCTTTTTTTTCGGTTAGCAGGTGTTAAACCACGTACTTTCACTAAATCTGATTAGCGGACCACTAAGCGCTAGTATATATTTTCTGTTCGTCAAACTTTATAAGACGAACAGGAAACTGCTTAATCAACGGAAAACTAGTTAGCTACACGACACTGTGGGAAAATGATCAGCGTTGAAACGGTCATCGTATATCGTATAGGACTGACCTTCTTAAGAAACGGAGCAGTGCCTGGTAGTCCTTCACGGCTGCTGCAAATGATCGCTGTTCACAGAGAGATTCATGAAGAAACTGCGGGTTTTCTGAAGAAGGTAGCCAGTGATTTCAGTTTCTTTTTAGAGAGCATCTCTTTGGTGCTCGTTTCTTGGTTTCGCGTCGGCGTCGCCGTCGCCGTCGGCCTCGTAACCAGCTCAGCCCCCCTCTTCCTGCGAGGCGCCGACCGCGCGTGTTATCTTATTGATGCGCGCACTTCCCCGTTCGCCGCTGCTTAAACTCCCCTCCCCCCCCCCTCCCCCACTTTCTGCGTGGCGGCGAGGGTGCTCTCCGCCTGCCGGAACGCCGGCTCGCTATCAGCAGATCACGGTGCGTGCACCCCAAGAAGAAACGCAGAGTCACGTTCTCTTCACTCGCTAGCTGCGTCAGCGGCATCAGTCAGTCGCTGGTATGTGTTCGTCGCGCAACGTTCCTATGGGCCCACGCGCTGCCTCCTGCAACCTCCCGATAACTCAATTGCTCTCTTCATTTCTCCGACCACAAAGCTTCTTTCATGACAGCCAAGAACTGTTAGTGGTGTGTTTCTTGAAGGAATACGTATGAAAAATTAAAAAAGTCTGTAATTGTACATGCGTGTCTTGCTCGAAATCTTTGCCTCAATCTATCAATAAGGTGAAACAGCTGATGAGCTGCGCTCAAATTTCGCATTAGGAAGTAACGTAATCGTAGGCAATTTTTTGTTACCTTTTCTTCTGATTACGTGCCGCCCTCTGCAGAAGGCAGATCACAAATGTTCTGACCAAGTCTCGATTTCCTCTGGCCATCCGCTGGCAGCCTTCGCTGGCGCCGCAGCGCAAGCCTTTCCTGTGCTCCGCACCCAGGCCTTTCCTCTCCAAACATAGATTTGGACTTGTCATTCTCGGAGAATTACTGCCTGTGACGCTAGCTGAATACCATTGACAGCAGTTTACATTGGTACTCATGAGTATGTCGTATTATCCTGGAAACTATTGCAAACAATTTCTTATGAAGGACATTTTGTCATGTCGTTTTACCCCGCGTCACTAGACGGCGACCGTACCACGCGACCTCTTCTATCTCGGCCAGTCCTCTGTTCAGCGCTGCATGCTATCCTCTAGGTTTTCCAAATGGATAGGAGAGAGCCTCAATGCATTAATTAAAGGCGTCACGTGTGGTTATATTATCGAAATTCTAAATATTCATGTGGATATGGCCCGCTTCAAACCTCTAATTGCCATCGGGGCGTAACGCTATAAGTTGAGACGTTCACTAATAGAACCTAGTTAATTCAAGAAAGCTTTCTATGTAATAGATTCATCACTTTCGTTATGTCACCATTGGTGTTGTCATGTTCCAGAAGCAATTTTAAAAACGCCTAATTTGCATGTCGTTTACACAATACGCTGAAACACCCACCGGGAATTTTAAATCAGTATATCTGCAGTCTATGCTCTGTTTGAAACTTAGTGAAACCATGCAGCCGAGCTCGTGCACTCTGCTTAACAGCTTCTGGTACCAGACGGACATACAAGTTATACAAGCTACTACATTACATATAGTACCATGTCCAATGTTTGTACAATGAGTTTTATTAACTTAATGAACAGGTAAATCCTTTCCACTTTTGTGGCATTTCGTATCTTCTATCCATGCACCAATCCTGAGCTGCCGGCAGTTACCTCTGTAACTGAAAGTTAGGCGAATGTCAACAGCCGCGGAGGCGAGGCTAATATACCGCAGCTACCGTAGTTCAGCTACCCAGGCCGGAGCAACGTCTTCTGCGCCAAGAGCAGCTTTCTCCTGTCGGACTATAAATGCGCACAATCAGTTTCAGCAAAAAAGAAGGTGTTTATGGAATGAAAATAGGGCTCTCTGAGAAGAGCCACTTAGGGAACCACCATGAAAACGATGCATGGTACCAACGATCAAAATGTACTATCAATGCTTCACTAACACGTAAGCTTTTGAGCTGGCCGAGTCCATGCCACACCTGAAAGCGCTTACCGGAGAGATAAAGCGAATAGAAGGGTTGGTATGTTTGCCGTCCAATCAAAGTAATTTTATAGTTGCTGGCAAAGGCATAGTTGCGGTAGGCAGCAATATACGATTTTACCAAGATTCACCAGGTAATGTTCAGTGCTTTGTAAACATGGTGAAAGCGTCGGTGTCTTCCTTCTCCTCGGTTAGGCTCGGAGTGAACGGAACAAATCTGGTATGCTCAAATTTTTGCCTTCACGGTGGAGCAGTGGCCAGACGGCGTAAGCTCAAGTTAGCTGAGTATGCTGACAATGCTGAATGGGTGGTCACTCGCCCTATGTTAGTGTAGCCGGTGCCTTGAACGCCTACCACTAGAATCGCTTCCTCCACGACTAGCGAAAACATGTAAATGGGGTGCATAGGCTGCCACTATTGTTTTTCAGATAGTACGATATTCTGTTGCACAGAATGGTCGTCCTTGTTTGCATGCACTATCATGTATTTGAGACGAATGACACACTCATTCTTTGGAGCAATCTGGGTAACTCGTTCGTACAGAGAGAGCGATAAGGAGCTCCTGCTGTTTGAAGCGGTCTGCTTGCAAGGACGAACAGTTGCTCCAGAGCCTTGTGCCAGTGACGCAGCATTATCGTCACGAGCTTTCGCAAGGGTGGCGTGGAAGGGAGCAACATCGTGGTGCCTTCCGTGGCGGCGCGTTCACTGGTTACTTTGGGCGAAGCTTTGGAGCCATAATACCGGCAAGGCTGCCAGCGGAGTACATTATTCGACAAGGGGGTGCGCTTTCGACGAAGCGTAAGAAGAAGGCAAACATGATGTCAAAGTGCGTAGCTCTAAAGAAACCAGTGAATTTAGCCGCAAAGAACATAGATCTTTTTATCTCCACATTATTCTGGCTATACACACTTAGGCTCCTTCGAATGGTTGCTGTTATGACACATCTGAAGTTCACTGTTCCCAATCTAAATTCTCTAATCAGTGGAAGTTAGAAGTGCGATCGTTTTCTTTTCTACATTGAGGCCTCAAGAAGGCGTGTTACATAAAGTTGATGCAAGAATGAGAAAACGTGTTCTTAATGTCAAAAATACTGTCATATCTTCAACGAACTGTGGTGAGAATTTGATGACTGGAACGTCATATCTTCAACGAACTGTGATGAGAATTTGATGACTGGAACGTTTTTGGAGCCCCGCCGGGGTGGTGCAGTGGTAAGACGCCCGACTACTGTGCCGGAGTTCCCAGGATCGAATCCCGGCCTCGGCGGCTGCGTTTCGATGGAGGCGAAACGAAGTGGCGTCCGTGTGCTGTGCGATGTCAGCGCACGTTAAAGATCCCCAGGTGGTCGAAATTACTCCGTAGCCCTCCACTACGGCCCCCCATTTCTCTCTATCCACTTTCACTCCCACCTTCATCCCTTCCCTTACGGCGCGGTTCAGGTGTCCCCAGAGCAAGTGTGACATATACTGCGCCTTTTCCTTCCTATGAACCAACCAACCAACCAACCAACCAACGTTTTTGGAAAGTCGTGCAAATAAACAAGGAAGTTGAAACCTTGACAGTGCGTGAACGCGGGTGGGCATCTTGTTGCTGTGGTAGGTGTGGTATGAGGTCGCGCTGAAGAATGTAGGGTGAGATGCCCATCGGGCTGGAAAAAAAATTCTCTGAAATAGAGGAAGGTAGGATTTGCGACGGCCTAGAAATAACGCTATCATGCTTTTTTTTGTTGATGGAAGTAAACGTTGATGTCATAAGAATGCAATGACCGAATGAAAAAGTGGCGCGGTTTTCAACTGATTCGAGAGCACTAACAAGATAACTTTAATGAGGGTTCCAAACGAGCGATGCAAATTCTTGTTTAGACCTGACGTATTATTTCACCCTAATAACCTGATATTTAGGGAAGCATTATGTAAATGACGTTTTAAAAACTTAACACTCAGCTATTTGACGATGTTATATGTAACATACAACTCCAAGAACTTGGCTAGGCGGTGTAACGCCCTAGTTGTTGCGCGAATGAATTGGCAGCACGAGAAGTTCTGAGATTGCGTCGGGGAAATGCGAGAGGAATATTCGACGATGAATGGGCGAAGAACTACACTTCCGTATGTTAAGTTGCATTAGCCACTTGTTATACTAATCCTGAGCACACAATCGAACCGAATACATGATTTAATTAATGTTCGTATGTCGGCGGAATAAAATGACGAACAACTGCAAAAACTCTTCGATCCTCTTCAAAATATGGGCTGCAAATTTAACTGAACATGTTATATCAGCAGTCGACTATGGGGCATTCTATAAATGGTTTCGGAAAAATCCTAAAATACCACATTCAGTCTGTCGGTTAAAATCGAGGTTTACGCGCAGGCTATGGAGAAATGCAGGAAGTTGTGCCTCGCAGGAGTACTCCGCCGAATCCCGTGATTTACAGGACGGGAAAATCTGTGTGAATTAAGAAATTCCAATTTACACGTGGCATCTGGTTACTCGATTCGTAAACTAGAATTACCTTGTTTCCAATTGGTGTTCGTACGGGAGAAAAGTAAGCGCAAAAAAAAAAAAAAACACGAGAGGAGATAGGACAACGCGCTACTGGCAACTGATCCAACTGTCTCCTATCTTGCGCTTGTCATTTTTTGCGCTTACTTTTCTCCCGTGCGATCATGGACCAACTAGCCAGGCAACAAGTTTTACTTCAGTTCCACTTGCTGTCCTTATGAAAAACACACTAAAATTACGCAGATTCGCAAATGCGTCATTATCAGCAGTGTTACCGTTTACCCGCGTTTTTGTCTGCATTAAGGCTGCTGGTCAGTATTTGACGACATTAAAAGCAATGACTCGCTCTAGAATGAAGCCTCGAACGTTGGCGAAGATTGCGTAAAACGAATTTGCTTTTGCTCTACCAGTGTGGAAATGCCATTAGGACGGCCCTGTTTGGCATTTTGTAAAGGCCGCGCACATGTCTATGCCAAAGTGATAACTGATTAGGCATTAAAGAAAAAGTAAATTTATCCAGGAACAGGAGCGCAGGAAACACAGAGCACGCTATCTGCTTCCAAAATTTTCACATGTTTCACAGTTGAAATTGGCAGCCGTGGTATATGCTGAACGGCAGTAGACGCCAGTGCGCTTTTACTAAGACAAAAAATATTTTCTTATCTCCAATACAGAAGGCGTGACTGTTATTCGAAGAGAAAAGCGTGCTCCGCTTACTTATGTCCGCGCCTGTACGTTCCTAGAACAGTCTGTTGACAGGTAACCGAGTGGTTGCTATATTACTTCCTTTCCCTTATTTGATGCCTCATTCAATATGAAGCGATTCGGACCAATATATATTGTTCTGAAGCGCAGCGATAGCTTATCGGAGGCTGTATTCGCTAGAGCTACAGATACTTGTGAGTCTTAGCAGCAGGAGCAGAAAAAATATTCGTCACAGCATCAATCAGCGCCTTTAAATCAGTTAGCATATGAAAGTATCATTCTTTAGTTCTGGGAAATGTATATTTTTCTACAGCCAGCGTATCACGATCGGTATAAATATGCCTGAAGCGATAAACACACTGAATTGGATTATGGTCAATGGCGAAACCTTGGTTTGTGAAGCAGTGGCGACCTACTATTTTTCCCCGAGTTTGCATAGCTTTAAAATATGTTTACTGTAGGGAATCTTGTGAGATTATTAGGATGGAAGCGATCGTCTGCGTCGTAAACGCATGCTTTCGATTCGTCGAACCTAAGTCATCTTTATTTTAACATCGCAGATATGTCAAGGGTGCAGCCAAAAATTATAACAAATGATTATCGAGGGGCTGCGCCTCCATCCAAACACTTGAAAACATTGGCGCGACAGATAACAATACAAAGATTTACATTGTTTGTTTTTACAGAAAGAGCAACAGGTTGAAACGACACGTCCAAATTGCGCTGAATCAAAAACGTACACTATAGAAATCATTTTTTTACAGAAATACAGTTTTTCAGTTTATAAAGACCAGACGTAATCTACATTCTGTAATCAATCAATTGTAATTAAGAGACGTGGCAAGTTGAAATTAATACCGTAATTACTTCGGGTTTGCGGAACGATGAAATGATTTTAGTATGCGTGCCATAGTTGTGAATTGTGTTCAATTCTTTACATCTTTGTGAAGAAAAAAAAAACAGAATTTATTCCTGGAGCTCTGTAGCGACCAAATAAGGTTTGTTTGTATAGATGCGGGATAGCAATTATATTTAGCTTGTGAACATTCGGCTCCGTAGTGTGTCTCGGAAAACGTTGACGAGTTAGGATCGCATTTAGGTTCCCTGGCTAAGGCACTAGGGTATCCAGAATAAACTCTATAAAAAGAAGCGTAGTGCGATTCCAGAGCATGGATGCTCTTGATTATGCCTGTCAAATATGTGTCAGTAGTTCCATAAGTTTTCATGTGTTTTTGAAGGTCTTGTAGATTGAAAGTCAGCGGTGCTTGCTTGGTAATTAGTTTTTGCAGTTCGGCAAGTGCGGCTTTCGAAAGGGTGATACCAAGATTAGTTTCTACATCGCCTGAAGTAGGAGACATTTGAGGAAAGAGAATGGAGAGCATTGGAATGCACTTTCTATGTGTCTGGCCAAGGTATTTGTTTCATTGAGAAGAATATTGACTATGCAAATTTCTTTTCATCCACGAAGAATCTCTTTTTACCAATCCGTTACGATGGCCCAGGCTTCCCGCCAGTTGTTCTTACTTTCGTGGCATGCTACTGTGGTTGTCGAAAGAACTGCAGTGCACTTTAGTTTAAGGCTATGAAAAATTTCAAAAGGAATCGATTACTTCTGCGGCGAAATTACTCTCCTAAAGTAATTCATCACATTACTAAACTACAATATCATAAAAATTACATCAAATTAGAAACTACCGGTAAAAGTAATTAAATTGCAGTAATTCGATAAGTGTCATTGAATTATTGCCATATATGCATGAGAATCATACGAAGCGTCTTAGATTTGTTGATAATATGAGGAGGGATAGCTTTATAATAATAATTGGTTCACAGGAAGGGAAAGGCGCAGTATCTGTCACACTTGTGTCTGTGGACACCTGAACCGCGCCGTAAGGGAAGGTAGGAAGGTGGGAGTGAAAGTGGATAGAGAGAAAGAGGAGCCGTAGTGGAGAGCTACGGAGTAATTTCGACCTGGGGATCTTTAACGCGCGCTGACATCACACAGCACACAGACGCCTCTTCGTCTTCTGATTGTCTTCTTGAGGAAACTGCATTTGATCCGAGTGCCCCGTAGGGAAAGCTTGTGGAAGAAAAGGAAACTGCTTTTGATCCGGGTGCACTGTAGGAATAGCTTGTCGAAAAAGAGAAGATGAAAGCGTCTTAACTTGTTAATATTATGAGAACTCGGCATTTTCAATTCACATTCTACATCCGATGCTTTCTGTGCTGCTCGTTATATTGGTTGCTAGCGTGGTTTTATTTTATTGTTTGTATGTACCATTTTCCTACGGCACTTCTACAAATGCCTGAAACGTAAGCCGACAGTGCTTCAGGAATGCGAAATTGCACTCAATGCGAGCCCAGATTTTCAGTGAAGGCTTCTTTCGAGCACGACGAGTAGCGTGAGACACAGAGAGAGGTCTGGCGACAGACAGGGGCACGCGCGCCAGACGGGATCGCACGTGCGGACAATCACGCCGATCTAGTCAACTGTCCGAATGCGTGTCAACAGCCTTTCGGCGCCACTGCTCAGCATCACGCCCGCTTGATAGGAAAGCGACCGCGATAGAGAAACGGGCTTCGTGCGCAGTTTCGCTGACAACGCCACAAAGACGGCAAGGTTGGGCGGGGAGGTACTCACGATCGCTTTCGCTCCTCGACTCCTAGAATGTTGCCTTCACTTATGCCACGAAACTGGACGCATTGTACTTTACGGACTTGAGGGCCATCATCATCATCATCATCATCAGCCTGACTATACCCACTGCAGGGCGAAGGCCTCTCCCATATTTCTCCACTTAACCCGGTTCTGTGCTAGCTGCATCCACTTGACCCCTGCGAACTTCTTAATCTCATCCGCCTACCTAACTTTCTGCCGCCCCTTGCTACGCTTTCCTTCTCTTGGAATCCAGTTTGTTACCCTCAGCGACCATCGGTTATCCTCTCTTCGCACTACATGTCCTGCCCATGTCCATTTCTTCTTCTTAATTTCCATTGAGGGTCATGGACAAACCTAAATAGCAGGATATCGTTACCCTGGCAAAGAGGCCACTTCATACTCAGTTTCTATAACTTCATGAATAATTATATATTTGACGTAATTTTGTGGCCTCCATAATTGTCGAGGCGCCAACATCTGTTCCCGCTTACAGTCATGTTTACAAGAGGAAGCCGCGAGCTCAGAGGGGAAAAAGAGGCGCCTCTACCCTCTTTGTCGTATCGATAACGATGGCGCCGGTAGATTTGTACAGAGGCGACGTTAGCACATGAGCGCGGCAGGCCCATCACGCAGAAGTCGCCGCCCCTTGCTCGTAACCACCGTGTGCGGAATAATCTTCAGTCAGTTGTAGTTCTACATGCTAGAACTTCATTTGTAGCCTTTAGCTTGTTTGAACGAGTTTTATGAAGCAATATTCATGGCTCCTGTAATGGACCACAATGCCTGATGAAACATTTCCGCAATAAACATTGTAGCATTTTACTCGTGCTGATTCATAACTGACGTGGTGGGAAGGTACCCCTTGAGAATAATCCGTGGATATGATCCCCCCCCCCACACACACACACAAACCCCGCCCCTCACCCCCTTCTTAAGAAAAACGAAAAAGTGTTAGACAGGCTTCTGCCAGGAAATTCTAAGCCGGTGCCACTGCACTGCTCTGATTTATTCCATACACATAATAGGCATACATTCAGTACAAATTATGTAGCGATCCTTGGAGTCGGATAGAACTCATGTATACAGTAACAGCCGCTACACATTCCTCCGTTAAAGTAGTCCGTTGTAAAAGCTTTTCTCGTTGCTTAAACAAAATAAAAAAAACGAAGCATAAGGTCTCTACACAAGCTCAAGAATTTCACTTCCTCTGACTTCTTTGGTACAACTGAATTTCAAAACCAGGCTGTTTTAGGTTTTAGCCTAAAATGATGTGCCAAAAAACGTAAAAAAAAAAATTGATCCAAGGGACCTCCTTGTACCGAGGCTGTAATTGCTAACGCCAAAGCCTTATGCTTAATTCCAATGGCAGATCGCGAGCGCTTGGCCGGATCACAAACGGGGCGCATTGCTCCAGCGTAGATCCATATTTGTCATTGGAATTCGTTCGCCCCCGCGGGAGCATGCTTCTTGGTAGACGTAATTCAATCAGCCCACACAGTGGTTTTCGTGGCTTCGCCCTCTGCAACAGCCGCCGTCGCCTTCGCTCTTTGGCGACTCGCGAGCACATGTTTGCAGCTGTTGGCAAAACAAGCGTAGCTGATGGCGTAAATCCTTTCGTTTGTGCTGGAGCGTAATCAAATCTTGGATCAAAGCTGACACATGTCTTTGAAGCGGCAGAAGTGCCGTTTGAAAAAGCTGCTGACGCCGAGCGCAAGGCGACGGCATCTCAAGCGATGGAAAACGAAAGCTTTTCCTCCCTGCACTGATTCAGGGCCTCGCACGTTATAATACAACTAACGTAGAGAATGCTAAGAAACATTGTTCTCGCGTCGGTTGGGCTGCAGAACTATTTACGTGATCCGAATGCGAAAAAAAAATATCCTTCGAATGTCGAGGTTGTCATGGCTGGCTGCAGGGTTTCGTCGTTTGCTACCGCCGAAGTGTGCAGGAACAACGTTGAGAATCATGCATAGAGCTCACATGACGCGCTTTATAAGGCTAACATAAAAGAAAAGCTTACGACCGGTAAGTTATTCCGTCTTATCCTATAGCAGCTTCATTTGCGACCGGTAGCCACTATACAGTCATCTATACAGCGTCATTGGGAAGGCTCACTTGCTGGTGGCGTCCGCTCCTTTCTCGATTTCGGTGAGACCCACCGCGCAAGATTTTCACCGCGAGGATTTCGCAGTGAAATTTCACTTCTTGGAGGTCGGCAAGCAGGCCCTGCTAGGGCCACCGTGCAGCGAAGAGGAAGCGAGAATGCGGCGGTCGTGGCAGGGAGTAGAAACAGAAACATGATACGTGGCATACGCGCCTCCGGCCAAATCCTCCAATTTCGGCAAATATAGTTGCTCAATGGAGCGATCTGGTATCCACACCTGATCCCAATCTGCCATTGGAACAGACAGCTGTCGCTCCCACTATTAATCTATATTAACGACCTTCCATCCTTATTTATAGTTACTTCCACAATAAGACTTTTTGCTGATGATAGTGTGTTATACAGAGAAATTACTAACCTAATGATGCATGTGTTCTTCAAACTGCCCTGAAAAATATTGAAACCTGGTGTAACACCTGGCTTATGAAACTAAACATCAACAAATGTAAAGGGATGAGAATTACACGGATGACTCGAAAAATCGTGCTGATAACGTTTTAATAACAGCTTACTCATCTAAGTTAGCAAGTATAAGCATCTTGGTGTTCAAAAAACAGCTGATCCCTCTTGGAAAGCGCACATTGAATATATCACTAATGATGCTAATCGCATGCTTGGTTTCACCCGTCGTAACTTTCCCATGGCTCATATCCCGTTAAAATACTATACCGTATAAAACCCTTGTGCGCTCGAAAATTTAGTACGCTGCCTCAGTTTCGGATCCGTACACTAACTCTATCATTGATTTACTTTAACTGATACAAAATTGGCCTCCAAGAATTTTTATGTTCAATCACTCGCGCCACGCTAGTGTTTCACAAATGAAAAGAACACTTAATCTTTCAGATCTTTCTTTACGACGTCAAACTTTCGCATGCGGACCTTTCACAAAATATATTACACTAACAATATCCTAAAGCAATACCTGTTCACTCCTCCAATGTACTTATCGTCCCGTAGGGATCATCATCTAAGGGTTCATGTTCCACAGTGCCGGAATGACCAGTTCATAAACTCCATCGTTCCCAAAACTGCCTCGGAATGGAACCACCTGCCATCCTCCGTCGCCACCATTATGGAGCATACAAAAATTCAAAAATGCTGTTTCTACACGTGCGCTGTAACCACTCGTTTTCCTTACGTGTTTTGTGTTTTATGTACTGTTATCTATTTTGCCCACCCCTCTCTGTAACGCCTGACCGGCCCTGAGACTAATAAAATGAAAGGAAATGAATTGAAATACAACAGCCCAAAACGGAGCAGAAAAACTTGATCGGGATCTGCCATTGGAATTCAACATTAGATTATATCTCTAAAACAGAGCGCGCCGGGAAATGAAAGCAGTAGCGCCGAAGAAGGAAAAAAAGGCGACGAAGTACAGTCGGAGAGTTGAGAGAAGTGTCAAAGCAGCAGCATTAAGTACATCGTCGGGTGAGCTATCAATCGGCGCTCGTCTGTCTTTTCCTTTAACCTGTCCCGATTTGCTACGCTGTGTTTTTTTTTTTTCTTTTTTCACTTTGTGCAAGGCGATTTTCTATTTGTGATTCGTGCATTTAAGGGCTTGCACAGAGCTACATGTATTCATTTTTAATGCCTTTCGATTTGATCGCTCTCAGTCGCTCCCACACTGAGTCCACGCACGGCCGGACACATAAACACACTGCACTCGAAAACTATCCACCTATTCAGCAGCGTTTCCCTCGTTTATCGTTCACCCACGCTCCTCTCACGCACTGCGAAAGGTCACGGGTCACGGATGCCGCCTATCTCTCCGACTTTTATCGGCGGAGCATTGTCTTCGCTCTCTGGGTGCAGTACTCGGAAACTACTTTTCGTGGCACATAATAATTAATGCGGATGAAAACCGGAAATCTCACTTCTGACGTCCGTATATTGATGAGACATATACGCTTGTCCTAAGTCAGGCGCGACTGACGACACCCGTATCCTACTGCCCGTAGAGGTGCCGGTTGCTCATATCCGGAATCATGCGGAGCAGTTTACCTGGATGTTAACTGGTCCGAATTTTTAAGGCGAAATCCTTTCCTGTCTCAATATGGTGTTGACAGGGAGTATCCGCAGGATATATGCGCACAAACTGACACTAAAAGAAAAAAAAAAAGAAAAATCGGTCTCCAACAGGAAATAAACCACTATCTCTCCGATTGCCATCCGGGCGCGCAAATCAATACTCCACACCGAGCTCGCCAGAATTAGGTCGTAATTCCCCTTGTCTAGCGCAAGGAGGATAGCAGCGATGCGAATGACGATGCAGTTAGTGATAATTATGAATATGATAGTAGCGATGATAATTACGCTGCAGTTATTGATAATGATGGCGGTAGCGATAGCACTGAGAGTGCATTTCATAATGAAGATAGTAGCGATAGTGATAAAGATGATGATGGTAGAGATGAGAATCACGATTCACTTAGTGAAAATAGTCCTACAAAGTGGCTTTCACCATTTCCGCTCTTAAGTACACCTAAGTGCAGTCCTGTATTTTTTTATTTGGCCTGGAAATAGCCAAAATGCACGGAAGTGACTTGCTTTCGCAGTGTCATGTGGGGAGCGACGCACTTGGAACTTATGGAAGCGGTGATTTTTAATGCTGTTAGGCTAAAGGCGTCGTTCTCCAAAACATTCCTTGTCGGCGCCAAAGTTGGCGTCCTGAGCGGGAAACTATGCTCATGCATCTGGTGATTGGTAGTTACCAGATGAAATTACTAGACTCAGATTCGTCTAGGAGTTGCATGACGTCACGTGGCCCCGCTACATGGCCGAGTAGGCAGGAGTTGCCAAATCTCCTCCAAGATCTGCGAGGAGGGAAGTGTGAGCGAACCTTTCGGGGCATTAGGTCACCAGTCAAACACGCTACCGCTAGGCCACGCAGGCATGTTTATAAGGTTTGGTTAACGTTAAGACATGGTTAAAGCGGGACTTCTCATAGGCTTTGATAGCTACGAAACGTAACGAATACAAAATTATTTTCCATTGAAGTCAGGTGAATGTAATTAGAAGTCAGGTACAATACCCATCGTTATTTCGTTTAGCCTACTTGAATAATTAGAAGACATCACCTGTTAACTATTTTATCTATCTCTCTAAAGACTCAGGTGTGTATAGAACATTTGTCGAGCGCCACCAAAATGAAGCGACCTGGATATTTCCGACGGCAGACTTTCTCTTTATTCGGCTAAAATGAAAGTCTACGAAGTTAAAAAAAAAAAATCAAACAAACATAAAGTTTGAAAGCGTACTCCTCAAATATAGAAGTGCCAGAAAGTTAAGGGACAATAAAATATCCACATACTGTTGAATTCTAGAAATACTTGTGATTGTGGCACATCGCTGCGAAATTGTTCTTGCTGTTGCCACCACTAAGAATTGGACATGATTTATAAAGCGGAGACACGCTAAGCACTGATTGGAACTGAAGAAGGTACAATATTTCGCTTAGAATCTGAGTTGGTGTAGAATGCGATGACCTCTATTTTAGGAGCAAGGGGAACTCGCTGTCACATAAATTGCTTTTGAAAATTTTTAGGAATTGAGCCAGCAGCCGCTGACACATTTTGCCTGTCTTTTTTTTTTTTTTTTTTTTTGGGGGGGGGGGGTTATTATGCGGATCTTTAGGAATCTCGTGTCTCCTTGGCACTGAAATCTGACATCAATATAGCGCGAGTAAATAAAATTTTCATTTTCTGTCGTATCAAGTAGCCGACTCTGAGAGTAATATGATAGGCCTGCCGCGCTAAATGTTCTCTGCCCCTTAAATGAAGAGATGTAGATCGCTTAGAGAGGGTGGTGTTTTCCTCGTGAAAGTGCTGGCCAGATATGCCTGCTGAACAGCCGAGCATGTATGCTACCCACTGCACTCCGTAATAAGGGAGTAATTGCTCTACGACATCCACCCAAGCGCAGCCACACGCCAACAAACGAGAGCTATGCACCTCTGTCAGAAACTTCGCAGTTAAAGAGAAATTCTTCCTGATCCGGGGATCGAACCCGAGACCACCGCCTTTCGTGGCAGTCGCTCTACGAGCTACGCTAGCCAGGACGGTCAGCAGATCAGATGGCAGGGCGAGACGAATTGGTCAATAGCTCGAAGTAGGAAAGATTTTGCTCGAATATTTACGGAAAACCTCCAAGGTGGAGTAGATTTCTAATAAGGCAGTATTACTCATTGAGATCCACCCAAGCGCGCTTTGGTGGATGTCATTGAGTAATTATTCCCCTTATTACAAATCTACCCCACTTTGGGGGATTCCCCTAAATATTAGAGCACCACTGCACTCCAGTGGGATGTCCACGATTTTAACGCGGTTCCCGTCAGTATCTCGAATCACAGAAAATTCAGCACAGTTAATCGGGAGGGAAAAACCCCAATTTGTCGACAGGGAACTACGTCGCAGCCGCATAACCTAGCCCGGGAAATTCAAATCCCCCACAAAGCTCGCGACACACGTGGCGTCACACATGAAATGAAACTTATTAAAACATTGAATGTATTGCGAATGAGAGGCCACCGTATGTCTCAGATCGTTTTACTTTGTAAAGTAATAGATTTTTTTTTTAATTTGTCGCCCTGTTATGTGCATCAAGAATTAGATTCTGGCTATGACTTTAATTAGTTTTATTATTAATGTTGTAAGTTAGTATGCATTGTTACTAAGACTTTATAGTCAATTAATCATGACTGGATTCGACATTGGCTTGTTATGTAGATTCTGGATTGGAGTTTTTGGCTATGGTTAGGATTCTGGCTATCACTAATGTGGCTAGGTAATGTGGAATATCTATAAGGTGTTATATAACCTTATAACTAAGTTATCATGACTGGTTTCGGTATAATGACCCCTTTGGCTTGTTATATAGATTCTTAATAAGGGAGTAATTACTCACTGCATCCACCCAAGCGCAACCATACGGCTACAAAGGAAAGCTATACAGCTTTCTCAGAAACTTCGTAGTTAAAGAAAAATTCGTCCTATAGATTCTGTTGGATTGGCTTTGGGACTGTCCCTTCGAGCGCACGCCACTGGTAGTGCTAAGGGTGCGTTTCAAACCCCTAGTAGACGTCTACTTAGACCATAGAGTTTCTTATTCTTACCTAGAGGGAAAACTCGATCTGCTTGCTGCCATCTATGGGAGTTTACATGGAGTTTGCAGACGACCAGTGCAGACACCATGGGCGCTCAAAGCATCATGGGCTGGAGAGCTACCGAGTGCAGAACTACAACTTTTGGCCAAAACTAATGCAAAGATAAACGTTGTTCTACCGTAAATAATGTCCTATCATTCAATATTGTGGTTTTAAATTTCAAAAAGGGAGAGAAACAGCATGTCAGTGTGGGATTTATTCAATATAAGCGATGGCTCTTGCTCCAATTGGCTTAGTTTTGAGCAGCACAAATACCAATATTTCGCACTTAATAGGCACACTTTAAGAGGGAAAAAAAACGTTTTGGAAATACCTATGGTTGCGCAATTACTTAAGAAAGTTTTTAGTGGCAATTTGGGAAACATAAACCGTTTATTAGCGGCGTCTGCTTTTGCGCCTTCGCTACTATGGCTTTTGCGGTCTATGTACGCACCTTGAGATGATGATGATGATGATGATGATGACGATGAAAAAAACATCATAGTAATGCCACTCCAAGCATCTGAGAAAAACCGACTGTTCCGCAACAAGTAGCGTACCGGCCCATGATTCTTAGCGCGCCCATGGTGGCTGAAGTGCAGCGCCTTCAGCTTTCCCTCTAGTTAGTGTAAGAAACTCTATGACAGACGGCTAGCCAGGCAGCCGCCATTTTGGAACGCGTTCCAATTCTCGCGAAGCAGTCTCACGAAGACTGCTTCGCTGAAGTCAACATCCATGCAGGGTGCTTTGCTGTATAAACAACATGGCGAACAGTGCGCGGTTCGCACTGAGCGAGTCGTAATTGCGGTGGTTGGAGTAGCTGTACGATGGTCGTGCTCTTTGCGAACACCAGTGTATGCATATGAACGACCTTTCAAATTTGAGTTGTTACGTCTACGTGTGATAGCTAGAGGCTAATTTAGCTGTCTTATGGTCGTGAGATTTATAGCACTGCATATCCTTGAATCGCGCTCTAAGAGGTAAGCGTGCTTTAGATGCTGTTGGTCTTTTTTTTTTTAACTTGACGACGAGTTTCTTGAGTGTGATGTTATCGACGAAGTCGTCGCTTTCTGGGCTCTCACCGAAGTCAGACTGCTGCTGTACGGCACGCATGTGTTTAATCTGGGAAGAACGAACTCGCCTGATGATGCCGGCTTGTTGCGCATTGATTTTATTCTGCCTGTATATTATTAAAACGAGTTGCTGTCTTTGCTCGCCTAGAGACTGCAGACGACAGGTGTAATGGCACAACGTTTTTCTCTTGCTGTAACCGGTTACCACCTTTCGTCCGCAATCCTCTCCGTTTACAGTCTTTTGCATGGTTTCATGCTTACAGCTGTGTGCATGAGACATCCGAGAAGCATGTACAAGAATCAGTAGCACAAAGTAAAAAACGGACTAACATTCTCTTCCGTCAAGCCGTGAGCGGGCCCATTGCGTGAGAAGCCGGCATGGTCTGCTACAAGTAGCAGTTGATCTGCGTTGTGGCGATTAAACAGGCAATATTATGGCTGCAAAAGATCGGCGAACCGTCAAAAACGTGATTTTCACCTGTACATTCGTAAAATTTTAAAGAAAGCAACTTTGTATTAGTTACTCAAACGTTTTAGTTCAACCTTTATGCCACGAGATGACGCCAAACGTAGGCAGACAGACGCGTTCCATTACGCGAACGTGTAGACGTCTACGATGACGTCTATGAAGCAGTCTTTCTAGACGTGTAAGAATTAGAACGCACCCTAAAGGCTTTCGATTTAAAAAATTTCAAGCATTTTTGAGCGTATTCTGCACCTAGTTCACCTCAGTTGCTATCCAGACATGGTACCATTTATTGCTCGGGATGCAGGTTTGTGTGTCATGGGCTCAAGCGGAAGCTCTACATTTTTGTTAAAGGTGTAAAGCCCATGGGGGCCTGCTTCTGTACCGTGGAGTGGCGCTGATTTAGCATTTGTGGAGGTCCTTCCCATTGGACAGGGTAGGACAAAAATATGAGAAGGGTTCAAAGCTACTGAACCGAATGTGGAGCGAAAGCATCACCTGCGGGTGATGATGATGATGATGATACCTCAGACAAAATGGCACATACCCATTGCGGGGGATTGGCCAGGGTGACCGAGTGTGCTTCTTCTCACTCGTAGCTACGCCTCCTCACGACGCAGCTGCCTTCTTCTCGTAGCTGCGCCTCTTCACGACGTACCTATGGCCACCGCAGGTCTCACTTTGGCTATTCGTAGTGTTGCTTTCGCAACAAAACATTACCATCAACAGATTCGGAGCACCGGAAACGCATTACAAGTTTTACGAAGTGACTGAGAAGCATTGCCTCTGGACTCCACACTTTTAACAAAGACTGTGTGTCCTGCCTTCCGTCACGTGAAGTACTGTATAGAGACAGTATGTTAAATGGTATATGTGTAATTAGAGAAAACCTCAAAGCGTTATCGTTTCAGACCCATATAGCAAAACTTAACGGTCCCCTACTTTTGTCACGGCATCTGTCAATGATTACATGGCGAATGCCATCTCCCAAAACACCCACATCATGAAGCAAAATACAGAGATTCTGCGCAGATAAATGATTAATTACGCGTATTTGTTAAGTATCCTGTTCCAATCTTATATACCAGTTCCTAAACATATGTGTTGTCCTGAATTCCTCCTTATACTCATAAATGCACACATATTCAGTTCTGACAACAGGAAACATGCGGCTGTTTTTCCGTCATTACCTCGTGCATTATATAGGCCCTCAGCCTGAGAAGGGCAGCCAGTTGATCTTACCAGGCCAGAAATGTAGTCCACAAGTCACTGCTGCTATGTTGTATGGCACCTGAAATACGCCAGGGGTGCAGAAAAGCCTTCCCTTTCTTTCTGGTACCGGTTAAAAATCTGCCCTCTGTATCATGCACGAATGCACAAACTTCTTTCTACAATGCACTTAAAAATCCTTTTCCTTATTTTCCTTCGAATATTATGGCGCTTTGTTACAGAAATATTGGTTACCATCAACGCTAATGAATTAGCTTGACACGCAATTCTATAGTGCTGCGAACACATTTAGACTGGGAACCGAGAAGGATTGCGTTGAGAAAGTGGAAACCCGCAGTAGTAATAGTAGCAGTAGTAGTAAGAGCCGTGTTAGTATAGTAGTAGAAGTACACAGTTGTAGCGGTAGTAGTAATACGAGTAGTAGATGTAGTATTTATTTATTTATTTATTTATTTATTTATTTATTTATTTATTTATTTATTTATTTATTTATTTATTTATTTATTTATTTATTTATTTATTTATTTATTTCCAATACCTCAAAGACCCCAGGAGTGCGGGGTTTTTTCAGGAGGGGTAGGCTTGACAGTATTGTCGCGATTAACAGAATAAAATTCAATGTCGGTTCTGAAATGGTTTGGGTTAGAGTGAACGACGATGTCAACGGGAAGATCGTTCCAATCGATGGCTGTCCCTACAAAAAATCAGTTGTGGTGCGTTGTCGTTCGGGCATGTGGCGGATAAACGGCCAAGGTGTGGCTGATGTGACTGGATGTTCGGTGAATCGGCATGACGACTGCTGTGCTAGGTGATAAGGCATGATAAAATTTATGAAATAAACAGAGTCTAGATATTTTACGGCGTGCTTGCAAGCTTGTGAGACCGGCATTAGCTTTTAGATTAGTGGCGCTAGTATTGCGAGAATATTCAGAGAAGATAAATCTAGCTGCATGGTTTTGTGTTAATTCAATGATAGATATCAGGCTTTGAAGATGCGGGTCCCACAAGGAGCATGCGTACTCCAATTCGGGCCTTACAAGAGCTACATATGCTAGATGTTTAACAGAATAAGGTGCCTGAGCTAGGTTGCCTGAGCTGAGTAGTAGTAGTAGTAGTAGCAGTACTCTAGCAGTTAATCAAAGAGGAGAATAGGAGAGGGGAATGGTAAGATTCAAGGGACCTGGGCATGGCTGCTGAGGTCGCCCGCAAACACTTCCACGAAGTTAATGAAAAGGATGCCCACTTTCCAGTACTAGAAACAGCAATTCGTAAGGTAGCTGCGCTTGAACTCGGAGCTCCACAAAGTTCTGCACATGCTGAATTCGCAAACTGTCTGTTAGAGGAGGCATAAAGGTGCCAAGCTTTGTTTTCTCTTTTTCGATAGCCAGGTGCATGCTCCTCGCCTGGTTTACTGTCGAGTTGCTGATGGCGCGACCCGCATCATTCCAGGAAAGACAAAGTTATCGGGCAGGCACTCTGACACGTGAGTGCGGCGATGTACTTGGGACGCCGTTGAGGAAAACAATGTCACATGACCATCGGGATGATGCTCGGCACTCTTCGCGTTCACTTCCCGCCGCATTCTCACCCGACAGGTTGAATTACACTCACCTGTCCTCACAAACCTGTCTTATTTTGTTTGTTTTTTTATGACGAATGACACGGCTTTCTCTCGAAAATAGCAACAAAGCGGTGATAAGAAAATAAACGCCCATTTCCTTCCCCATTGCAAGTGGACAACTGTGACAGGCCATAAGGAAAAGAATGGAGGCGGGAGCGAAAGGAAGAAAATGGTGAAAGGCGCCGTGCTCGATGGCTTCTTCTTGATTTCGACCAAGTGGGAACTGCGGCGTCCCTCACTGCAGCTACTTGAGAAGGCAAATAATGAAGAATAAACAGTGATTCTCCGCCACCGCCAAGAGCAGTCACACCATCTCGCATAGCAGACTGCTAAGTGAGCTTTGACATTGCTGAGAATGATCGTTGCGCGCTTACTAAACGGTCGAAGAGGTATCTTGAGATCGTGAAGGTGAATCTACACGGCGAATCATTCGCTCGATGACCACTTTAGACAAGCCCTCACATGACGTCCTACGTCCTCTCCGCGATGTTTCGCTTGGCCCCCAGTGTCGATGAGGGTACACTGTCGAACGACTAGTTCATCTCTCATTTGCTTATACTGCCACCTGCAAAGGCACAGACCGCACGATATGACGTTAACAGCGTACGACATGAGAGCGGTATTACTGCGTATGTATACCAGGCGTAGACCTCAGGGAGCAGAAATGAGATGTCCCGCTACGACAAGTTTGCGAGCGAATGGCACGCTGTGTGAATACACCTGCAGGGACTTCTCTTCCGGGGCGACCAAAACGACACAGAGAAAGTTAGGCCAGAAAAGAGCGCGGGGAATTTAAGAGTATTGAGCAGTCCGTCCGGTAAAAGTGATGGCGAAGACGCAAGTCCACATGTGCGAAAAAACTTTCGAAGTAACAGATCTTCTGTTGCAAGGTCAAATGCTGGTGATCGCATACAACTCTTGGTCGCGCTGAAGTGAAGACGTACTCTGGTGCCCAGGGGTCGTTGCAATGCGCATTGCGTGGCTTATATGGTGTACGTGAATTGACACGACAGCAGGAGAGAACCGTTCTTAACGAGAAAGGAAGCGCAAAGAAATCATAACCATTTTTTTTTTCTAAAGATCGTGGTTGTAGAAAGTTGAGGCACGTCTTAGGGAACGAAACCGCAGGAACGACAGGGCGGTGCCATATTTACGAGCATAGTCGTGTCCCGCGCCATCATTTCTACAAACGTCGTTGAGTCTCCACTTTCATCCGCTTTCGTCTGGTATATCCACCTGGTTACGGCGCTCGACTACTGTTCCCAAGGACGCGGGATCGAATCCCGGCCTCGGCGGCAGCTTTTCGATGGAGGCAAAAAGCAAGGCGTCCGTGTGCTGTGTGATGTCAGTGCACGTTAAAGAACCCCAGGTGGTCGAAATTTCCGGAGTCCTCCACTACGGCGTCTCTCATAGCCTGAGTTGCTTTGGGACGTTAAACCCCACAAACCAAACCATCGTTACTTAACAATAAGGCTCAGCTAGAATAGGGAGCAGGCGTATTTTCCCGCCACCTAAGATGCTGCGTCTTCTTCGTCGCGGATCTAACCACCGAGGAGAAATTCCTGCCGGTGTGTGGTGTCATTGCGCGGTGCCTAATTCTCGCGGCAATGACTATCCACGTCGTTTACCCCCTCGATCGTCTCTGTTCCGCTATGAAGAGTAAGAAGCTCTTCGCACACGTTTATTTGAAAGTGCTAAGTGTACTGCCGTGAATATCTTAGCCAGTTTCTCTTTGAAAACGACCTTCTTTCTCGAGCGTATGTCGCTGGTATTCGCGAAGCAAATGGTATGCATATTTGAATATAACATACCATGTGCGTCGCGGAATCTGCTGGCATCGCGGAGGTGGAAGATCTGTCCCGCACGTTTGGACGTTCGGATCTGCCACACGCTGTCAGGACGGCCTGCTTGACTCAAGGCCTCATTTACGTACTCAACAGCCGCGTTGGTGGCCTTGATATCGGACCATTTTAGGCGTCTCGCATCACACGCCTAGAAAGGCGTGCCGCCAATGCTTACATTAAAAAGTGAATTTCAGCTGTGGCTTATATAACTCACAATGCAAAGGGTTGATAACAAAGCGTCCGCATCGGCCGCAAAAGCGTCATATCAATTGAACTTCCTTGTTGCACATATCAAATCATGTAAGAAAAAGTGCGCATAATCGACTCTCTTGGCGGTAAAACATTGATCGTGATGCTGCAGCACAAAAATGTTATGACCTTCTTACAACGAACAAAGCGAAACCCACGAGGACATTTCTTTTTCCACATGCTCGAATCGTGCTTATGTAGCTTACTGATACTGATCTGAATGAGTTATTAAGTTTATTAGTGAGTAAACAGGGAATAAAATGCGGTGAGAATTACAGTTAACAATTCACTGTTCTTGATAAAATTCATTTTCTCATTTTCTCTCAATACAGAAAGTTGGTTTCCTTGACCCCCTTCATAAGAAAGCTGATTTGTCTTTCCTTTCTCGGAGCAGTAAACAAAAAGTCAATGTTTCTTATTGTGTCAGAAAAGAACGATAGATAAACGAAACAAAAACACGCATATGCCGCAGTAAATATACTAGGCATGTCCAAATAGAGAGATTTGCTGGTCTATTTCATATATTCCTTTTTGCCTGTAACAGCTTTAGAATGGAATGGGCTGCCAAACCAAGTTGTAAACGCACAATCTCGAGAAACATTCTCAATCCGTATTGGTAAATATTTAAAGAAACAGTTTAATACACGGAATTTCTCATTACCTTTATTCTTTTATTACCTGCACTTTATTAATGTACTTTGTTGAGTGTTTTATTGATTCTGCTGTATGGACTGCATCTTTGTTCCTGCTGGTCTGCATTTCCTAGAATTTTTATGTTGTATCTATTGCTATCTTGGTCCAGGTTGGACCGACAGTATGCACAAATAAATAAATGAATATAATCTACAGGTTTTCATAGTATCGTTCATGGTGTTTAACATCTAAGAGCTACATATGCGGCACTGTATAACAGGGATCCCAAATATTCCGGACCACATGTCGTAATGTATAATGAAATCCCTCAGCACGCAGAGTTTTTTGCACGTCGCCAGGATCTAAATGTAGTTTCTGCGGTCGGGCTAGGATGCTACGACGTTTGACTGCAGGGGCGAACGACATACCCGTCACGGTAGTAATACTACCGTGATGGGTAGAAATTGGCCATTACAAGAAGGACTAAGATGCAAATATTACTGAGAACAAGCGGTCAATTCCATCACTCGTAATTTTGGAAACACGAGAAATGATATTTATCAAATTGTGACGCAGCCCGTGATGTGTATAGGGTCTGAAACAACGCGTCATTGTACACTTTCCGCCGGACGGCGGGCGTCGTTTCTAGAGCCGTGTTTATTTCCAACAAGACGCTGCTTTCGGCGCCGGGCAGTTCGCACGATATCCTGGCCGACGGACAGAACAATACTATCGGCCTTCAAGCAAAGATGATGGCCGGCTAGACCACCCAGGGGGCGGACGTGACATCGGCGCCGGCCGAGCGACGCCTTGATTCGAGTCTGGATTGCGAAGCCACTTTTTACCCGGGCAGGCATTACGTTTATCTGAGAGGATTCGCTGCTCTCAACAGCTGAACGCAAGTGATGGCCGCCAATGGCGCTGAATCAGACATGGCAGTAATTGAAATACAGTAAGGATATTACTGTAACTTAATTACTTTACCCGGCAATTCGTAATGCACTGAATTACTTTTACGGTTCGGTAATTTAGCAGTGTAATGATTTACTTTTTTGGCAGTAACTTTGCAGCAAAAGTAATTACTTTTGAAATTACTTTACAAAGTGCACCACTACTCTTTCAAAACAACACAGTAGAGGGACGCGAAAGTAGGAACGACGTGCGGCAAGTCGAAGCCAGCGTAACGCATCGGAAAAAAGAAACAGAATCCGCGTTTTTCACAAGGGCTACTCTGCACATGCGCAACCTTTTCTGGTTGCAAACATAGCACCAACCCAGCGCAGTTCCTGGCCTCGGTGATCGGCCCGGCCGGAGCCGATCATGGAGGCCATACGCAGTTCATGTTCGTTACAGGCGTTTGCGACAGGTGGCGGTAGCTGTCAAGTAAACACATCGCCATTCGCAGGCGGCTGCGCCTGCGCATTCAAACGGTAGCTGACGAATTTCAAACCACTCCCCAGAGAGCGTCACATCTTCAGAAAAAAAGGCGTATTAAGCAGAACAGTGCATCTGAGACCTCCTCTGTAGCGGTGTCACTTAGTGCAGCTATCTCATGTGTAGTTGCAGCTGGTTGCAACCATTCTCCAAGAAGCAAGATACAAGGCTTCAAGGGACCGCCGAAGGGACAGATGGTGGCAGTAGGCAGGAGTTTGAAAGCTAGTTGGGAGCACGGCGCAGTCCCTGTTGCGTTGGCTGATTACAGTTGTGCCTGCATACACTCATTACTACTGGCGAGAGAGGGTTCGGGTGGGGGTGAAGAGGCGGAAGGGTCCAACGCGCGAGCATTACTGAGCGCAAGGTGCCGAGGTCGATTCTTAGAGCTACGGAAGCAATAAATAATGCAGCCTCTCGGTCCCCTTCAAATGGCTGAGACAGCACCGGGCCAGCAAGACGCTGGATTCTCCGCTCATTTCATCGCTTATTTCGCGAATGTTAGATCATGCTTCTGCCTTTTTTATTTTGTTACGGTTGTCTTATTTTTGTAATGGCAAGTGCTGTAGGAAAGAGGGAAGGAATAGCTCTCTGGGACACAATTTGGCGGCAAGACGAAAAATTGTGTGCTTCGAATCTGCAGAATTATTGTTTTGTTTACTAGCAATTTACTCAGTTTTTGCGTGAACGAAAACTAGAAAGTAATTTAGAAGCAATTCTAATCTAATTTAATTACCTTTTGGGAGCGGTAATTAGTAATGTAGATTAAATACTTTTCTGGGATTTTAGTAATTAGAAATTTAATTTATTTCTTTTCAAAAGCAATATTGTAATCTATGAGCGGAATGCCATTCCTATACTTCGGTTCGTTTTGTTCCACTGTTTTATTTCAAAACGGTTTGTTTGGACACCTCGCCACGCTTCGGGGAACACTTGCGCGATATTTATACCTCGCGGAAACAGCAGGTACTACTTATCGTTTCCATTCTGAGAACTGTACCCTCTTTCTTCCCGCATGTCATGCTCCTCAGAGCACTATATATGTCAGCAAAAACGCTACAAATTAATGACTATATCTAAACTCAATGCTGTCTGCGCTAAAATTCTGGTGTGCAGTAGGTGCAGTTGGTTATGGTTATTTATTTATTTATTTATTTATTTATTTATTTATTTATTTATTTATTTATTTATTTATTTATTTATTTATTTATTTATTTATTTATTTATTTATTTATTTATTTATACATATGACCTTTCAGCTCCAAGCAAGGCATTGCATAAGGCGTAAAAATCAACTATGTGCAGGAAAAACTAATTACTACAAAATTACGTACAAGGCGAAAAGTAAAGAGAAACTATATCAGTTTGTTGACAGCTTCATCACGAAAAGCTCCAGTATTTGTTCAAACTTTTTTTGTTCATTAAAAGATCGGCACACCGGATGGCTCTCATTGCGAGCGTCGATGTAATCCAGGCAAAGAGACGAAAGGATGAATCGAAAATTGTCGCAGTTATTTTTTCACAGTAGTGGCAACATGCAATGAAAAAGCTAGCTGCCCTTCATACGCACCGCTCTTCAGCCACCTCCCTTTCACTTCCACTAGTGGGCAGTTCACCCGCCGAACGCCTTCCTCATCCCACTGCCACCTTTAAAAAAGTGTGAGCGCGAAGCCTGGTTTTGGATTACAAGCATTCAGTAGAATTAATGAGCCATACTATCTCTTTTATTTTTTGAAATCAGATCCAACTACTTAGGCACCATGTCACACCAGACCTTTTACCGTCAGGTCATTTTTTTTTTTCACTCTCTGTGTAGCGACAACAGGCTGACGTCCCTGCCTACCGACATGTTCGACAACATGCCGGTGTTGGAGACCGTCTTGCTGAGCCGCAACAAGTTCAAGACACTGTCGCCGGCGCCTTGGAGGCCCATGCTGAGGCAGCTTGTTTCCATCAAACTAGACGGTGAGACGCGTCCACAGGAGCTCCGTAGGAATTCCCGGTGCGAGCTTCGTGTCCTGTTTCTTCTAATGCGCTACCACTTGAACGCTCATTACCGCAAAAAGTGCCCCTTTTTTACTTCTGAAGCCTAGTGGGACAAGAAGTGGAATAGAGAGGCAAAAATTATATTCTACATGTATATGAAATAAAGGGAGGAAAAGTGGAGAAGGGAATCGGCTGCTCCGCGTAGCGGGAACAACAATGATTGTCTACCATATGAAATGGCAAGGACTGTCAGCGAATACTTTTTCCTCTCTCCATATACTTGGTTATATCTTTGGGCTTATGATGAAAACGAATTGGCATAAACCGACGAGGCCTGCACTGATAGCAAAGTTTAATTATGGAGGGAGAAAGTGAACTTTAGAATGAGGGAGTTCTTATACGAGAAAAACGGAAAGGAGAAAATACAGGCGTAGCCACCAAGGTCCATTTCCTCAGGTAAACTAGTCTGATGTAAATGCAGACTTCTTTTATGCGCGGATTTTTTGGTATATTGTGCTAGGCATATTGTGATTCATTTTTGAAAGGGCGATCATGTTGCCCCCTCGGTTTTGATGTTACGGGTTTGATCCGTAATGCAGACAAAAATGTTGAAATTTCAAACTGACTTTTTATGTCAAAAAGACGTTACTTAATGTCAACTCAACATCAACATAGCCGAAGAAGTTCACACAATCAGCATTGTGCAAATAAAAAGAAATGACGCTCTCCACAGTGTCTCTTTAAGATACTAAAAGATATGTAGCACTGCCGCCGGATATTTTAATAAGATATAAACACTGTTTGCAACATATAAACAATGAAATAAATCAATTAATGGCTTCGATCACCGCCTTGTAAACACGCTGGCGGTAGTAATCTACATCACTGATATTGAGCAAGGTGCTGGCGAAAACAGCCTTTGATGTCTTTGATGTAGTATTCATACGAAATGTTTCAAAAAAGCCCACCAATAATTTTTGAACCTAGTATTTCTAAGGTGAAAATAGTAGCTTCATTGACGACGAATTTTGACAAACATCTGAAGTTATTCACGTTGAGCAATAGGCAAACTCAGCGATCCGTTACAGTAGCCAGTCTAACCAGATAGCTTGTAATGTACTTTGAAAACTAAAAATCTGTTTTTCTGAGGAAATCTCTGATACAGTGCCTCATACATTAAAGCGCTGTCTGACCCCTGCTGGAATTTACCGGATCATAAAAAGATCCAGTGAGTGGCGAGGAAATTAAATAAGCCCTGTACTTCGTAAGTTTCGTAACCTGAGCGGTACACCTCGAACTTGGATGAAAATGAGCAAATGCTTAGCATTCACTTAGAATGAATCATCGCAGCATGCTCGCAGAGAAGATTAATTTGATCCCTCCGGCAGCGGCATATTGGTATCTACGTCAAGTTGAAAGAGGAATGCAAAAGCGCTTTAACATTAAAGTGCCAGTAAACGGTTTTCTGGCTGGACACCAGATGAACGCTTTGTCTGCTCTGGCTTGATGCGAACAAACGAAGTGTAAGAGCCCTCCTCCGTGGAATTTTTCGCAGAGTCCCTCGTGCCAACACGTGCGGCTGCTGTGCTAGTTATTTGAAGCGTTGTCGGATTGCAGCAAAGTAGCACACGTGGCATGAGCTTCGGCAAGAGTGGTTTACTCCTCTGGACTTTACCGTATCCACGCTGGCAACCATGAGAGCAATTCGCATATCCGGGTTTGAGCGTAGCTCCGCAGACCCTGTAAACGGCACGGAGTAATATTCCCAGTGCGGCGCCTCTCTCCGATAACTGTTCACAACCGTGCGGGCAAACAGCAGACAAAAACGTGGCTCACCGAGAAGCGATAAGATAGGCTGCCGACCTTGCGTCCCGGCCTTCTAGTCCGAGCTGGTCACAATGGCTGACCTTGGTCTGCTGCTGCCCAGGCCTGGCACCTTGTGGGCAACAATCTCGGCTTTCTTTTTTTCACCCGTCAGCATGCTAGAGTTCCTTGAAAAGCGTCTCTCCTTCGACGAGAGTTGCCGCCGATAGGTTTATCGGTCGTCGACGGGTTTATCCCACGCAAGCCAGACGTGGACGCCCGACGCAAATCACGTGCCACGGCGGAGGCTGCACTGATCACGAAATTACAAGGAAGCGCGCAGCTCTGTCCTACACATGTCCTTCCGACCATACCGCACATATGCAGGTTACCGAGATGAAGGAACGCAAAAGTTGTATCTTACCAGCACTCAGCTGGCGAGCAGAACTTTTATATGCTAACAAGGACGAAGCTTAAGCTTCAAAGACAGGAAGAGAGCGTAGTAGGTAGGAAACTAACGCATGTTATTCATATTTGTGATACTGTCAAGAAGAAACAGAAGCAGGTTGGGTATGTGAAATCGAATGCAAGATGCTGCCTAATGGGGTAATAGCAATTATCCCGAGGATATAGGAAAGCGCAGCATGGAACAACAGAGAATCATGTGGACGAATCAGATTAGGAATTTTCCGGAGACTGAGTAACCGCACAAGACACAGGGCAAGATGAATTGGAGATATGGAAGGGGGCTTTTCATTAGCGTCCATAGATGAACTCCTCATTACGACAGTTATATGGCACAAATGGCAAAACGAAGGCAATCTGCTGCTATCGAAGGAGTCATAAGCGTCATCCAAGTTTAATTACCTCCTCACTGCTGGCACCTCTTACGTATCGCGCAGGGCTTCCACTAATACTCTTTTCGCAAACTCGGCATATTTGAAAACTGTCACACAATAACCAGCTACAGGATTGGTTTTTTAAGCATGCTGAGAACCTTAAACTCGCACCGAAACATAACTCAGCTGGAACATCCACATTGATTACAGCGTAGCGCAGGTGCCACAGGTATCAAAGGAAGCACTCGAGCGCACGAAAGCTTCGGTCGTGGCTCTACCTAGAATTGGATATGCATTCCATGAGGCCTTATGCGATACATCCGACTGACCAGTGAAATACTTCTGATTCTTTTCGTCTGCACCCTAACCGAAGGAGAGCAATTCTTCGCAGCAGCGTTATCCATTCTACAGTTTGGGTCCTTCTAATCTACCTGTGCGAGTCATAAATGAATTGTCGCATAAGAAAGCCTTGATCTCATGTTTCACAAGCCCTACAAGGAGAAAACAAGCAGAGCAAAGCATGGCGCGTTCCCAAATCGAGCTTTGGTGATGTCATGCTAAACGTCACATCATGCTTACCGGCCAGCAACATGCAGTTTAATGACAACGACACCACTTAACCTGCAAAGACGGTCATACCGGCTGTCGCTGCTAACATCAATATTGAAAGTCACGCGCATACTTAAGGCTTTCATGCATCTCAGACGGATAGTTAGAGCTCAAAAAAAGAAGCCGAAATTGCGACGCACCAAGCCAGTAATTTTATTGCGCTTGCGAATAAAGCATGAATAGTTTGTTCAAAACAGTAAAGACGACTTGTGCCATAGGGGAAGTAAAAAAGTGAGAGGAAAATGAGAACAAAAAGTAATACTTTCTGCGGAAATTTCTTGCGCTATTGCAGATAGTGAAGTTCATTATCATGACAATTAATTAAATTTGTGGTCGTTTTCAACCAGGCCACGGTTGTGGTTGCGTGGCTAAAAGGGGCAGACGAGAACATGGAGCTTTTCCTGGTCACGCGCTTAGTGATGGGCAAGCTGAAGTACAGTCCTGTCCTTTTTCACGCCGTCTTTCTAGACGTGCCATCGCTAACAGTACTACGGCACGGCGATTAAAGAGCTGTGTGCCTGACTTATGTAATGTCAGTCATTGATTAGAACATTCAATAAAAAGCGGATATGTTAATACGCTGGCTACGGTCATGGTGCTATATCATCTATTGACGTCCTTTGTGGTGCCGAAAGGTGTCTTAAACAATGTACCGGAAATTCCTTGGTCGCGCGTAGTTCCTCGCAGTCATCCAGAATGCTTATGAGTACCGAAATTTAAAAAAAAAAGAAAGCTTTCTATTATAGATTAAGTGAAACATTCGCTGCCCTCCTTCCAACCAATGTGATGACCAGCGAAAACACGGTTCCTTGTCGCAGGAAACCCGATTGACTGCAGTGGCAACATATCCTGGCTGTTGCAGAGTGATGTGCGTCACAAAATCAGCGGCACTTGTCTGACGCCACGCCACCTGGCAGGCATCAATCTCTACGAACTGAACGACACCAGGTAAGGCATTCTGCGCTCTAACAAACAACGGTGCGCAATCTAAAAACATCGTATACATCTCCGGAAGTGAGCCTTCATATGCGGGCGCTAGTGGCGAAATGCAGCTGCAGGGTCGTAGAAAGTGTCTTGTACTGTGTGTGTGTGTGTGTGTGTGTGTGTGTGTGTGTGTGTGTGTGTGTGTGTGTGTGTGTGTGTGTGTGTGTGTGTGTGTGTGTGTGTGTGTGTGTGTGTGTGTGTGTGTGTGTGTGTGTGTGTGTGTGTGTGTGTGTGTGTGTGTGTGTGTGTGTGTGTGTGTGTGTGTGTGTGTGTGTGTGTGTGTGTGTGCGCGTGTGTGTGTGTGCGTGTGTGTGTGTGTGTGTGTGTGTGTGTGTGTGTGTGTGTGTGTGTGTGTGTGTGTGTGTGTGTGTGTGTGTGTGTGCGCGCGCGTGTGTGTGTGTGTGTGTGTGTGTGTGTGTGTGTGTGTGTGTGTGTGTGTGTGTGTGTGTGTGTGTGTGTGTGTGTGTGTGTGTGTGTGTGCGTGTGTGTGTGTGTGTGTGTGTGTGCGCGTGCGTGCGTGCGTGCGGGCGTGCGCTCGCGCTTCCCACGTCACGTCCGTTCGAAAAATCAATAGCGGATTGACGATGCCGAACCTGAATATTGAGCGTTAGTTCTGAGTTACTGAGAATTGCGAGAACACGCGTCGGCTGCATGGTTACATAAATTGTTTATTGATGACGATTTTGTACCCGATATAGTATGATTTAATTCAAATCGGTCGAGGTCAAATTTGGGGATGGTTCGGGCCACATTTTCATGTCACCATCGTTATAACCATATTGAAATTGGGCTGGACATCAATTTTTGTTCAAATCGGGCGGAGGTCAAACTTTGGATGTGGACCGGGCCAAACTTTGCGGTTACCACCGTGTTCGCCGAAATCGAATTGCGCTCAACTGGGATACTTTGTAGAAATGGCGACGGGCCCAAGGAGACAACCCTGTCAGGGTTAGGTCTTGCGTGACTAGCGACTGCATTCCTTCGTTAAAGGTTAAATACCGGCGCAATTTGACCTTCACGAATGGTAGAAGTACAGCTAACGCACTAAGTGGCGCGTCTTTCTCTCCCTCTTCCTTTTTTGTCTTCTCTATTTTCTCTTCTGTCCGCAAGAGGCAGCGGAGGTGGCTCAGTTGAGAGCCAGTAGCAGGCCCGTGCATTTTTTTTTCTTGTTTCCTTCAGTCGCAACAACAACGGGAGCGTAATTTCGAGAAAGCCACGTTTAACGTGGGTGTGTTCAATAACAACAAATTTGGCTTTACGTGAAAAATGTTCATTTTTCACCTGGAATCAAAAAACTATGTTTAGGCTACCAGTGAGGCATTCTAGCGACTAGAAAAAAAATAGACAAGCTGGTTTGTCTTATCTGTCATGCGCACTTTCATGTAAGGTGCTACCTCATGACTGTATGCTAGTAAATACGCGTATAATTAGAGATGTTTTAACTACGGAAGCAGTACTTAAGCGAGTAGCGATGCGCATGTTTGCCTTTTTTTGTTTTACGTTGTAAATGGGCGCCGACATACTGCGGCAGTGAAAACTACCTTGCTATCTGTTGCGACACTGCCAACACAGATGGCTTTTGAGCAGAAAGCTTCGAAAGCTTCTTTGTGCTTCAGCGTTATCAAGTTGAAGGCGGCTTTTGCGGTATAAACTGCCCGTCTGCAATTTCTCAATGCAGAGCCCCCAGAGGACCACAGACCGTTATTTCGTCATACCCTAAACGCAGAGCTTAAAGGCCTGCCTACTTTTTTTCTCTACAAATAGGCTGCAAGTTTAAACGGTTTTGTACGTTTCTTAGCAAGCGTGGGTGCTCCTTATGATGCAACGCTACAAAGCGCTGTGTTGCTGGCTTCGGCGTGTGGTTGGCTGCAAAGCTCAAAGTTGTGTTGGCTTGGAAGTTTAAGCCCCGAGAGGAGTAATGATTCGACTCCATAACTTTGTTCACATGAAATCTGGCAGGCTGTTCACTTCTCGGCATAATGCATCTGCATAGTTACTACATCCACTCATGCCTTATATGCCTATTTTTCAGAAGCATTGCTACATTGCTTCTTCCTTCATCTTCCGCAGGTATTCAAGATAACAGGATTCGAGACAGGCAAGCAGCGCGCACGCGCATATCATTCGATTCAAGAAAGCGTCTGCGTCCTAAGATCAAGTGGAACAGACCTTCTTCAACACCGGCCAAGCATGGCCTACGAGTCAACCGTCGCTTGTCCACATCGTGAGGATGGACGTCACATCTCATCAAACTACATCAACGCACCATGCTTCTGAGCGTTAGCCGGCACCACGTGGTTGGGCTGAGCGAGGCCGAAGGCGAACCGATGACAGAGACGGTCACCCGTGGTCCCTGGTTCCGCTTTAGATCTTGTGACTGTTCTTGTGACTCTCGGTGTTGCCAGCGCCCTCAATCTGGAGGGGCCGCACGGCATGGTGTGTGTCCTGCGATGCCACGTGCGCCTGAAAAGAGACGTTAACGACGCAATCCGTTATAGACTGATGCCCAGCCGCGCATAGCTCGCATTCCCTAAAAGTACGATGGGCGGATCCTCAGTTCTGCCTGCTGATTCTATAGCATTGCGTGTGAATTCTGTACTCTTAATGTCGGCAGCAGTGCGCGCTCGATAACGTAGATTTAAAGTGGTGCTCTTACATTAAGCAATCGGAATCCTTCATGTCACCACGAAGCGGCAGACCTCGATAGATTACTTGAAAATCAGCAGTGCCTTCCCCTACACACTCAATGGCAAGGTCACTTCCAGTGTAATTCTTAAGGAAAATCTAGTGCTGATCTTTAATATCTCGCAAATACCGTGAAGGAGTAAATGCTTTAGGCCGGAATACACCTGTCACACCGAGCTACCACTCAGTACAAGCGGCAGAGATGTGAAACTGTGCTGAGCCTTGTGCCCGGAAATGCGAAAAGTGAAATGCCAGAGAGAGCTGTCACTAAATGCGGGAAGCAGTGACAGCTCAGCATACCACGGCTACGTGCGAAAAGCGCGCTAGGTAGCGGTGCTCGATTTGTGACGACGATCATTCGTCTAAAGCTTTTAATCATCGAATTAGGACCACAATTTGAACGTGCGGCTGGGTGTTGCATCTGTGAAGGCGCAGTGTATTTCGGGATGTTCATCGAAGGCGGTACGCAACCTGCACCAGTAGTCGTACCGTGCGGCGGAGCTCGGGTGTAAATAGAGCCATCGTTTTTTTTTTTTCTCGACCAGTCTTTCTTCTTTGCTCGTTTTCGTTTCTCCTAATATTTAAGTCAGTGTCTGAATTTGTGACGAGTTTTTACATAATGTGTTGTCAGTAGGAATGATGACTCTGAGATCTGAGTTGCAAGAGTGGAAAGCGCGTAGTGTACGACGAAGTTCGCGATTTGAGAAAACAACTGCTGTAAACCAAGAATTAGCGTCAACTTTGCCTGAGATAGAGCTGACTGTCCGCGTTGGCAAAACAATTTCAGAATTTACCCTTCCTCCAATACACCTGCGTTGCAGGACGAGAATGAGCAACTCGCAGGCCAAAGATAAAGAAGGTGTCTATGTATTTTGCTGTACAACTAGGGCAACTGCAAAGAAACACTGCAGCACTTTATAAACCGAGCCCCATGCCCCAATATCTGTGCACGTCATGCTTCCTTGTTAAATGCCACTACCCAATTACCGGCTACATTTCTCTTGGACGCTGAAGCTACGCGCAACGGTTTTCTGGTCATGTAAATATGACAGTAATAAATGATTTTATTCAAAGGGTCACTGCGGTTCACGAGATTGAACGGTGTTTTTACTGCTAAAACGTAAGAATTCACGCAAAAATGAGCATCTCAATTCAACAATCATTTTTAGCGATTTTAGTCTTGTAATAATGAAGTCACAAGGATTAAAACACCCACTACCCCACACCTGAAGCATATAAATGAAGCTGTTTTTTTGCTTTCAAACACCCCTGCACCGAATCGCGTAGACCAGTTTCAATGACATCCTGGAATATTTCCTTCGATCTGCTAACGGGACGCCGCAGGGTGCGTGAGACGAAAGTGGACTCGATACGACTATATCAAATTAACCGTTTTTTCTTAAACATTGGTCCACGTCATTCACCCAAAGACCTCCTCACAAGAGCATCTGCCACTTTTTCCGCTGATTACAGTGGTATTAGATTAATCTATAGTGCTGTATTGCCTAATAGTTCTATTTTAACCTATGTAACGGTCCAACATTAACGATTCTATATCAACCTGACATGGTGGGACGTATATAAAAGTGTCTCTCCTTCACTCAATCTAGCCTAGTCATCTCCATGGGCGACACTGATCATTGAAGGCAAAGCAGAATGTGTGGACAAACTATTTTCAAGGTAAGCCAAATAAAGCTGACGAGGAAGCAGTATTCAATGAGTGTTAAATGCAGCTTGCTAACGAGTGCAAGAGAAAACGACACAACACAACTGAACGTGTGCCGGAAGGAGAAGGCAGCATATAAGACTAAAAAGGCCAAAGATGCCAAGAAAACGAGACCTTAACACAGCCGCAGAAAAGCTCACTAATCGTTGAAGATACAAACAGACAAGACAGTAGGCAGTATCATATGTCGCCTCCGAAGGCTATTTCATGTTGTATTACTGTGACCGATTGAGTGTTGATCCTTACATTTCAGGATATTTAGAGATCTGCAAGGCTTTTTTTCACTCACAGGTGATTTATGCACAACTTCTGAACAGAGAAGAGACGTTCTGGAATTGCGAAACGCATCGCTTTCCTTTTCCAAGCATTTTGCTTTTCCGGCAGTGGTCTACCAGGATGCATGAACCGAAATTGCTCAAAGAAATTTTGTTCCAGGTACAGGCAGCAGTTTGACAAATGTTTTCACCGTCGCAGCCTGTCGGAATGATTCAAACTACATATTTGCAACAATCAAGGTAAGTAGCAGCATATTGAGCGCGAGGTTTCACGTCGCTAAATTTGTGGTATTGTATCAGCACTCCATCAGCCACACTAACACATGCATGCTGAAATTGTCCTCATCGAAGGGATGTAATGTTGCCTCCTGTTTTAGCGCGAAAGACCAACTTAACCTGATCTAACCTAACAAATAACCTCGTGGCTTGCAAGACCTTGAGGTTTAGCTTGGCCAGCCTTCAGAAACAAAATAGGCACAACGGCACCTATAGTTTCAATGCTTTCGCGGCGCAAACAAACAAACTTCACTGGCCACGGCACGGGAACGCTACCCTATCGGCGCAGCCGATTGTTGTGCATATTAAATTGCAATTCGCTTTCGCGCTGTCCATTGCATGTCGTCAACGCCTCCACACACGTCCTTCCACGCGATTTCATTAAGTTAAAATCGTGCTGTTAGTTTTGTTTTCTCGATTATTGATATTTTAAAGATTCAGTTATTTCTTGTTTCCTTGTTTCCTATATTCCATTTCGGGAAACAGTTGTCCCTCTTTTTCCAATAAAAGCAGACCATCCGAGAGAGAAGCACATGGAAAAAATAGAACACGGGGAAAACAGCACGACAACGTAATCGCAAACTTGAAATCAGCACGGCGACAGAACAGCGCAGCGCAGTACCCTGCAACGCTGCTCAATGCGTGCACATTGCAGAAGTAGGGGATATGCCATCCTCGCTTGATTGAGTGTAGTGTTGCAGTTTTATCTGTATTGGCAAGTAGAACTTAGAAAATATCATGTTAATTGTGAAATACAGAGCATATGTTTAATACGGCATATTTAGATGGAACATTATGATTATTTGCCATAATGTTAGGCGAGTGGACAAGTTGAAGATATGCTAGGTGAGCCAGGGGCTTTTAAAAGTACATGTAATACACCGGTTGACAATGCGTTGGCACTCTAAACTAACCATCCTTAATTACCGAATCACATATAATCTCAAATGCGGCGCCATCTTTTTTTTTATGAAGGCGTTAAATTATTTTTTTCTTGATTTCATCGGGCACTAAAAGGAGCATAAGTGGGCAGAGCAGCCTCCAACGCGCCCAGATTTCGTTTCTGCTGAGACATTAAATCATGACCCCGTTCTTTTAATTAATCAATGAAAAGAGCAGTCTCAACTCCAAATGCCGCTGCCGTACGGGTTATCCTTTAACCTTCACAGTTATGGTTTTAGTAAATCATCATTCCAACAGCATTTCATCATAATGCGTTGCTGTTTTGTAGTCGATGTTTTTCTCTGTGCTGTTTTGTCCCTGTGCTGCTTTTCCGCGCCCTCTTTTGTCACTATGCGTTTTTATTTCTACCAGTATGCTGTGTTTGTGTGCGCTCTTTTTTCACCATTGTTTTTTTTTTCCTGTTAACAGTAAAAATACAGTGGAGCAAAGTCTAAAAGTATAATACCAAGAAGAGCGCTAGCAAAACGTAGGAGTTTCAAAAACGCTTTAGGTTAGGCAGCTCGGTCAAAGCTGGTATCAATCCAGGTTTTTTATCACTTTGGGCGTTATAGATTGCGTTCAGGTAGCTTACACTTTCACTGAAATATTCCCTCGCGGAGCGAGCATCTACGTCCACGTGTTCACAGCCATTCCATTTTCCATACACTGGAGCCGAGGCAAAGCAACATGAACAAGTCGTATGGCACACCCCCCTGATTATGGAAAGGCAGGAATTACTATATGGTGTAATTGGCAAGTCCTCTTTTAAAGTCCTCTGCAGGATATCCCATAGAAAGACTGCATCCAAGCAGTCAAGGAAAATATAGTCTATGGTTTCCGGTTTATGGCAAATCATGCAGTCCGCTAACGACGGGACAAAGAAGCCTTTTTCCCTCAACCACGGTTTACAGGTAATGTACCAATGTGTAAAAGGAAGAAGAAACTTTTTTCTGACGACCATACTGGCATCTTGTGATTTTACCTGTGCGGTTCTTGTCGTTACGCTGCTTGTTATGTGCTGTTTTGTTTTTGTGCCTGTAGGAAGAAAGAAAAGAAAATGCACGGGCCTGCTATTGGCTCTGTAGCTGAGCCACCTCCGCTGCCTCGTGCGGACAGAAGAGAAAATAGACAAGAAAGAAAAAAGAGAGAGAGAAAGACGTGCGCAGTACCAAAAGCCGTCGTCCACCACCACCGAAGCGGTGACGGGTGCAATGACGGCCTACAACAGATAAAAATCAGTGGAAGGCTAGCCCCCGCCGCAAGCGGCGGTGACCTACCTGCCCCAGCGCCATCAGGGCAAGCTCCTGCTGTTTTGTAGCATGCCGTGTTTTAATGCGCAGTTCTTTCGTGCCTTCATTTGAGTAAGTGTGGTTGTGTTATTTCCTCTTCCTTTTGTCCATTCAAGAAAGCAAGCGGAGGGAGAACCATTTGAAAGATTTGTTCGCGACCTGAAAAAGCAAGCAGCACAGTGTAACTTTGGCACGTTGCAAGAATCACTGATAAGGGGCCAGATAGTGTTCGGTACGTTAATCATCGACTACGCGAGGAAATGCTTCGAGATAACCAACTGACTGCAAAAAGCAAAAGAAATGGGCAGAGCAGCGGAGACGGTATCCCAGCGGAACGAAATACGGCGCAAATGGGACGGCTGTGTCGACGCAATTTCAAAGCGTCCGGCGCCTGCAAATGAGCGGAAAGACGCTAAAGCAACTTTTCACTGTCGTAAGTGCAACCGCTGGCACTAGCCTAAACAATGCCTAGCATTTGGCAAGAAATGTCGATTGTGTCATAAGGCAACCATTTTGCAAATGCTTGTGCCTCAGCAAGAGTGAGCGAAGTAAGGGAACAGCAAGGCGAGTATTTTGGGATTCTAGAGGTCACTACCGCAAGACGAGAAAGGGGTTGGATGGTCAAGTGTGAAGTTCGCAACTGCGAGGTCAGATTTAAAGTAGACACCAGATCGCAGGCAAGCCTGCTTCCCATGTATGTTTACAAAAAACTGCGAGGAGTAGAAGAGCTGAACTCGACTAATTCGGTCCTGCGGACATATAACGGTGGCACTATAATGTGTTTTGGGACCTGTACGCTAGAAACACATCATACGAACATGTCTGCTACAGTCAAGTTTTTTGTGGTGAAAAACGGACGGCAAATAATACTCGGGCTAGAAGCAAGTGAATCTCTGGGGCTTGTTCAGCGTAGAGTATGTGCCATAGACAAGACTTCATACGACGACCTTCTAAACAATTTCAGGCACGTTTTTCAAGGCCTCCGTTGTTTGATACAGGCGTACAGCATGGTCCTTTCAACGGATGTGGTACCTGTAGTGCAACCAGCTCGATTAGCTCCAGTGGCGCTAGAAGAACCCCTAAAGAAGGGACTTGAAAAAATGGTACGTGTTGGTATAATTGTCCGGGTGAAGGAACCTACTGACTAGGTCAGCCCTTTAGTTTTGGCAAAAAAAGAAAAATGGCGCGATACGGGTCTGCATGGATCCCAGAGCTGTCAACAAGCACATTAAGCGGTAGAATTGACCGCTTCCTAGGCGAGAAGATTTGGAAGCTTGTTTAACCAATGTAATGCATTTCAGCTGCCTTGACTCAAACCCTGGCTACCATTAGATACCACTCAATGAGCGGATGGACTTCCAAAATCTGCACTTTTTCTTCCCCATTTGGGAGATACCGCTTTTTCCGTTTGCCCTTCGGCATTTCTTCCGCATCGGAAGTATTTCAGCAAAGCATGAGTCAAGTATCTGACAGCCTACCGAGCGTACTGATATATAATGACGATGTTTTAGCATGGGTTTCTATCAAGCAAGAACACTATGAGCGGTTGATAGCCGTGCTTAAGGCCGCGGAGAGAGCAGGCTTAACTTTTAACGCCCATAAATGCAAATTTGGTTTGAAAGAAGTGAAATTCCTCGATTTTAATATAGGCCAAACAGGAATATCGCCTGACCCAAAGCTGATCAAAAGCCTGGTGAAAATGCCAGCACCAACGTCCAAGAATGACATCCAGCGGGTGTTTGGTGTGGTAAACTATTTAAGCTAATTTGTGCCACGATTGTCCGAGCGAACAACGCTTTTGCCTGAGCTTGTCAAATCTCGGTCAGAGTTCCAGTGGACAAGATGCAATAGAGTGGAAAAAGTTAACTCAAATCTTAACCACTATCTGCTTGCTATCTTGCTATCTTTGCTTGATAATCCAAAACCTTGTAATTTGGCGTTTAAGAGACAGGTGGTCATACATCATCTGTGCGGCAAATCACAGTGCGAATAAACGAGCTGTTTTTAGCAAGAGATCCATTTAACGGTTCAATTTAACGTTACAGCCAGTATGATTCATTGCGAAAACGTCACTAAAACATTCTGAGAGCACTGTGGAATCAACACTGCAGAAATACGAAAGCCGGAGCCTTGCTGCTGCTACTCACGATACATCGCATTTGCTCATTATCATTGCTACCGTCATCATTATCACTAATTGCATCATCATACGGTAATCAAGGGGAATTATAATGTGCCCTGGAGAGGGGCAAAAAAGTTGAGCATACTGGTAAATATTCATAATGGCAACTAAAGCACCAAAAAGACAAGATCACTGAAGAAAGAGACCACACAGGACAAGCGCTTACTGGCAACAAAAGCGTTTTATTCCACGCTAAAAATATATAGGTTCCACGAAAACTACACAACGAAAATAGACACCAAGTAACAAGACGGAAAAGAGGATTAGCCGTTACTATATAAAAATGCAAGTTCTTTCACAGTCAGCAGAATGGATGGCATAGCTGACACATGCTTCAGCCTTAGCGATATGGTATGCTTCAACGATATCTCGTCTTCTGGTCGCGATGCACAAATATAGTTTGTTCCAGTTGAGCTTGGCAGGGCTCATCTTGGTCGCGGTGTTTTTGACATGACGTGCAAGTTGCGTGTCCGTGCCATTTTCTAATCTATGATCGTCAGTGAGGCGCGTGTTATTGCAGCGACCTGTTTGGCCGATATACACAGCCCCGATTGTTTCACGGGACCAAGTACACCTCATTACGTTGGCAGGCGATAAAAGGATTTGCATGCCTAATGCCACACTTCTTGCGCACACCAGCTAGTGTTTTGTTGTCCAGTCATCTACCGCGCGGAAAATTCTGTTGAGCTTGTTTGGCGCTGAAAAGAACAACTTTGACGTTACAACTTGCCGCGGCCTTTTTTAGCCCATGAGGTGTGCGATGAATATAGGGGAAAATAGACATGTTGCTCTGCCTCTCCTTAAATTGGCTATTAGGGATTTTTGTATTTTTATGCCATCTCGCGTGTACCGGTAATGACATGAGGATAGCCAGCGGTTACTATCCGGGCGATCTGTGCATCTAAGCTATATTTCACTATGTGTTGGTAAGTCTTAAATAGTGCAGCTCTAATAGAGGACTAGGCTATCTCATTCTTCACCAGCTTTCAGTGTCCCGAGTGGAAGTGTAGTAGTGGTTTGACAGACCTTGAATTGTATTGCCATCACGCATGGTCATCCTGGAAGTGAAGGCGTTGGTCAAGAAACTGTAGAATATTACCTTCGCTCATCTCAAAGGTGAAAATGGGGCCGAATGATCTTTACTTGAACACTTTAAGTATGTCGACAAAAAGACGGCTTAATGTGTTTTCGTCCGTAAAAATATAATAATCATCGACGTACATAAACGTCCTCAACATCATTCCACTGATGTCCAGTTCGATTATCCGATCAATCATGGATAAGAAAATGTAGCTTAGGACCGGAGCTACATACGAGCTTACCCTGTCGTTCTAAGTTCTCAAATAGCCGTCTACATCTGCAAGGCTAGAATGGCTTCCTGGCACGATAGGTATGGCGATGCCCCATGCAATTGCAAATCATGTGCGGGCTACTTAAGCCATCCATGGGTCACGCAAGAAGACTATGTCGGTTTATGAAGTCAAAATGGTGGCTTCAAGTACGGTACTTGAAGGATTGCCTCTCAAACGTCTCTGGGAACGCTTGAAAAACTGTTAACGACGCCGTTACAAGGGCTTTTGCTGAACAGCAGATCAGGTCACGGAATTTCTCTGTAATAGTCTTCGCCCTAGTCTTCCCAAAAGAAGTAACCACCTCCGTCGGAAGGAAACGTATTGACCATGTGCCGCAATTCATTACTTGACCTTCTATCCAGCATTCTAGAGCACGGAACTAAGTTTTGCTAGCAGCCGTCCCTGAGTGCACCTGAGAAACTGGCTTTAGTGAAATCAATAATGCGACACGTGGACGATCAAGTTCGTGTCTGCTGTACGTCAGAGTGCGTTGACACCATCATTCGGACTCAAGGAATTGCAATCAAGCCAGATACTTTGAAGGGATCTTGTCCATCACCTCGTTTCGAATAACTTAAGGATTTTGCAGTCAAAGAGGGCTACTTTGTAGTCTTGGCCAAGGAACTCTTAATAAATCCACTTAAGTCATAACAAATAATTTCAAAAAGGAGACACACTGAAAAAATGTAAAAAAAACGCCATATCTCTTCTAAACGATTTTAACCTCACTCGTCTTGCCAATACTGTGAAGGATGCCCCCATGGAAAGTCGACAAATAATTTTTCTGCCAAGACTCAAACCAGAGATTCCTTTTCGCTGCATTGTGACTGAAAGGAATTCTTGGCATAAGGCTGTCTCGTCCTCTTGCAAAAGCAGCTTACATTAAAGTAACATTGTCTCCTACTATGTCCGCAAAAGCTCCTGTATGTCCGGACGTTGTCGTCGGGTCCAGGCGAGAAACAAATAAGCTTTTCTTCCCCAGTAGTTTAGGCGCTACTTTAAGCATGGTGTACTTGGCTGTGCCAAACGTTGCTAGAGGCCGGGATAGATGGCTCACCACTTTTACGGGTGCGGCAGATGGGTACTCTGGTCCTGAGAAGGATCGAGGCTTTGGTGGAGGGGGAGACATTGCAACAGCCGGATTTGCCGCCAAGGCTGAAGCGTAATAGCGAGATTCCGGGCAGTCAGAATGCGAGCACTCACTCTGGCTGGCGGAAATATTCATAAATAATGCACGCAGGCCACTCAAAGCTTCGCGCAGGAGCGCGTTCTCCGCCTAAAGTTGTCGCACCTCATCCGCTCATCATCTATTCGACTACACACTTTAGACAGTTTTTGTAGCATTAAAATAGTACTCGGGGAAGCACTGACGGACTTTGAGTCTTCAGTATCCAGGTAAGAGCGCTGCGCCTCGAGGGGGGGGGGGGGGGGGGGGGGGGGAGCGGTTTTATGTCTACGGTTTCGCAGATAGAGCAGGAGACACATGTGCGAAAGCTTCAGCGGCGCGGCGCACGGATCGCCACTTCCGAACTGCCGCAAAGCTGCGTACGGAAACACGTGGGAGCGGAGAAGGCAGCAGCACGTCAGCGGCGTCGGCGCGTTTAGGATCCGCCTACACACAATGTTACAGGATTGCTGAGGACTTGTTTTGCATTCACACAAAAGTAATTAAAAATAAATAAAGAATTCATTGTATATATCGTTTTGGTTTATCACTTTTGGTACTTTGTAAAGTTATTTTTAAATGTTATGGTACTGCCGATGTCAGAAGTATAAATAAATGTTTAACATTAGCGTAACTCTTGTCAAGTTGCTGGCAACAATCTTCTTCTATTTTTTGTTTTCTTTGAGGGACGCAGCAACGTAGCTGAGTCATAATTTTTCGGGCGTCTTCGTTCCGTCTGCTAAAACATGTCCGTGCACCTTTCCCGCCGAAGGAAGCACCTGCTTCTAAAGAAGAAGGCTCCCAAAAGCCAAACAAGAAAAAGTGAAGTGCAGGTGGTGGGCACGACCAGCCTGGAGAGATCGCCGCACGGAGAGCGAATTCTTCACTACGTGTAGAATCGGGCTAATCATTCGGGTAGCTCCAATATTTTTTATACGTAATCAAATCAAGGACGTTGGCATACGAAGCAACGCATCTTACTTGCCTACACACAACGCTGCAATATGCTCGCAGAAAGGCGAAGCGCGAAAATTTAGAGCGCTCGCGTTTTTCTGCGGAACAAACTGAAAGCATTTACTGAGTTTTAGAAATAATTGCGCTCCTGTGCATCCGCGGTTAGATGCACAAACCATCCCTGCACATGCACCTGCTTCATAGCAAAGCAGATGTATTCAGTTGTCGCTCATTTGCTCCGCAGCACACCGCTCGAGCGCTCATGCTTCTCGGTTGCCCCCCCCCCCCCTTTTTTTTCGATTGCTGCATGGCATATTGCACCGCCGCGAGCCGTGCGTATGCATCATACAAAGTTAGGAAACTGGCTGCTCATAGTCGGCCACTGCACTAAAAGAAGCAAATCCGACTGAGTACAACCATGTGAGCACGAACAGTCATCCCACGACGTGCTGCTATCAATGCATTTTTACTTCTCGAATTGTGGGCCTGTGTTGACCAGTCGCGTTTTAATGTTGTGAAAATTATACGAATTCTAGCTGGACAAACTTGAATGCCGTCTCGTCATCCTCGCATTTTTTCCCTAGAAGTGAGAAGCATGGGTAACAATTGTCCCCTTTTCTTATTTCAGATGAAAAAGATGAGGGAAGGAGACTTGGGGTATTTCCAAAAATATTACCGCTCTTCTCCTGAAGAGTTCGAGTTTGTGCTGGACCTGGTGAGGCAGGACCTTGTGAAAAACCATGCATTCAGAGAACCAATATGCCCAGCTGAAAGGCTGGCTAACACGCTCAGGTACATTAAATGCTAGGCTCATTTATTATTTTCAAGCATCGCATTGCGAACTTGCAGCTGTTGCTACACTTGAAATATATGTGAACCATTCGCGTGCACTGTTTGCTATATACTTGCGCCTATCCTTATTTTCTTTTTGTTCATGTATTTGTGCGCATTTCTTTTCCTAATGTACTTGATATGCACAACAGAAATTTTATTGTAGAGAAGTAAGGTAAAACGACTTTTAAGGGGCTGCAAAGCCACATGATTATTTTTACCGCCTGGCATAACAGTGTTTCTCCTTTGTTGTCTTTTTTTGGCCCTGTGTTTGTTTTGTGCTAAATGAAGAATATAATGTCATCAAACAAACTAGTCCATCACCTAGCGCTTCTGCAGCAGCTGGCAGCTCTTTTTTCTGAATTTCCCATCCATCTTGCAATTTTCGGCAGGCAATGGCATCACATTCTAAGTAAAGTAATTTGTTTATTGCATGAAACTTCGTCCGCTCAATTCTTTCCCTACATCAACTGCCTGCACACCAATTTTACAGGTACCTGTCATCGGGCGACCTCATGCGGGACATAGCCCTGTCCTTTCGGGTGGGAATTTCTACAGCACCAGCAGCAGTCCGCGTGACATGTCGAGCTCTGTGGGCTAGGCTCCAACCTTCGTACATGCCTGTGAGTACTCGGATTATGTAGACCTTCATTACATGCGGCCAAAAATGATATAAACATGAAATGATGGCTGAAGCAAAAATGTACCTATTGAAACAAAGCACTTTCAAACTTTTTATGAAAAGTTTACCATGAAGGCTGCAGCCATATATAAATAAGCATTCATTCATTGCATTTGTTATTCTATTTAAAGAAATCTGCTGCACTCACAGCTAGACATATCACCCAGGCAGCCTGATTCAAATTCAGAAGTCTGTGTTATACCCGTCACAAGGATACAAAGGCTATTGAGTCAAGAGCCTTCAAGATTCTCAATCGCTACCAAACTCGAAGGAGTTGTGCTACTGCTTCACGGCAAACTTGATCACCATCAAGAGAGTCCACCAGCTCAGACCAAGGTTCTATGGTGCCACCATTGCTGGAAAGTTTTGAAATATCATGACGTTATAGGTTAGGGGCTAGGGTAATAGTGGGGCACCAGTGCACACACACAGAATGCTGTTCTAAAACTGTATTTGCTTGATGGCCCTTAAAACCGCCTGTGTAGCCCTGCTCATAACCTTTTATTCGATCGACTGTCAATTTGGAGGCCTTCAAGATGCCCATGTGACAGTAGTATTACTCTCTGCATGGTAACTTTAAGGATTGTGCAATCATAAAAGTGATTATATAATGTATTCCTTTATTTATAATGTGCACACAATAGAATGAAGCACTCAGTATGAAGGTTGAACAGGTGCCACTTAGAAGGTGCCAGATTAGAATCAAGTTGCCCCTCTGTGTGCTTTAATGATTAGTTAATATAATCCTGCGTAATACCTGCAAAAACATTTGATGGTCTGGCATCATGCGTTCCATACACACCCATTTGCTTTCAAGATTAATTTAAAGACTAATGTTTCCTAAAACTATTAGTAATGTATATTACTATTCGTAATAAGGCCTCTCGATCAATACCTGCTACATTGTTATTGTTATTTGCCTCAGTGTCCACGTTTTCCTTTCTTTATGGACCATACTTTTTTTTTCAGGATCCAAATCTTATGACTTGGCTGCGTATTGCAGAAGGATTTGGGCATACCTGGCAGTTTCCAAACTGCATCGGGGCTGCGGATAGTAAACACGTCCAAATTAAATCCCCCGCCAAGTCAGGCAGTACGTATTTCCACTACAAGGTATGTTTCCAATGGAAGAGTTGTATTGCTATCTTAGAACTTTTATATTTGTAATAGGTGCTCCAGGAAACTGTGTTTATACTTTGTGAACACTGCTATAGAAGACACATTGAAAGGTTAATTAGAAGGATGTGAGAGAGGCCTTTATCCTACAGTGGACATAGTCACTCTGCTGATGTTAATAAACTACCTTTGAAAGGTGCCCGTTAAACATGTTTCGTATGCTGTGGAAGATTGTGGACGCTTCATTAACTGAGCATTTCAACATTCTTTTTTTTATTTCAGGGCACCTTCTCCATAGTTCTGCTTGCCGTAGTTGATAGTGCCTACAAGTTTGTTGTTGCAGATGTTGGCGCTTATGCAGAGCGATGGAGGGGTACTGCAGGAGTCAACGTTTGAAAACGCCTGGAAGCAGGTGAACTAGATTTGCCTAGAGACCTGCGTCTGCCTAGGACAGACCTCAGTGCACCTTATGTAATTGTCGGAGACGAGGCTTTCCAGCTGCAGCATGACTTTTTGAGGCCATACCCTGGGCGCGGTTTGGAGGCCAGCAAAAGGATCTTCAACTATCGCCTCAGCCGAGCAAGGTAACAGCACTGAAGTTGCTGCTCCTAAAATCGATACGACCTAAAATATTGCGTAATTTGCAATTTCCTTGCTTAGTTTCAATACATTGACAGTAACATGCAAAACATGCACAAAGTTTGGCGTAGTATCTGGTTCAGTAGTGAGAGTGAGTAGTAACATTTTGGAATGCTTTTCAGCAGGTCAAAATTCAATTTCGCGCAGTTTTCTCATGTTTTGTGTGGACGTGACGCTGTTTCAGCTTTGTTCCAAGATTGACAAACTTACGATGCGTGAACTTCAAAATAGTGCAAGGTCGCAGACAGTTGTCCTAACCTATAGGCGGCTGTTTCTAGACCATTCTCCATCTGCGTAGCTAGGCTGTTTGCGTGACTAGTGCCATGACGTGAAAAGAGTGAGCGATCAATGTGTCCACATCGGCCACATGGTTCTGTACGTATGATATTAATGCAGAGACCTCTCAGCCGTCCAAGTGACCTCTACGCCGTGCTGTCACGAGGGGCGTGCCACAGAAAAAAAATATATGGCGAGAAGCAGTCGAAATTTACAAACTGTGGTATTGTACAACAGCTATGCTGGATAGACGGTTTAATAAGATGCACACTTGGAAAGTTGCAGATAGTTGAGAAACGCCCATTTGAGACTTGTCCCCATAGATGTTCTCAAACTTTAGCATGGTTTCTTTTTTAAATTTGATATAAGCCGTTTGAGGTTTGAAAACTGCCGTGATTGCGACAGCATTGCGATTCCAGCAGCCTCAAACCAGCTCCGATTGTAGTAACGGGGTTAATGAAAGCACCAGTTAAGGCCCCTGGTTACAAAATTTGCTCCAGGTGAGCATTCTACAGTTTTAAGTTTGCAGCAGGAGCATGAGCATGGTATCGCCAGTTGGGAAGCTATAAGCATGCAATCCAACACGACCACGCATATGTACTTCGTTTCCCAAGACTTTGGCAGCACTACACAAGGTGAGAGTGATCTGGACCAATCATGATGACCACACTGAATAATTGTGCTCTCACACACCTGTCGTCAATGGCGGCACAGGCTGGTATAGAGCACAGTCGTGTAATGCAGCCGTATTGATTGGCCCAGATCACCATTACCTTTTGTAGTACTGCCAACAACTTGTGAAACGAAGTATAGATACAAAGCGTGTTATTGCACATGGCAGTCCTTGTCTCAAAGAGCAACATTATTTTGCTGCTGTCAAATCAATGACCAGGAGAGTCAGTCTGTTACCCCATGCGTTCCACGCGTTTCGCTTCTTTAAGATTTGCAATGAAGAAACTCGATTGGGACAGTTTCCGGGACCATCATTAATTTTATTTAGGTGTCTCAAAAGCAACTTTTTGATTACAGATGCAGCACCGCATTTTTTCGGACTCAGTTGACAATGTTGTTGAGGCAAATGTGCAAAACGTGTGAATACCATGTATTGATAGTAGCTGGTAAATGGTTACAAAGGAAAACTAGGCAGGCCATCATTTTTTTGTGACTATTGAGGGAATAAATCAGTCATGCACATTAGGCACTACCTTGCAATTGTTGTGGTTCTTTGTTGCTGGAATAGCATTTTGGCATAGCAGTAGCAATTGATGGTAGATACTGCTGCAGATGAAGTTATGTGGTGTTAGGAAGATAGTGAGAGGCCGGAAAGCGTGGCGTGATATGGTCCATAGGGTCCCGAAGAGTCGGACACGACTGAACGACTGAACTGAACTGAACTGTAAAAATGATCACGCACATTTCGTACAGACACTCCAGCGTTCTGGATAGTACTAGTGCCCCTAATTCATCAGTACTAGCTTTGATGCACTTACAAACCCTGCTTGTGCAGTGTATGAAAACCTACATGTGCATTAAATAAAAAATTTGTGGCTAGTTGCGCATGTGGCGTTTTCTTTTTTTGTTATTGTTGTTGCTACAAGCACTGAATTTGTTGGTAAATTGTGGCATTTGTGTTGCAATTGCAGCAAAACCACAAAAATGTTTTTGCATATAAAAAAGCGCAGTTTGGTAGAGCATCACTATGCAAGCATGAAATAATGATTTCTTTTTTTTTAACAGGAGGTGCGCTGAAAATGCCTTTGGCATCCTCGTGACCCAGTGGAGGATACTTGAAGGACACTGGTGAAACTTCCAAGCATGCCGAAGAGCTCGTGAAGGCCTTGTGCGTTGTGCACAATTTTTTGATAGACAGAAGTGCAGAAGAGAGGGATGTCTACTGTGCCACGGAATATGCAGATGTAGTGAATGGGAATGTGCAAAGAAGGCTTGGCCAGTGGCGCCAACTGCTTGTACAGCCACCCTTGCAAGTGGCGCGCTGCAATGCGCGGAACTTTGGACAGAGAGCCTGGTGTGTTCGGAAAATGTACTGTCAGTATTTTAGCAGCCATATTGGTCGAGTGTCTTGGCAGGATGCCGTGCTCTACTAGAGAGTATTGCCTTTGTAGTTGCGTGCAATGTAATGTACGGTGCATACATGCAAGTGAAATATTCACTTACAGCAAGCTGCAAGCGAAATATTGTACATGATGTGGCAATAATGCCTGCAGTTGGACTTTTTTAGTTACCCAAAACTCGTGTAAATTATTTTCCATGAGGAATCTGAGAAGGCTCCTGCTCTTATTGTTGTCGGTGAGCCATTTGGAGAAGTCCTCTTCCCTCGTTGCGGTTAGTTCCACTTCCTGCAGAATCGGTGTCCTTGATGCCCTTGTTCCTGCACAAGTTCACAGCAGGTGGTGAAAATCCATTTCTGCAGCTGGTGCGGAACATTTCGGGCAGGTGGTGGGTCCGACGTCTTCTTGATATTTCCATCGGCATGTTACTGACGGGTTAAGGGCCGCCCAGCTCTTATCCTTCTAATTGAAACCTCCTCCAATCTCGTTATGAGGAGGGGGGGGGGGAGTACACGGGGGAATGAGGGCACGTGTGCTTTTCTTCAAGAGGATGCTAAGATGGAAACAGCGGAGCGGGCATCAAAAGGAAGCCTGGTGGGGGGCGAATTAGGTTTTGGAACTTCATATATGAGGTCGTCAACTTTGCTCTGCTCAGGGCTCTCAGCATCTGCTTGTATCCAATGTATCTGGATGCGTATCTTTGTTTTTTTATTGCGTGTGTTGATTTCCTGGGTTACATATAGTGTCTTTGTCACTTTCTTCAGTTGTTTTATGGCAGCTAAGGAGTCTGTATAGATGTGGGATGTTATTATTTTTTATGGCCTCCATAGCATCGCGGATTCCATAGAGTTCCATCACAAGCGGGTCCCGGTAGTCTGAAACATATTCATTATGTACCTTTAGTTCACTATTTGTTGGGCTAGTAGCTGCGGTTCTACCGCCATTTTCTATAATTGATGCGTCCGTATATGCAATGCAGGTAGCTAGAAGTACATCAACCAGAGGTCGATATGCCATGTTTTTTTTTTTTTTTACATCGAAGCCGAGTAGTCTAGTTTGTCGCAATATTCGTGAATTCCCGCGGAGGGGGGTCAGCCATTGGTGTTGTTTGCACTGTCACTTCGTTATACAAGAATGCCATGGACATAAGGTACTTTCGCTTCATATTCCTCGTTGCCTCGCATCATCAGCAGATGTCGCGTCTGCACCAAGTTTCCTGCTCATGTAATACGCCCAGTTTCGGTTTAATGAGGATAAAATAAAAACGCTAGAATTCCACTGCAGGGCTTTAGAAAACTGGTTTATTGTTTCAAAAACTGGTATGGCATCGTCTTGTCCACAACTTCAAACTCTTCATTGGCATTAACAGTAGGAGTGTGGCAATTAGAAAGTTAGTTTCAATTAATTAGCTTATGATTAGTAGTGTTGTGCAGTAAATTGTGTCCATCAATGCCCATAGTGTTCCTTGCAAATATTTGTTTTCCATTTTGAACTCCTATGTTCAGGAATTTTCAAAAGTATTGACTGAAACCTAGGAAATCACAACTCGTCGGGCTGCCGCAACCGCACCAAACTGGTAGGCACCTCGCCAGACCTATATTTCATAACGACATCCATTATGTGGATCTTGCAGTAGCCCTGCATTCCTTCTGATATCTGATTGATTTCCTTAGCCAGGGACAAGCAGAAGTGTTCGTTAGGATCTAATTTTAATGTAGCTCTTTATGTTTTCTATTTCCGAATCAAATGTGTCACTTTTTCTTTTTTGCTTTTTTTTTCTCTTCAAGGGCTGGGATATGGCTGATGCCTAGCGGGTTTCGCTAATGCAGCTGAAATGTTGCGAAGAGATGGGAGTGATGGGCACGGTGAAATATTTGATAACTCAGCCAGAGGTGAAGTTTGGAAAAAAGATGCACAGTTTTTCTGCGTGTTGCAACATTACCGTTCCAATACCATTCTTTGTAGCGCTTCCTGTGCAGGGGAGGCTGTGCAGGGGTTCTATCAATAGGTCGTCTACACAACCCAACAGGATTTCATCAACTGATTCGCTGTCAACGATTTCTGCACGCAAGTTGCCTGCAGTGACACCCGCAACATTGCTGGAGGATTTAAGGAGAAATAATAGTTTTCATCAGCATAACACCACCATAAAAGCCTATGCCATTGATTCAGAATTCTGCGTAGATACAGCCGGTATACCGCGCCAATTTTATTTTTACCTTTCTACTCGCAACATGAAGGTTTTGCATGAGGTTAAAAATCGTATATTGTAAATAGATATGATCTGTCATTCTGCAATCTATAATTGTGGTTGTGTAACTTCTGTACTTTGCTGCATTATTGCAGGGTTTGTGTATTGGCCAGGACTGCTTACACTGACATTTTCATATTTATGCAAAAAACCACGTCTCACTGCTTTCACAACTGTTGTCATGCCGTTGAGTACCCTGAATGCCAGAATGTGTAATGGCTACAAGCACCTCAAGCTTCTCGCTTCAAGCAGGTCGACTGGGGCCCTTTATTTGCAGATGCAAAATAAAGCATTCACTAATTTAAGAGTCTGATCGGCCGATGAGAGAAGTTTATGAGAAGGAAAGCGCAGATGGCACAGGATAGTTAACAGATAAGACATCGGAGAAACCTTTGCACAGCAGTGGTCATAAATTAACGATGTAAAAATACATATTCAAATGGCATTTCTTAAGATCATTTGCAAGACAAAGGCCATCTGTCACAGTACAAACCTACACTACCTAATGCAGCCATATGTAGAGTTATTTTAGTATGCTTGTTGTTCATCATTTTCATGTTGTCTTCAGTTAAAGCGATATTTCTGTTCCACATCAGTATCGTCAACTGCAATGCTTATTCTATTCAGTTGCCTAAGTAAAGAACGGCAAACATGTGCTAAGGAAACCTGAACAGTAAGTATTCAGAGCCTATCAAATGGCAAGAATTAAGTGTGAACTGTTTTACTTACTCACGGGGCTCGATTTTGTCCCGCAAGAAGGTCATAATTTCAAAATATGGCCATGACGATGCTGCGTCTCCTGCAACAGAGCCACTTTGCTTCTTAAGTTCTTTTACTTTCTTGCAGTATGTATCTCTTAGGTTCCGCCACGGCTGGGTCACGGTCCTCACATCATCTATGAACCATTGAGAAGGATAGCAAACCTTGTAAGGGAAATAATGTGACATTCCAGAAGAAGGCTATGTTTTCTGCAGAGTGATTAAGCAGTGCTGTACAGAGGAAATAAAGCAGATTTCAAAAGTATTGACTTTTATTCACAATGCTAGCAGTCGAGTTCATATCAATATACATGAGAACTACACGGGAATAAGCGCCTTAGCCCAGCACACCAACTGCATCAATATTTAACGTGCTCCACAGCACACAGCTTGACTGCCTTTTTACAAGTAAATGGATGTTTGGGCCCACCGGAGACAATATCAGTATTGTGCGTGAACTGAAATAAAACATTGTTGCTTCTCATGTTTTAGGAGATAACGCTTGCTTTATTATAATTTGCCCTTTGCACAATATGTTGTGGCATCGCGAAATATAACACCACGTTTTCTTGCTAGGTTTCTTAAGGGAAAGCATGCACGCGTGGTCGGCGCTTTGCAAGGTGGAACATTTTAATAAAAGGATCGGTGCAGGCATATCACACGCTGCAGAGTTATGGACAAGTTTGCGGATGCGCCGCGGTAAAAAATTGCGTCGCCCCTATATTTTTACAGCATGTTTGTACATCACGATCCGGTACTGTTTATAAGCTACCTTTGACTGACAGTACTTTTATTTTCGCAAACCCGCTTGCCGCAAACCCGTTCGCACGACCGCTTGCGGAAGCACTCGATGGTAACAAAATTACGTCAAAAACTCATTTTCTGTTTTCATTTACCGCTAAAATGTTGTCCAGCAATCTGGAGGGAGTGTTGTCTTAAGATCGCGATAGCACAGTCGTAGTTTCAGTCGGGCAGAGCTTGCGAGCAGGGCTCATCCTCACAAAGCGCGCAGTTGACGCTGCTGAGCGCTGCGCTCTTCACACACGAGGATGCGCAGGCGTCTGGCCCAAACAATTCACATTGCTGGTAGAATAGATGAAGAAATGCTGAAACAGGCAAACCGCTGCCTATGCACGCAGGGTGTTCGCTTGGGTACGCACCTGGTGTTCCTTCCAATCCAACTTCTTTGGAGACGGCCACCCAGCTAGCGAACCTGCGTTCAATGTCTTTGAATAGTACGGTTCTCTGATCCCATGTAGCTGGTGCCTCCGTATTGCCGATATCAGCAGCTCATTTTCGCTAATTCGTGATCTCTTGAATGTGCTCATGGCTGAAGCAGTAGGCAAAAGTAAAGTGAAATAGAAGAAGTTCGCGGTCAAGAGCTATCTGTCACTTGTTCAGCAGCCGACACCATACCGCCATGTTAGTTTTCAAGGGTTCTACGTCACCACGACGTAGGCGCTGTGAGCGCTCGGATTAGCTGCCGTCGCCCTATGGAGCGTCGCTTCGCATGCGGACTGCCGGAGACATCTTCCTGGCTGGACGCAAGCGGCGAGCGCGGATTTGCCGGACCGGACTCGTCCGGACGCGGCGCGCCGGAGCGGATCGCACTCGTTTTCGGACATGTGTCCCCGCCTTAAGCACTGCCGCCGCACCGAAGGAGCACGCCGCTTCACGAAATGGACGTATATTTACTTGCTGGCCCCGGATTTCATGATGATGTTGTATTCCTCGGCCTGTATGTTGATGTATTTGCAGTAAAAATGCTGCTTCCAAGACGCGTACACGGCAAAAATTGCTGCCTATCACGAATGGACTGGGCTTCATCGGACGCCATTTTATTCTAATCCCATAGATAATCCCTTGAAGGCGGTTCAAGCCTTGCAGCGCCGTCTCTCTCTCTCTCTCTCGTGTGTGTGTGTGTGTGTGTTGTAGGGGTTTAAAGGGGGGAACGGTCTTCCGCCCCGCTCCTACTCCGCAGGTGCAACGTCCTCGCTGGCGACCCGCGGAGGGAACAAAGGGACAAAGGACGACCCATAGTTACTACTCCAATGCTATTTATTGCACTTGCAAATAATACAGAGCATACCGGCTAGCTATACATCAACAAGGTTTTGCTTGGAAGGGCAAGGCTACGTAAGAAGGACTTTTGACTCACCGGCTGGGGAATGCGGGTGCGATTTCGGCGGCAGACATTTGAACGCGCCGTGAATATGGCGGCCGGGATCTCCCGTGCGCGCCGCATTCTTCGGACGAAGCCATACCACGGTGTTTGCCGCGGGAGGCGGCGAGAGCGTGCGGTATTTACCGGTCGCTTCGCGTTGGGAACCAGAAGATGGGCGGTCGTGCACGACGGATCCTCCCGTGTGCGCAGCGTAATCCGTGCCCGCTATCCCCCGGCATTTGCCGGGAGAGGTTGGTTGGTTGGGAACTTTGGGATATTCACGGGGGGTGGGGGGGAACCGGACACGGGTTATGCCGACCTAATATCGCGGCGGCACTCTTGGTGTCCGGGGGGTGGGGAAGTGGGATGTTGGGAGGGGTGGGGGGGGGGAGATCGCCTTGTCGTCGTGGCCCGCACCAAGCAAATAGCCCGGTGAGCATCGGCAGGTCGGTGGTCCGGTGCGCAGCCTCCGGTGCAGCAGCGCTTCTGGTTGTTCCAGACGAAGCCTGGTACTGCGCCTCTGCGAGGCACAGGAAGGACTGCTGTTGACAGCAGGACGCCACGGCGATTGGGGCAACCGCCGCAGCAGCAGGGGACCGCGATAGACTGCTGCCAAGGCAGCAGCGCGGCGGGTGGCGCTGAGGTGACCGTCAGTAGACAGCGCGCCGAGGCCCGCGAGCAGGGAGCCCACGGGGAGCTGTCCCGGAGTATCAAGGTAGCAGCAGGAGGGGGTGCCAGGATTCACGAGAACACGTGGTCCATGGCGGCGAGGTGGAGCCGCCTCGGTGCACACAAGTGGTGCTGCGAGGACGGCGGGTGGCTTGCACGTGGCAAGCATGCTGGCTTGGCTGGAAGCGCGAGCGCAGCGAGGACTGCGGCATCACAAAGATGTCAGCAGGGAGTCACCGCGACGACGAAGTCGGGTGGCAACTGGGGGGGGGGGGGCCGCCGGGAACTGCTGCAGCAGCAGCAGCGCGGCGGGTAGGTCGCCGGATTCACAGCAACACGTGGTCCGTGGCGATGGGGGGAGACAGGGTTCTCGCGCCACGAGGGTGCAGCGAGAGTTAGCCAGGGTGCGTCCCAGATCCAAGGAGCTGCAGGAAGCCGCGGGCGGTTCTGCAGGCTGCTGTCCATGAAGTAGGGAGGGGGCCGCCGCCGCCGCAGCAAACGACGGCGGCCCCGAGGAAATCCTTTTTCGAGGAGTAGGGCGCCGCGGCCGCCGAGCTAGGCCTCTAGGAGAGGTAGCGGGTGGCCGCTGACGCGGCCGACTGCTGGGAAGACCTCCTAGTAGAAGGAACTCGCCGGCGCTGGGGAGCGCGCGACGAGCGAGGACGTACGCCTGCCGCTACGGACGGTAGCGGGCGCAGGCGAAGGTGCTCGGCGGCAGCGAAGCTGGCGCGACGGAGCGAGGCGCGACGATATCGCGGGAGGCAAGCAGGGACACATCCGCACACCTCGAAAGTCTGAACGAGGAGCGACGGAAGCGCGCGCGGGGAGAGGCGGCGGGAGACGACCGCTCTCGTTGCCGGCTGGATCCAGAAGCTCTCTCTCGTCTTCTCGCGGGAACCCGCGTAGACGTCTTGGTGGCGCACCCATCGCTGGTCTCCTTCCCCCAAGGGGAGGTATTTACCTCCTCTCCCAGCCGGCGCTGCCATGAAGCTCGTTGGGGTGGTAGTGGTCGGTCGCGGCGAAGGGGAAGGAAACTGGTTTTCCACTGTGTGTGTCTGTGTGTGTCTGTGTGTGTGTGTCTGTGTGTGTGTGTCTGTGTGTGTGTGTCTGTGTGTGTGTGTCTGTGTGTGTGTGTCTGTGTGTGTGTGTCTGTGTGTGTGTGTCTGTGTCTGTGTCTGTGTCTGTGTCTGTGTGTGTGTGTGTGTGTGTGTGTGTCTGTGTCTGTGTGTGTGTGTGTGTGTGTGTGTGTGTGTGTGTGTGTGTGTGTGTGTGTGTGTGTGTGTGTGTGTGTGTGTGTGTGTGTGTGTGTGTGTGTGTGTGTGTGTGTGTGTGTGTGTGTGTGTGTGTGTGCGCGCGTGTGTGTGTGTGCGCGTGAGTGTGTGCGCGTGTGTGTGTGCGCGTGTGTGCGTGCGCGTGTGTGCGCGTGCGTGTGTGTGCGCGCGTGTGTGTGCGCGTGTGTGTGCGCGTGTGCGTGCGTGCGTGTGCGTGCGTGCGTGCGTGTGCGTGCGTGCGTGTGTGTGTGTGTGTGTGTGCGTGAGTGTGTGCGTGTGCGTGTGTGTGTGTGTGTGCGTGAGTGTGTGTGTGTGTGTGTGTGTGTGTGTGTGTGTGTGTGTGTGTGTGTGTGTGTGTGTGTGTGTGTGTGTGTGTGTGTGTGTGTGTGTGTGTAAGTTGCAGCAATTCCGCAACTTATCTCATTATTTTGCAGCAGATGCTCGCGTTGCAACGCTCTCAGAGGCATTTTTTGGCACTGAGCTCGATTAACATGGCTTCTTTTGCCTTACGCAAAGCGAGCCTAAGCCTACACAAAAAGAACTTCCAAAGGACCTTATCTAGGTGGCTTTGCCTTATCACACACACTGTGACAGGTGGGAAGGCGATCAAGAGCTTCTAGTTTCTTTATTATGCTCAGCTGAAGTGACTCAACACTACTATTACCTTCAATCAGCTATTTTTCGCTATCCATGCATGAAGTAGCCCTCCGACTTAATTTGCAATACCCAAAACATTTTATGAAGCGATGCAGAGCTACAGCGATCCCTCAATAATTTCTAGCCCAAGAAGCCGACCAGCGTATTTTGTGTAAAGCCCTTAGCAGCATCCACACAATTCTCGCGAAGCTCTTTTTATTCAACATTACGTGCAATGTTGCCTGCCATGTAGTGCTGGCTTTCATTTTCTTCGACATAGCCACGTTGCAGCTTAAGGTACGACTTCCCGCAGAGGCGTGAGGACAGTCTAAGTTGAAGATATCGTTCGGCAAGCCGAATGGGTGGAATTTTATATTTTATAGGGTCTGCCTTTACTTGCTTCAAAAAAAAAAACTGTGTCAGTATAACCATTCGGAGAATATATCTATACTTTATTGTTCTGGGAATTTCAAAATTTTGCTGAAAAGTGCTGAAAAAGTTCTCAATTGCACCAAACCAGAAGGAAACGATACTTCAGATTTAGTAGTTGTTTCGCTCCCTTCTTGTGTGCAATTCGGTTAGACTTCCACTACAGTATGGAACGAAGATTTAAGTGCGCTGAACGCAAACCAACTCAAAATCGCTGAACAGTTGGGTTCCGCCATAAGAAAGCCTTGTCAATTTTGTCACTATTCGTTTACAAAAAGCAGTTTCCAGGTTCAATTTGGCAGGTTCTCGGTCAGGAAGATAGAGAAATGTCGGTATCTTTATTTTACTTATGATTATTCTAATGAGCATGGAGTGATAAGCAGTCACCTTTAAATTGATTGTTTTTATTTATCTCCAATATGAAACTTATAGGTAGCGAGATAAATGCGCGTCACTACAAGGTTACCAAGGCGGAGACTGCAGCACACTTGATGGCATATGTTATTTCGCTTTTCTGCTTAAACTAGAATATGCCAGGAACAATTCGATATTTAACCTGTTCGCAGTACTGCTTCCAGTAGGGGCCGTATTTATCTGAACATTTTCTTTCGTCTCTATAGCTTCTGTGGAGTATCAGAACGGCTAAGAAGATGACGTACAGGTACGGCACTATACTCGCAGTCCCGCAGGGCAGCGTCCAGCACAGACCGGCAAGCATTTCGAACATGTAGTTGGCGTGGCGGCTCAGGGACCAGAAGCCTGACGCTAGGAGCAGGCTGGTTCTTGGATTTCCTGTGTCATCATGATATATCGCGCGGATCAACCTTGGGGGTGATCTCCAAATTGTGCATTTCCCCTGCGTAGCCCTTACCAACTGCTTTTGGTAATCTGTCCAGTATTCGAGACCGATCATAACAAGACCAAATACAAGGATCGCAGTCGCTGTTATAGGGTCGGATTCGGGACTGTTCTTGACCAAGTACAAGCTTGTCAGTGGGAAGAAAAGGCTGAGAAAGCAAACGCATCCCCAGCAGAGGTAGAAACCTGCGAAAAGAAAAACAGAAAACTGGTATTGATGCGTGCATGGCAGTCAGCACGCTAATACGATTGCTTCGGCAAAATCCAGGCATTGATTAGACACTAATTGTGGTTTCTTCGATAACAACATGATGGTCTTTCTGCCTCGTTCAAATCATTTACGCTGTCAAGCCTGCAACCTTTATTCCACTCGTCATTCTTGCGGGCCAATAATGATTGCTAGATTAACCCCTTTCATGAATTGAGGAGGTGGACGGAATCGGTGTTGGTGAACTTGGTATTATATTTATTGAAATTCGAACATTATTCCCTGACATTTGCATTTATGAGAGGTTTGGCCAGTGGACATGCGAGGTAATTTCGCCAGCTTTCCTTCCTCTGCTTTCACTCCATTTATTCGCCTTCCCAGGTGTGAGGTAGCCAAATGGGCACCACCTTGGTTAACATCCCTACTTTCATATTCTTATGTATATCCCTTCTGTTGCAAAACCACTACGCTGGTGGCTGCTGCCAATAGCAAAACCTTGTCTCGCTTGCATGTGGAGCAGATGCGATTGGTCAACGGCTACATAACAACGTGTTGCCAAGGCAAAGCCAAGTACCGCATATGGCGCTGCAGTCACTCAGCTAACCAAAAAAGGAATAGATTTAATTGATTACAAATGCGTGTTTCGTGCTGCCAGCTACACAAAGATAGCGGCAGAAGAGCAAAACCTATTCAACGCAGCTTCCTCACCATATTAGAATTGTAGCCATAATTATTTGCATTGTTTAAGTTACGGTAGTCTTCCAACATGCTGAACAACATCGTTTTCTGTAAAGCATATATAAATCCTTCGTGACTCACGGCATTTTTTGAAGTTCTTGTTAAAAAACAAGTACACCCGTACTGCGCTCTTGGATGACAATGGGCAAGTATTTGAGCGGCTAAAGATCTTTTTCAGAGCGTGTTTTCAAACGTAGTGTATGGGCAACACAGTGGTATGTCTTTTCATCTATTGGTTCCTCATCTAGAGCAGTTTTCACGCTCTTAAACGTAGAACTGAGCTATCCGCTAGCCCTGATGGGATATACAATGTGTCGCGGCGTTATGCAGAAGCTACCTGTTAGCTATTACTTGAAATTTTTCACCTTTTTTAAGAAACAGGCAGTCATTAATCTGACTGCAGGAAATGCACGCAATGTACCTGTGTTCTAAACATGTGGTGCTATCTCAGTTACAAATTATCGTCGCAAATGCCGGCACATTTATAATTTTTTTGAAGCTGTCTTCCCGGTCGAAAAAACTACAGAACCGTGTCAAAAATACGACAAAATATTATGTAGTGCTATTGTAAACATCAGATTTTTCTCTAGTCTGTAGTTGTTGTTTTATTTTTTTTTTGTAGAAGCAATTTTCTGTTTTCTGTAGTTCTGCAGTACGTTTCTTTAGTAACTACAAAAAATTCCGTTATTTCTACAAAAAGTTCTGTTGTCACGATAAGTTTTCTATCAAACATCGCGCAGAAATTTTGTCGTAATAATACAAAACTTTATCTAGTTTTGTTTCTCGATTTGGCTAGATAACACGAATACATTTCTAAAAGATAATATGCCTAAATCTCTTCTACAAAGGTTTTGAAAAAGCTTTCTCAATCACCCATCTCAACTCTGCTGTTTATAGCTTTGCCAATTGGCTCTCAATGCCGGCAGGGTTGACTTCCAATACAAACAAGTACTGGTTATATTTCTTAACTTCGTAATTCAGTTCATCCATTCTTACTCTTGAAACCATTCAGAATTTGTATTGCCGCTTGCTGCCCCAAATTCATTTCAGTCACTTAGATTTTCAACAGGAAAGCGTTCCCAGGTCATAGCTCTTCCTAATGCATGTACATCAATGACATAACTAGTCTAATTACTGAACGTGCACAAATTATACAATTTGTAGAGAGCGCATTTTATTCCATTCCTAAGTTTTGTTCCGCTCTAACTTTCAAAGCATATCTCCGTGATGCAATCGATGCCGTACGAAACTAAACGCGGACAAAGTTTATAAGGAAACGACTAGCAAATAAGTTTTGTTTGTCTTGTGTTTATTGAACTTTAAGGTCTGAAAGCGATAAAGGCGATGGTGCAAAATATTGCAGAGAGCTCGTTGTGAGAGATCCGATTTTTTTTTTATATAATTCTGGGTTTTTAACGTGCACTGTCGTCGCCGAGTACCGGTGCGCATTTGGTTTTTCTTCCATCAAAGCACGCCTCTAGCGGCGTGTAGCCAACTTGCGTCTTCATGACCACCAGTGAGCGCGCCGGGAAAACCATTCATTGAAGCACAATGGTGGTGCGGATTTGCTACAGACCCATAAGCTGTCCTTTAGTGCAGACCACTTCTACTCCATCTTGCTACGCACCAAACCCACTAACCACTAATACTTCATAGAGAAAAAATTAACGCATGCTATTATGTTTCCTGCATGGTTATGCGAAATAGAAGACAGTGACTAACCGCATCAAAATGTCCAAACAACACTGGCTATGTTGCCACATTTCTAAGGTAATCGCTGGCATCGTCAGAACTTTGCCTACTTTGTTTCCTTATCTGTTTTTTATTTACATTTTAATCCTTAAGAGCCTGTATATTCCTTTGAACCTTATCCTTGAAGACTCGCTTTGGCCTTGTTACCCGTACGTTATACTGACTTCGCTTTTTAGTGAATTTCACGAATTTCTTCCACCTCTACACCACCGGGCCGGATAAAGCTCGATAAAGCTCTACCCTAATTAGTATAATTTTTACATTCATCTCAAGAGGGCCTTTGGTATTTTTGTGCACATTTGCCCAAGTACCTGCGCTTTCTGTTCATTGAGGAAAAACTGTGTAAGAGGTTCTTGGTTTGGTTTATGGGGGTTAACGTTCCAAAGCGACTCGGACTATGAGAGACGCTGTAGTGGAGGGCTTCGGACCACCTGGTGTTCTTTAACGCGTACTGACATCGTACAGAACATGGGAGCCTTGCGTTTAATCTACAAAAGCCCAGCCACGGCCGGGATTCGATCCCGCATTTTCGGGCACAGGAGTAGAGTGCCCTAAACACTGGGCCATCAAGGCGGAGCGTATGTAAGTGCATTCGGTAATCCTTCAATAAAACCTAGTGAGTGTAACGCTCGCAAAATTCATATGTTGTCCTTCGTGTTTACCATTGCGTTGAATTCATTCCTAATAGCGCGTTGTGTTAGGTTTTATGGCGCATAAACAACTAAGGCTATCATGAACCAACAGCAGCATTCCCAATTGCGATATAAACCAACTCTCCCGGAAGAAGGTATTACTGAGCTTTCTATGAAACTGCTTTTGCTGCTCCGGTTTACATACGTTGTATTCGCCTTCAACACTTTCCCACCGACTATTTTCTTCTAAAAAAATAACTAAAATCCACTGTTGCAGCCTCCGGGGCTGAATTTTCCTCCAATGTACCCAGCTTTTCTTCCAGAGAGGTTGTTTGGAAAAAAAAAGTGCAATGGTACTGAGTACGAGTTCGCTGGAACAGCTGTTATGCCGCTGTTGTGGCCGTGTTTCCATAAAACGTAAAAAGGGACAAAGCTCGTGTACCGTGCCTACGTTCAATATCGATAACCTATCAGCTGAAGATAAAGGTCATAATTTGACGCCATCGTCGCATGACGTTCACTTTTCTCCCTACGCACTGCCATTTTTATTAATCCTACAACTGTCATTCTCCTTTTTGTAGCTCAGTGCGCAGACCTGCATATAAGTGTTAAATAGTACTGCACTTAGGTGAGCCCCCGCTGGGGGAGAATAACCTGAAATCTTCTACACGCTGCTTGTCTCCCGTCTCGTTTGCAGCCTGGGAGCGTTAAAACAACAGCTAATCAATGCATTAGGTCGCCTCTAAATCTCTAAAGTCCATGTAAATTCTGGCATTCTAACGGGGCTTACAATATGTCTCCGTAATGCGTCAAGGTTTCAGCAAAAGTCGCGGTGCTTTCTATGGTAAGTCAACGACCGACTTCTAGAAATCCGTTGGTTGTTGGCGGTGTGGGGTGTTTTATTTTTGTGTTCTTTTTTACTGCCACACCATTCGATGAACGCCTTAATTTGGTGCCTAAGTAAATAGCTACCAATTCAGACCAAGCTAAGGCATAAATACTAGACTACGGCATAAATATTAGACTGCCAGTGCAAGAAAGCAATAATGCGCATGCGCACAGTACGGCGTCGACATCAGGAGGCACGGGTGCGGATGACGTAAGTCTGCCGCCATGGGGCCACTCGCGTGGCCCATTTACGTTTTGGCAAAGCGAACTGTGCTGATTTCTTGGACTCTCCGCTATAGGTGTGACACTTGCGGCTAGCTAGCGACCTTCCCTCGCCCCCCTCGATATTTCTAAAACCAAACCTTTTAGTCGTCCTTGTTACATCTTCCTTGTTAGCTGTGGTAAATAAAGCAAGGTACACTTTCCTTCCACTGGGAGTCTCCGTCGTTTTTGATGCCGAATATTAGGCAGAATTAAAATAGGGAAAATAAATTTAAGTTTCCATAATTGTAGGGAGCTGCCCTTTCGGTGCGTGGAATTAAGGGACCGACCACGCCTTTCCAGCTGAAACGTACCAGCGCAAGCAAACAGCAGTGAATAGTAATGGCGACATATAAAATTCAGTACTTTATAGTTTGTTTAAATTTGTATTAACGATCCCAATATGACTAACGTCCCATCCTTCTAACATCCTATTTGCAGGCTAACTGAACGACTCTTATGCGAAGCGACTCTTATTCGCTTGTCTAAGTCGTCTTTGCGTCCTAGTGTTTCTTTACACTTTGTTTTCATCACGAACGCATGTTAACTCGCCCAACTTTCCGCGCTACTTATTTGAAAAGCCTAGTAGCCGTGCAACTTCAAAAGCAATGTTAAAACCTTTGGCCAATTTCATCGCTATATGTTTCCGAAGAGGGCATCTTTGCCAAAAACATTGCCGCATCCTTCAGTGGCGACGCATGCGAGACACTGCGAAGCGACAGATGTGAGTAGGCAGTCAGACGAACGTCCTCCGCCTCCTATCCTGACGCTGCCATCTTGCTGGACTCAATTCGCATTTGGAGTTCATGCTACTTCGTCTCCTTTGCGTTAGCATCGCCAGCTAACTCAGATCTTAGGAGCGTTGGGTTCTGCGCATGCGTGTTTATGCCCCATTATTTTCCTGTCCCTCTAACCAATAGGTTAATTATACTCTATCAAGCTCTTTAATATCACCACCTCTGGATTTCATGTACGCCGAAATTTCCGGAAGGACACCCATTTCTGTTGTTTATAAGCAAGAGCCGTGTAGTTCTGTTAGCCTCCGTTAAGGCAGCACCAAGCTAGCGATGATGACACCGTTGTTTTGGAAAGTGTTGATGAAGTGAGAAAGCTTATCAAGCTGGGACTAGACCGTCGGCAGTATAGGCATTTTTTGTAGCCAATGAAATGTTCTACTAAATCCTTCAGCAGGAAACGAAAACGCTTCGCCTATGAGTTTTTCTAAAAGTTACTGTCGCTCATGAGGACCAGTATCAATCCACGCTTCCTACCTGGGTACATGCTCACGGTACGATAAAAAAATGAAAATAAGAACGTTTCGTCGGAACTCAGTAGTAAATAGACCAGTTCTCTTGACCACTATAAAAGTAGCTTATCTAGTATGTAATGAGCCATGCTCAAATGCAGCTCTGCTTAACGAAATAGGAAACGTTGTGAGACTACAGATGAGAGAACTTGTTAACACCATCGCCGCTCAGCTCCTTAATATTTGAAGAGCTTCGGAGCTGCCGAAAGATGAAATTTCCTGCTGCGAAGCAGTCTACTTGTTTGCTAGCCATGTTTCCCCGCTCTAACCACAGCTTCATGAAAAAGTTATATTTTATTCAGAAATGCTCTCGCTTAAATCTAAACATGGACTGAAGAGAAATGTATCTAATGCTCAATGAAAACGTTACGTCTTGCAAAAGTACGTCTTCTCTCATTGACATGATGTTAAGACGATAGTTTCGAAGAAATAATTTCGCGTACAATATTGGTCGCCATGTTGATCGCACAGTGCTATACTTTGAAAAATATGACACTGGGCTGCTCGCTAAATCAGCGTTTTTGCGCCCTACAATGCATGTCAGTAGACGTCGCCCTTTCAGGTCTCAAGCATTAACTCCACAAAAGCGATCGCCTACCTGCTCTGTCCACTGCGATGTCGATTGTTTGCATGTAGCCGTCCTCCCACCAGAAGAACTTAGCAATGTATACAGTCTGCAGAATAGCCGCCACTGCTACGGACCAGTTCCAGCCGCTAGTCTCCACTTGAGCCTTCCAGCTAACAAACACTAGCAGCTGCCATAACATCATTCCGAAGCGGCAATTTGTCCATTGCTTGATGTCGAGTCGTTGTCCGATCCGAGGGTAGAGCTCTAGACCCCAGTAGAAATCGAAGACCACGTTGCCGGACGCGCCATGCTCTCCGGGAGAAGGCTTCACTCTGCCCTTGATGTACAGGAGAAGGGGAACTGCGTAGGCCATCACTGTGAGGACAACGGCTGCCCCTGGCAAGTTCCTGTACACCGGCACACATGGAATGTCTAAGCCAAGAAATACGAAGGCGACCAATGCCACAGTGACCACGTAATACGTGAAGCCAGTTTCGCGGTACACCGGCCTGTGACCCGTTGATGTCGGCGGCCCGTAGTAGGTTTTGCCAGGCAGCACCAGGAGAGAGAGGCCGCTGTAGGCTGTATACGCCACTAAGAAAAGGCAGGTGTTCAGCAGTGTGTCGTCCTGGCAGGTCCACGCATTGTACCAGAATGCCATGAATCCCTGTTCCAGAGCTTTCGTTGTGGACGATTCGTGGGTGACGACGAAGGATATGGCGCATACCACAAAATTGGGAACCAATACGATGAGGAGCAGAGGAACCACAGTGTGCGAGATGAAGGGCAGAGATTCATTTCCTTCCTGTAGGACTGTATTGAAAAACACACCCAGACAAACGCATTAAGAAAACTAAGAGTTTTCGTTCTCACGCAGAAAGCGACTACGCCACAATATTGTTGATAGAAGGTGATTAGTAGCGAAAAAAAATATTCAGCGTATACTTGCGAGAAGGTTAAACGACGTATATGCCGCGTAATTTTGAATGCAAAAATAACACTGTGCATAATTAAAAACAAGAAGAAAGCATCAATGGCGGCAACAAAACACCAATACAAAATGCGGAGAAGCGATAAATACGCAATCCATTCAATTGAACAGCAGACCGAGTTGTTGTTTTATGCATCCAAAGGCATCGCAAGGATAAATCTGGTCAGCCAAATTATGCGGTGCAGTTGTCTTCACGCCCTAAATTGTAGGCAAGCTCGCTTTCTTTCTGAAAGATGGTACCCTGCCAAAAGTACTGCACGTGTGTGTTCTGCGACAGAGACCATGTAGGAAGGAGCAAAATACAAATCGAAATCATAGGCTTAGACTAACACGGCGTTAAAAACGTAAAGACAATAAAACGAGACTAAAGTATAAAAGGAACGTAATGCGAGAATATTTTAGTTGACATTCGTCCCTTGCAGTGGTACTACCCAGTCCTGAAATTTATAAGAATTCGGAAGCTCATGGCAATGAGTCTTTCACAGAGCAATCCTGCTTCATATACATAGCCTGGATGCAAATATCGCATGACAGCTCACTCCTGGACTACTTTAAATCAACCAAAGTTTTACCATTGTTTTACCATTTCTTCACCTTTCATCACGTACTCCACGTTTAAAATTAACAACGTATAGCCAAAGCATATTCAGGATATATTTTGAGCACGTTTGCGTTTTTTAAACGTTTGCGAGTTTAATTTGTACCAAGGTGTCGTTGTTATAACATCTGAATTGATGCAGCCTTATTAGTTCCATTTCTTGCCCTGAATTTTCCAAAACCCACTGAATTTACTCTGCTATGTTTGCCCTTCGTTTTCGTTGAGTTAAAAATTGACCCAAGGGAGTTCGAATGAAACACAAAATGTGTGATTCTTTTCGCTTGAGCTCAATTCGCCACATATGTACACCTACGATGTTCCAATGCGAATAGTTCGATACCTATTTCATACATATTGACTAACGCAATTGGAGCAAGAAGAAGAAAGAACACGACAGCCGCTAGAAGGCAATACGCTGCGAGAGACGGCTTGATTTCCTCCTACCTTCACCTGTTCTGTGCGTCAGTAAAAAGGTTTCAAACCTGACACACAGGTTTAATTCCAGGACATACTTTTAACTTTTCACCCTGAACCCGAAGGATGGGAAATAACAATTCCCCACTGCATCGCAGTCCTTAAAACAAGGTGCCGTGGATTATACTTATACCCATGCCTTTTGCACTCAAATGAGTATTCAATTTTCTCTATCGATGGTTATAGTAGGACAATTATGTCGTCTATTACGTTGCGAATGATTCTGCTGTCGCATATTTGTTTTCAGGCAAGTTTGCCATGGCTGTCACTTGAAATAGTGCTTTAAATTTAGGAGGAAACGCTCTTGTCACTTAATTGCCCTATTCAGTTGAGCTGCGCCTGCGCTTAGTTATAATTGTTAAAGAAAACAACTGAATGTGTGAGTCGACTGGGTGCCAGCATTAGAGCTGAAGTGATACATCATTCTGCAACAGCGAAACTTTAATTGAGGAAATGCGATGACGGTTCTTCGTATTTTGCGCCGGGAAACAATTATTCTTGTGGAATAGCACTTTTTTGTCACAAATACCAAAACAAAAACACAATACTAAAGGTGCTCACCATACCGAACGCCGCGAAGCGCTCCTCGTCAAATAGCTAAAATGTAGTTATAATGGTGGCCAATACACGTAAACACAGCCAATAGCCTAACGCTATGATATTATATCCCCCTGGTTATAGAATATTGTTCAACAGAGACTCAAACCATAACCCGGATTTCTTTCCTTGCTACTGCCAACATACCTGGTTGTCGCCGACGCTTGGTCTGCCGGGGTCGCTTCATAACTGCTCGGATGTGCTGCGTTTCTTTCGCCAACGAAAGTTTCTTGCAGTGGGAAGCAGAGTCGAACGTTTGCAGTTGTTCAGCCTGCCATTCGTCAACGTGGTACACAAGGAGACGCCTCTTCGCAATACTAGCACGCTTTCCCCGGACCACGCCGCACTTGACGACCAAGGGATGAGCGACGTTCAAACGCTTCGGGGAGTAGTGATACACTCGAAGCAAATGTGCCCTTTGAAGATAAGGTGCGCTGATAAGCGAGGCAAGGGCAACACAGCAAAGCGGATGGGCTGCTGAAAAGCGGTGCAAAACTAGCAGAGAAGGCTCTCGTCGTCTACATCATTGTTGGATTCTCTAGAAAACCCACAGCGTTATTCTACTCTTTATAGCGGCGATTTTATTACAACATGCGACTGAAGCCGCTTGGTTTCATGTTCACACAGCTGCAGGTGCTAATGCAGAAACAGTGAGATGTGTGCATTCTTTTTCCTTTACTTTTAGCTTTGGGCGACCTCTGCTGCAGCTAAAGCCTCGACAGTGCGATTGAAAACAATTTTCGTGAATATTTCTATATGGTGCACGAGAAAATGGCGCCTCTGTAAATTACCTTTCTTTAATTCATTGCGTATTACTCACTGCATTAAAGAGTAAAATACTGAAAAGAGAGCGTGGAATGCAGCCACAGACAAATTTTTTGAAAACAAAGAAATATGCGCAAATAACAGGCTTTCACAAATGGTAGGGCGATCTGTTTACAGAATACATGATCCTCCCGATTACGTTCAAAGCAGAATGAAAGGGTCCTCTCCCAGGGATCTCCAATTAATGTTGCATCCACGTTCATCCACAAATTTTAAAATCTCGTCCTTTCGCCCAACTTTCTGCCGCCCGCCACCACGCTTGCCTTCTCTATTCGCGTTACATTCCCTTTCCATGCCCATTTGATCTTGAAATTCGACTACGGTATGTGCACTGACTCCCTTTGCCAACTTTTCTCACATGTCTTTATAGCTATCATTCTGCTCTTCATGATTCATTGCGCTGCCCTAGACGTTCAGCTTTTTATGCCAGCCTCTGTTCTTCCGCCTCATGCCGGGTTTTGGTCAAATGTAGCTGATATACGGTTTTCGCTTGGGGTGCACTGACAATCTACCGTTTGCGATTTCAGAGCGCCTAACAAATTCGCTCCTCCTCATTATTATTATTACGGTTATTTCACTACGGCGGTCTTGGTTATCGATCTCGACTTGCTGTATGTTGATGTGTGTCCTTGCCCCTTCCAGCGTTTTATTACCTATCGTAAACTGTTCTTCCCATAGTAAAATGTTGAAAATAGCTGTATAGTTTCTGTATAATTATACTTCTTAGGCACACATTTCGGTTTTGCGATCATCATGGTTTGCAGCTCATGCCCAAAGCTTCAGAACAAAGCAATGTCGTCAATTATTAGAGGTGTCGCACATTGCTCTCTGCTTCCACCATGCCGGACGAGACCACCTCGACATCGCCGCCCGTACCAACCACGGTACTGTGTTCTGGCGTTCTACGGCAGCGTGATTCATGCCTCTTCAGTAGCACGGCTGACCACGACGTCGACGACTGGTTGTCGGCGAATGAACGTGTCAGCAGTTACAACAGATGGGACGACACTATCAAGCTAAGTAACGTAATATTTAACCTGACCGACGTGGCGAACCTCTGGTTTTGCAACCATGAGGCAGACCTGCCATCTTGGTCTGCATTTAAGAAGAATTTTGCGGAAGTGTTCGGCCGTCCTGCAGTTCGCAAGCTCCGAGCAGAACAACGCTTTCGTGAGCGCACTCAGCATGCCGAAGAGTCATTCACAAGTTATATATAGGACATCGTTGACCTGTGCAAACGTGTCGACCCACTAATGTCTGAAGCGGCTAAGATCGGACACATCTTGAAAGGTATCTCCGAGGATGCGTGTCAGATGCTCTGGGTGAAAAATCCTGCCACCGTCAGTGACGTGATTAAATTTTTCCAGAGCTACGACGAGCTTCGAAAGCAGTGCGCTTCTACCCGGAAGACCGGTGTTAAAGACGACACCACCTCTACACTAGCACTGGGTGGTTCTACTTCATCAGAGGACAGCCCTTTGATTCAACAGATCAAAGCCTTCGTTCGCGAAGAGGTCGCCCGCCATCTATCCCTGGTCCCTCAATTGCATGACACTGGTCGCCTTGTTCCCTACATGGCTCCATCCTTGGCCCCTACCATACGGCGTGTCGTGCAAGACCATATCGCTGATGTCCTTCCGACCAGCCCCGTGCTCCCGTCCAGCCCTGTGCTCCCGCCCAGCCCCGTGCTGCCGCCCAGCCCTGTGCAGGCGCAAGTAATGGCACCATTGACGTACGCCCAAGTTACAGCCGGGCCGCTAATGACAACCGCACCTGTTTCCTACCAGGCCGCCCCTTCCAGCCATCCTTCGCCTTTGCCTGGGTCTGCGTTCCATGTCCCTATTTGAAGGGTACGCCAACGCCCTACAGACCCTTGGCGAACCGCGGACAACCGGCCAATCTGCTACTCTTGCGGGCTGCCGGGCCATGTAGCCCGTTTTTGCCGCTAAAGCCTTCCACCTTCTAGCCCTGATCTCTGGAAATACTCGTCCGGCATGGTGGAAGCAGAGGGCAATGTGCGATTGCTGAGTTCCAGGGTGGATGGGAACGCACCCCGCACCTCCACCAATTGTAGGGGTGTGTTTATTCAGTAAGCCCAGATGGATATAGCCGCTCAGGAGAAACTCGCAGCGGAGCGTCAGGCGTGGCGAATCAGCAACGCAGCGACCAACTTCTTCGTCCTCGAGCGCGCCAGCACGCAATGCATGACAGTGGCTATGAAGACGAAGATTACCACATTACATTAGCAGATTACTACAATTACCTCCTCTCCCCAACTCTTCCCAATCTATGAATGATTTCCGTAAACACGTGCACTCAACTAGGAGGTTGTGGCTCTGTGTTAAAGCAGGGTGGCCGAGCCCCATTCTAAAAGGGCGAGTGCGCTAAGTCTAATCACCGAGATCAGACCGCACTCCAGGTCTGGCTATGCGATTCTGCCAATAACGTACGACAAAGGAGGAGAACACGAAGTCGAACCGAAGTAGAACCCAAAGACGAATGTAAATGAAGTCTCATGGGTCACCCCTGAGGTCTACTTGCTGCGATGCCATTAGAGCAACGCATGTGTCAACAGTCATTCCTAATCTCGTGGTGCGCGAAGCCAGCACAAGGCGCGAAGGAGCCTATGCTCTTCCTAAAGCCCAGTTCAAGAGGCGCGCATGTACCCTCCTGACGGCACCGACGAGGTGTCGCGACACCTTGCCGGTGCCGCCAGTTTAACATTTAACTTTACTCTTAACACTCTCAACTCTTTGCCGCAAGTTTCCTTTGTTACTTCGCCAGCCAAAACTTTACACCAGCGCACCTGTGGCGCTCTCCACCGGCATGACCAATGGCACCAGGGCGTACCTTAGGGAAGGCAGTTTTGCGCTTAATGACAGAAGTCCAGTCGGGGTTAGCAGAAAATCAAAGATTTGTGGGAAGGTTACCGCTTGGAACCCGCGGCAAAACTACAAATGAAGCAGTAGAGGAATACATGGGCTGGGCGTCTTTCGGGGCACAATAGAATCAGAGCAAAATGTTGTACGAAGAACGGCTCAGGAAAAAGGCCGACAATAGGTAAACAGCTAAAGTAGTTAAATACATTTACCGAAACGGCACTGACTCACAGTGGCGGAAGAGGACCGGTAAACTAATTAGTAAGCATCTAGGAAAGCAGGATGGAGAAATAAAGAAAAATAAATGGCAGGTAAAGAACACATAGAATAAAAACTGGAATTCTTCAATGAAAAAGAAGCCAGCCCTAGACAAATATAGAAAATTAAAAACTCGGATTAAGAAGGAAACTTTCTATGACAACTCAAGAGGCAGCAGCTTTCTTCTTTAAATTAGATCAGGATGTCTTAGAGCCCGAAGTTTAAGAAGGAAGTTTAACCAGGATGAAACTTGGGCTATGTGCGGTAGATGGCCATAAACAATTTAACATCTAATACTGGAATGTAGAAATATACAGCTGTCGACGCGGACATAGTCCTAACCGAGGCCCTGCGGTTCAGAGAAAGAAAAAAGCGAGAACGAATTGGTGGTAGAGGTAAGCTAGATATGTTTGGGAGATTGGTGGATAAATAGCAGGGAGGGGACGCAAGTAATATAAATCGAAATTAAACACGGGTATTTAAAGATATATAACACGGACTAAACGTAACTTCGCTTAAAGTTGACGGATTATTTAGGTTAAAAACATAAAAAAGAAACGTTGAGCATGGTGATAGCTATCACCATCCAGTCGAAAGGGCATGCTCCCAGCATCCATCAACCCCTAGCAAACTCTAAATGTTTCCCGAAGTAGCCGCTTGACAGCGCGAAAGAATTAAACGCAGCGAGTGGTGGCGAGCGAGCTTTCCAACGTACTACGGTGGTACTGAACGCATTTCATGTTTCCATCTCGGTTGCGGAGGAGGAGGAAACATTTTTATCGTACAAGAGCACGGTATTGTGAGTACGGTATAGGAGTACGGTCGGAGTATGGTAGTCTTCATGAATGCGAAGCACGGTACCGCCTTGTGTTTCGCGCCGTCATACATATCAAGCCTCTATGAATAGTACAGCTAAAATTCCCTGGAAGGCCCCGTTGGCGGGTGGCATGCGGTTGTCACCCAGTGAGCTGTCCGACTGTAGCGGAGCTAGGATGGCTTGGGTCAGTTCCGTTATGACCTGGTCCTGTCTCCTTAATTTGACCTTCAAGGGCGGTGTCCCAAATGTTGCATTAAATGAACTGTTTTGCTAATTTGGCTTCTGTGGTATCGGGCAGGAGGTTTTCAATTATTTTATTCAGTAAATACTCCTAATCGTTTGCAGGAGGAAGTCGAAACCAAATTTTTGGGGAGGTTTCAGTTCACGCCTTTATATTTCGTTTTCGAGTTTGGCTCTAGAACGATATTTCGCTCCGGTGTCACGTAGTATGCTATTGTTCTGTGCACACGTTCAGAATCTTTTGCAGCGCATGGGCTGTTGCTGCTCCGGTCTCAAGAGATGGCGTCTACTTGCGTGGCAAACTCGGCGGAATGCAGCCTCAAAGAGATAAGAGGAAGATAGTCGTTCCGTGCCCAGCTCACGCTTATTGTCGGCCAGAGAATAGGTTGCAGCCAAAGGTTCTAAAAAAAGACATAACTTTATGCAACCAAGGGTCGACACAGCGTCTAAGATGCAGTTTGGCATGGAAGGGAACTGGCTGAAGGCGTGTCTAGCCAAACGCCGGTTTTCCCTACCTTGCGGTGATGCATAACTATTTTGCAGAATTCTTAGAAGGAGACTGCAGAGCTTGTTTCGTTTTTGTTCTTTTTAGATTTCATTTCACCACATCTGTTTGTTCTTTTTTTGCGCTAGTTGCGGAGTTTATCGCTTGGTGGGGCATAACATGCTCCTGCCTCCATTACATCAGTGTCCCGGCTCAGAGCACTATGTGGTGGGACAGCTTCCTCTTCCTGAGACTCCAATCTCTGATGGCATGTATGGATGCAGTTCAGTGCTGCAAAAATCTGAAACTCACGTGGCTGCATTTTGTCGCTAAAGCCAAGCGGACAGAAAGCGCGACCAACCTGGACGGAGAATTCCACGGGGCCAAGGAGGCGCAGGACCCCCCCCCCCCCCCCCCCTCGAATTCGGGCTTTGGAGCTGTTCACCCGTAAGGTACTTCGTACGGTACGGCTCACCTCTGCCCTGGACCGAGTGGAGTATTGACCAAATCTTTCCAATGATTTCCGCTGGATTGAAGAGGCGGGTGAGCGCTGGTGACCGCCACTGTAGCCATCTTCGCGCTGTCGCGGTGCACCATTTGGGAGCCGAGTAGGAACGCTCTTGCAAATCATCGTCTTATGGTAATAATAGGATCGAGCAACCTTGTAGAAATGTGGAGCAGGCACTGTTTCTTCTCTCCTCTTTCCTCCATTTCGACAAGCCGACGATCTCCGGAGCCAGCGCTGGTACTAGCATGGTTTCTAGTACATTCGGGGAAGGGAAAGAAGGCGGCCCCTCCAGCATTTCTCAAGAAGGCACAGCGCCCCTCCAAGGTCCAGCTTCTTGCGCTCAGTTGTGTGACGCATGAGCTCTTCAACAACACCAGCAGTGAATTGTCGGCTCCGATCAGTGATGACAATTCGTGGCGGCCCGTGTCGTAAGATGACTGAGTGCAGCAAGAAAAGCGACACCTGATGCGCCGTAGCAGATGTAAGAGCGGCGGTTTCACAGTAACGTGTGAGATAGTCCACGTAGATTAGAATCCAGCGATTTCCATCCACGGACTTCGGAAACGGACCTACGAGGTCAATGCCTACTTGATCAAACAGAGCTGTCAGGGTCTTCACAGGGTGCAGCAAGCCAGATGGAGTTGCATTTGGACATTTGTGGCGTTGGCATTGCTTGCAACTGGCAACGTATTGTTCAATCGTCGAGCGCATTCTGGGTCAGTAAAATCTTTCTTGAGCACGGTGGAGTGTTCGAATCGATCCCAAATGCCCAGAAGTTGGATCATCATGCATAACACGCAATACGTCCGTGCACAGCGTCTTGGGAATTACGAATAGGTATCGCTGGCCGACAGGCGAATAACTCTTTTTCCATAGGAGGCCGTCACGCACACAAAAACGGCTTGTAGGTACGCTGGCTTGGGCGGCGGCAAAGAGAGGCTGCAGACGGCTATCATTTTGCTGTTACGTTTTGAAAACATTCGTGTCGGGGAACGCTGGCTCGAGGGTCGATATATAATTGTCGAAATCGTCGCTTTCAGGTCCAGTCGTGGCCATTGGCATCCTAGAAAGACAATCTGCGTCTGCATGACGCCTTCCGCTTTTGTACACCACGGCAAAGTCATATTCCTGTAACCGGAGGGCCCAGCGTGCGAGGCGACCACATGGGTCTCAAAGGTTACGCAGCCACCAGAGTGAATGATGGTCAGTTACGATAGTAAACGACCGTCCGTACAAATATGAACGGAAACGCTGCACAGCGAAAACTACAGCCACGCATTCCTGTTCGGTGTCTGTGCAGTTTCGCTCCGGCTTGCTCAGGGTACGACTTGCGTACGCGATATCATGCTCTAGTTCATCTTGCCGTTGAACAAGGACTGCCCCGAGACCGATTCCACTAACGTCCGTGTGAACTTCTGTGTTGCTGCAGGATCGAAGTGACGTAGGATGGGTTTCGATATTAAGAGAAACTTCAGTTGACGAAATGACGCATCGCAGTCTGGTGTCCAGTCAAAAGTGGAATTTTTGTTGAGAAGGCACGTCAATGGGGTAAGTGACGTCAGCAAAGTGATGTATAAAGCGTCTAAAATAAGAGCACATCCCTAGAAAACTGCGCAACTCCTTCACTGTCTGCGGGGGTTTAAAAGACTCAACAGCGGCAGTTTTCTGGGGATCCGGCATTACTCCATCACCGTTGACAAGGTGACCTAGCACCAGCGCTTGGCGCTCTCCTAAGCGGCACTTTTTCGAGTTTAATATTAGAGCGGCGTTGTTCAGACAATTCAAGACGCGCACTAGGCGGTCATTGTGTTCTTGGAAGGATTTCCCAAATATGACGACATCGTCCAGATAGCAAAGACAAATGTCCCATTTTAAGCCGCGCAAAACTGTGTCCATAAAGCGTTCAAATGTGGCTGGCGCATTACACAGCCCGAATGGCATAACATTAAACTCATAAAGGCAATCTGGCGCTACGAAGGCTGTTTTTTTTTTTCTTATCCGCAGGGTCCATTGGAATTTGCCAGTAGCTAGATCTGAGATCAAGACAAGAAAAATAGGACGCACCAGAGAGGCAGTCGAGGGCATCGTCTATGCGAGGAAGAGGATAGACGTCCTTTTTCGTAACAGAATTTAGACGCCGGTAATCGACGCAGAGTCGCCACGAACTGTCTTTCTTGCGTACAAGAATAACAGGGGCAGCCCAGGGGTTAGATGACTCCTGTATCACCTTCTTCCGTAGCATGTCCTCCACTTGCTCATGAATGACTGCGCTCAGATGGGGACACGCGATATGGCTTTTGACGAATGGGACGAGCCGAACTAGTGTCGATGGTATGATGGGTTCGATGTGCAGGGCGAGAGGTCGGTCCATCTGTTTGAGAAAAGTCAAACATAGGCGAAAAGGGTAGAAGAATATCCACAAGAGTACGGCGTTGAGGGGGCTGAGATCGGCGTTGATCATACGGAAGATCGAAGTTTCATCAGCAGGCAGAGGTACGGTGGCACTCGTAGCATTTGACACCAAAGCAACGATGTGGGGCGCATCGGGTCCACAGGAGGCAAGCTTCAATCCCGTTGATAAAGCTGCGGGCTCGGACGATGGATTGATTGTCCATAACGAGGCACTACCGTGATGCACGGAGATCATACAGTGAGGGATAACATTTTTCTTCAGGCATGCTGAGTGAACTGGGTGCACCACGGCCTGAAATGAAACCTGGTCAGTGGTGTTCGGCTCTGCCTCAGCAGTGAACATGGTGTAAGATAGCGAGCGAATTATCCATGCGCCATGCCTTGACGCTGCACGCGCCAGTGATGTAGCTCTGGTGTTCGGCTCTGCCTCAGCAGTGAACATGGTGTAAGACAGCGAGCGAATTATTCATGCGCCACGCCTTGACGCTGCACGCGCCAGTGATGTAGCTCTGGTGTTCGGCTCTGCCTCAGCAGTGAACATGGTGTAAGATTGCGAGCGAATTATCCATGCGCCATGCCTTGACGCTGCACGCGCCAGTGATGTAGCTCTGGTGTTCGGCTCTGCCTCAGCAGTGAACATGGTGTAAGACAGCGAGCGAATTATCCATGCGCCACGCCTTGACGCTGCACGCGCCAGTGATGTAGCTCTGGTGTTCGGCAGCGGACACGGGGACGAACATGGCAGACAATGGTGGAACTACTGTATCTTCGGTAATACTAAAAACTGTGTCTTAATTACGGCCACTTTCAAAAAGAGTCGGCAGATGCGAGCCGTCAAAATAAACCTCTTGACTTCGGCAGTCCACGGTAGCGCCACAAAACTTCAAGAAGTCCATTCCTAAAATGATGTCATGCATAGAGTTGGGTAAGACTGCGAATTTGGCTTGAAAAATTGCACCACCCACAGACACCTGGGCACTACACACACCTAGTGGCCGCAACGCCTCTCCACTCACACCACAAATCGTTGAAGCACGGTCATATTCAAACATCACTTTGCGTCCCAACAAGCGCCTAAACTGATTACTCATAACAGACACAGTCGCACCCGTATCCACCAAAGCTAACGTATACACACCATCAATGAACACACGAATTTTGTTTTTGAGCATTATAGTTGGAGGGATGTTGCCACACAGCACATTTCCAGCGGCCTCACCCCCATTGGTGGCGCTGGTTAGTTTTCCTGCTGAGGCGACATGGAGCGCCGCCGCGGTGATGGAGAACGACGCGCACGGAAGGCGAATGGAGGAGTAACATTTCTATCAGATGCAGGGGAGTGGTCGCGGAGATTCTGGTTATGGATGTTGCGGTAATACCCACGCTGAGTATTGGATTGCTGAAAAACGGGACTGTATTGCCGATTGCTGGGTACTGTTGGAAGCGCCGGACGGTTATAGCGAGGTGGGAACCTACTGCGGCAGCACCTGGCGATGTGATCTTCGGAGCCGCAGCGGTAGCATATCGGCGGGGAAGGTAGAAAATCAAGGAACAGCTGGGCACGTCGTAGGTCTGGCTGAATGCTCATACTGCTCAGGAATCCTGGTAGATCGAATGGAAGATCTATGTGCACTTGGGGCGATGTCATACCTTGGGGCGTCAGGCATCGACGCATTCCAGTTGGCGAAATGCATAGGAGGGTTGTCAATAGAAGCTGCAACTCCAGGAGCTTGTGCGAAAGGCTGCACTGTAATCGCTTGGGGTGGTGAAGCCGGCCGTCTAGATACCTCTGGACAGAGACCTCAGCAGATTCGTGCAGAGGAAGTGGGTTGAGCCGCAGGAGTTCTTCCCGCACGATTTGCCGGATCGTCGACGGAAGATCTAGTTGGGCATGGTCATCAAGGCTGGCCATGGTAGGCACGTTGGCCAGCCGCCCAACTTTTGGCGCAATACGACGGGTTTTGAGAGCTTGAAAAGCGCGGATGTGTTTAATAACATCGGATACGGTTTCAAGGGTGTCTTTGGCAATTAAAAAGTTGTACACGTCAGCCCCCGTTAATGGATAACTGCCTTGTCTTGGCGGAGGGGCTTGCGAAACTCGATGAAGTCGTGAGCTCTGCTGTGTAGGGCCACCCAAGATAGACAGGTCACGGCAGAGAGTTCTGACAAAATGTGATTCACTGGAGAAGGTAATGACAACCCACTCCAGTATTTCCTGGCAAGAAAACCCTATGGCCAGTCACAATAGCATTAATGATATGGCGCCGGAAGATGAGCCCCCCAGGTTGGAAGGCGTCCCACATGTTACTGGGGATGAACAAAGGGCGATTCCTAGTAGCTCCAGGACAAATGAAGCGGCTGGGCTAAAGCCAAAAGGACGCTCAGTTGTGGATGTGTCGGGAAGCGACCGGAAAGTCCGGTGTTGCAAGGAGATATATCACATAGCAACATGGAATGTAAGATCTATGACGCAAGGTAAACTGGATGTCGTCAAGCGAGAAATGGACAGATTGAACATTGATATCTTGGGTATCAGGGAGCTCAAGTGGACCGGAATGGGAAAATTTAACTCCGGCGACCATTGTCTTTTATTGTGGGCACGAATCCAAGAGAAGGAATGGGTTCGCTCTCATAGTAAACAGAAGAATGGGCAAAGCAGTGCTAGGGTACAATCCCAAAAACGACCGAATGATTTCACTTCGGATCCAAGGTCACCCTTTCAACATAACAGTTATCCAAGTCTATGTACCGACCACTACTGCTGAAGAAGCTGACGTTGAGAGATTTTATGCGGACCTACAATGCCTTTTAGACTGCACCCCATCATCAGACGTCGTTTTTCTCATAGAAGACTGGAATGCTAAGGTTGGGAGGGAAGAAATATCCGGAATTATAGGCACGTTAGGTCTTGGCGAGCCAAATGAAGCTGGGCAGAGGCTAGTAGAGTTTTGTCAAGAAAACAACCTGACCATAGCGAATACTCATTTTCAACAGCACAAGAGGCGCCTGTACACATGGACTTCACCGGACGGTCTGTACAGGAATCAGATCGATTATATTCTTTGCCGGCAGAGATGGAATAGCGCTATACAAGCAGTAAAAACAAGGCCTGGGACCGATTGTGGCACCGATCATCAGCTTCTTGTTGCAAAAATTAAGCTTCGATTGAGGAAAATGCGGAAAACTAGAAGGCCTTTCAGGTATGATCTGGATCAAATTCCATTAGAATATGCTGTGGAAGTGAGGAATCGATTTCAAGAATTAGATCTAGAAGACAGAGAGCCCGAAAAGATGTGGACTGATGTTCGTGATATAATACAAGAAGTAACTACTAAGGTAGTTCCAAAGCAAAAGAAATGCAAGAAAGCAAACGGGTTATCTGAAGAGGCTTTGCAAATAGCTGAAGAAAGGAGGATGGCAAAAGTTATGGGGGAAAGAGAAAGATACAAGGTTCTCAATTCGGATTTACAGAAAATAGCAAGGAGAGATAAGAATGCCTTCCTGAACATACAGCGCCAAGCAGTTGAGGACAACAGCCAATTAAGGAACACAAGAGCTCTGTATAAGACAATCAAAGATATCAAAGGAAGCTTCTGTGCGAAGCTGGGCGCGATAAAGGCCAAACGAGGCAAGGACCTCACTGAAGCCTAAGAGATAAAGAAGAGGTGGCAGGAATACCCAGAAGAACTGTACAAGAAGGACCCGAATGTGCAAACCCAACATAAGACTGTTGTGATTACTGATCTCGAGCCGGGCATCCTGAAGAGTGAAGTTGAATGGGCCTTAGACAGCCTTGCTAAGAACAAAGCTAGCGGAATTGATGGCATTCCAGCTGAGTTGCTTCAAAACCTCAACCATGATGCTGTTAACATTCTGCATACATTATGTCAGAAGATTTGGACAACCCTGCAGTGGCCACAGGATTGGAGGAGGTCAGTTTACATCCCCATTCCAAAGAAAGGCAGTGCAAAACATTGTTCCAACTACCGCACGATCGCGCTTATTTCACATGCTAGCAAGGTGATGTTGAAAATCCTCCAAAGTAGGCTGCAGCAGTATGTGGATCGGAAGCTTGCGGACGTGCAAGCTGGGTTTCGCAAGGGCAGAGGAAATAGAGACCAAATTGCCAACCTTCGCTGGATTATGGAAAAAGCCATAGAGTTTTAGAAACCCGTCTACTGCTTTATTGATTATGCGAAAGCGTTTGACTGCGTAGATCACAGCAGATTGTGGCAAGCTCTCCAAGAGATGGGAGTTCCAATTCACCTCATCTGTCTCCTCAGGAACCTGTATGAAGGACAAGAGGCCACAGTCAGAACTGGGCATGGTCTTACTGATTGGTTTCTGATGGAGAAATGAGTGAGGCAAGGCTGCATACTGTCGCCCTGCCTATTTAACCTATATGCAGAGTGCATCATGAGGAAGGCCGGTCTGGACGAGTCTTCAGCTGGAGTGAAGATTGCTGGAAAACTTATCAACAACCTTAGATATGCGGATGATACCACTTTAATGGCAGAAAGTGAAGTTGAACTCAAGAGACTTCTGATGCGCGTACAAGAAGAGAGTGAGAAGTTTGGGCTTAAACTGAACATTAAAAAGACAAAGATCATTGCGTCTTGCCCTATCAAGTCCTGGAGCATCAAGGGACAAGAAGTGGAAGCTGTGACAGATTTTCTCTTCTTGGGCTCCAAGATTACCTGGAAAGGAGACTGCAGCCATGAAAATAGGAGACGCCTTCTTCTGGGAAAGAGAGCAATGGTTAGCCTTGACCACCTAGTAAAGAGCAGAGACATTAGTCTGCCAACCAAGATCCGTATAACCCGTGCTATGGTCTTTCCAGTTGCGATGTATGGATGCGAGAGTTGGACTGTGAAAAAGGCAGGCCACCGAAGAATTGACGCGTTTGAATTTTGGTGCTGACGAAGACTCTTGAGAGTTCCTTGGACTGCCAGAAGAACAAATCAGTCGATATTGTCGACCATAAACCCCGACTGCTCATTGGAGGGTCAAATTCTAAAGTTAAAGCTCAGCTACTTTGGTCATCTGATGAGAAGAGAGGAGTCGCTGGAGAACGATTTGATGTTGGGAAAGGTTGAGGGTCGCCGGAGAAGGGGTAGGCAGCGAACGCGATGGTTGGATGGCATCCTCGAGGCACTGCAGATGAAGTTATGTGATGTTAGGAAGATAGCGAGCGACCGGAAAGCGTGGCGTGACATGGTCCATAAGGTCACGAAGAGTCGGACACGACTGATCGACTGAACCTCACACGTCAGCCGCGATGCCCTTCAAAATGTGGCCGACTCTGTCTTCTTCGGGCATTTTGGAATTCACACATTTGCACAATCTGAGGATCTCTTCTGTATAAGTGGCACAAGTTTCATCCGGCAATTGAGCTCTTTGAGCAAGGGTCTGCTCAGCCCGCTTTTTTCTCGGTACAGTCACCAAAACGCTGTTTTATCTAGGTGGCACACCTTTCCCAAGTTGTCAAATTGTCCTCGTTATTCTCGAACCAAGTCATAGCCGTGTGAGTTAGAAAGAAAACGACATTTGTGAGCATAGTGATAGGGTCCCACCGGTTGTACCGACTAACTCGTTCATAATGAAGTAGCCACTTCTCAACGTCCTCACCTTCTTCTCCTGCAAACGGTCGTGGTTCCCGGTAAGGCTGGCAGGGAACAGAGCTGTAGGGGGCAAGCCTGTCACCAGCCTGGCTTGCAGCGTCGCGGCTGGCACGGTTAGATTCGGTGTGGTCCATGATTGTTGGAAGCGGTGGCAGTCCAGCAAGGCGGCGACTACGTCCAAACTCAAGTTGGTCTTGCTGCGCCGTACTTAGGGATCGAACGGAGCACCTTCCACCAAATTGTTACGGTGAAATAGAAAAGGGGTGTTTATTTACAGTGATATGGCAGTGGGATAAGGTGAAGCCTACTAGCCCCCAGGCACCAACGCTTTCTCCTCTGCTTCTCCCAGACCAGCACAATTCTTCCTCGTCGTCAGTGGCATGACAATATAAAATACAGAAACCTAGGACAACAGGCCATCGCCAGGTGTTTGAAACACCTTTTGCGTCTATGTTTAGCCTGTAAACTCCGATAACTATAGGACAGTAAAAAAAAATCCAAGATCTCAAGCGTAATATTTAAAACAAAACTTCATTTCCTTCTACGTTTCCAATGCCTTGGAGACAAGATATGAACTCTCTCAAATGACTTAAAGTATATTACAAGCCTCAAACAAAAAGAAATAGGAAGAAAGACACATTCAAAACTTTAACTCCAACTTACAGAGTGGCACCTCGTGTTTGGTATGAAAATAATGTATTAGGTATTAAAAACAAGCTGATCTGAATTGATTACACAGGTTTCCAGCTATTTTATCTACTAACCTGCAGACAACTACACCTATTACTGAACCTTTTGATCAATGTTCCCCCAGTCAACCTTAGTTTTATGAACTGCAGCATGAGGACCAAGCTTTATCTGAAAAGGCGAAGCTTGAAAAAGGCCAAGAAATAATCAGCAAGACTGATGCCTGGAACTTTGGAACTGTCACTCGGCTAAAGAACCTAAATATGTTCAAAACGGCAGCAAAAGTTTGCTCAATACAAAAACAAATACATCTTTCGGCATATTTAATACAATCTCAGTACATTCAAATGACTGAACAGTCACTGCAATATTAACTTGCTTAAAAAACAAAAACATAACCAAGAAACACATTGCCACATAGCCCAAATATGCATAAAGAACACCGCAGAAACATAGGCAGCGAAACTGCAAACAAGTTGGCTGCAACAGCAGCAAAACACCGAGAGAAAATTGTAGCACCTGTTACAAAACGTTCCTTACAGAACAGCTAAAAAAAGAAACAGCTTAAAAATGGCAGACAATACGTCAGAACGATCTCAAAAGCAGATATGCATTTCATTGGGCTTGAAATGTCACTCATTTGTCCCACGTAACTCGAGCCGAGATTTTAAAAATTTGTCACTCTGCGCGGGAAGGAAACAGCTAGGCTGACTAATGCTGGCGCTGGACTAGAGCTCTAAGTTTTTTTTTTTAGGTTACCCCTTTGCTCGTCGAGACGTCGAGACGGAACCTGACACGCCTTCTTTGAAACGGGCGAGTTCTGGCCCCGAGGCAACACAGCTGGCTCTTCAGAGTGGTTGACTGTCCACAGCTCGGTGCGGCCTCTGGCCACGGGAAAGACGCAACGAGGCACGAGGATACCCTTCTTAGCGCAGGGGAGTGTCGTAGGTTCTACTACAGCGTCATAGGATTCGCATTGATTTCGAATAGAGAAAACCCGCACGACTGCTGCAGCTGATGATGATGATGTCAGACAAAATGGCACATACCCACGGCGGGGGATTGGCCAGGGTGCATTGTAGATGGTAAATATATATGTTCAAGAACCGGAGTATTCAGATAAGTATGGATGTCTAAACTAGAATTTAGAAAAAATAAAAATGAAAATAAAAAGTAATGAATTCATACGTAGCATAGGAATCTACCTGATTAAATTATGTAATCATGAATAGAGTCGCACACTGGTTTTAAGGCACATCCCTTGACGGTTGCCCCGAAGGAGAGGAGAACTGGAATGGCTAGTGGAAGGCCTAATCCCAAAAGGGGAGTCGCTAAGTAAATTTGGCTTAGAGGTGCCAGCCTCCGGCCGAAGAGAAAAAAATGATCTATGGATTCAATTTCTTTGCAAGACTCACAGACGTTCGTAGCGGATAGCCCCGAACGACATAAATACAGATTTAGTTTCGGTAATCTGCAGCCAAAGAGAGTCATAGACACTTCACATGTCCTTGAAACACACATGCGGCCACGCCAAGGCCATCTAAGTGTTGGTAATCTGGTGCAGAAAGGAGATGCTCGTTACTGAGCTGATGGAGACGTTGGAAATTTTGAAATCGTGCTAAAGTTAAGTAAACGGTATTAGGTATGCATGGAAAAAGAGGTCCATCAAGAGCAGATTTCGCTTAAAAATCTGCTCTTTCATTATATGTAATACCACAGTGGCCAGGTACCCATTAAAAACGCAAATCTGAAATATGAAGAGGAAGAAAAAAAATAAGGGGATGGCAAAGCAGAGTGTCCCTCGAATTTTCGAGCGATTACTGCGCAGATAGGCTGCCAGAAAGAAAAATAACCTTAGAAATATTACTAGGGATTTTAGTCAAGGCCAACACAATGGCCAGAAACTCAGCAGCAAAAATTGGCGTATAGTCTGGAACCCGAAATGAATAACTCCAGTCAAGAGTCTGGGAGCATATACCAAAAGCTGTTTTTTCATCCTGCTGAGAAACATCTGTAAAAAAGGCAATATGGGTCGGAAAAGTGTCTAGGTAATCCTGTATAAGGGCATTTAATACACTGGCAGCCAAATGCTTAGCATTCCCTGGGAGGGTGTCATCAAATGAAATTATAGTATCAGGCCGCCGATGGTTAACTTGTACTAAAGAGGTTATTGATACGAAAAGCTTCGACAGCAGGAAATTAGTAAACACAACCTGAGAGAGCTTATACCTAGGCCAAATATTATCAAAGAAGCCTGATGGGATCAGAGTAAATATGGGGTTAGCCAATCCAGGGGCAGCCTCCAAAGACCTTAAATATGTTCGCACAGTGAGAAACTGAAACCGCGAATTTAGATTTGGTATCCGAGCTTCCAAGTACAGCAAAGCATTGACCCTTGATTTGGGCAGACTTAAACAAAGGCGCAGAGCTCGTCATTCCAAAACAAACAGGGGTTCAAGCTTGTACATTAAGCACCCAGAAAAGAGAATGGAGCCGAATCCAAGTATTGGTCGTACGTAGGTTTTATAAAGCAAGAACAGTGTCCCGACGCATGCCATATTTTTGTTATTGCTGATTCTTATCAACCGGCCAAGGGCACGTTCACCTTTAAGCACAAGGCTTCTAATTTGAGGCTTCCAGTTTAAATGTGGGTCGTATAATATACCCAAATATTTAATAGAATCCGCCTGCGGGATTAGGACAGAATGATAAGACAAGGACATGTTAAGGGGGGGGGGGGGGGGGGGGTCTGTAGGAATACTATGACGGCACATTGTTGACATTTAAAGTTTAGGCTTTCCAGCCAGACCTCTAGGGCATTTAGATAATCTTGCAACAAGTGATATATGTTGTGAATGTTTGTGGCAGAGGCAAAAAAAAAAAAACAATATCGTTGCATACGCATAAACTTTGACGGCCCGGTGAATAGGAATGTCACGCATTAGTATATTGAACAATAACGGCGAGAGGACTGCTTCTTGGGGTACACCTCTTGACTGGGTGTAAGTGTTGGAATTTAATGCGTCCTTTGTGCAGAAGAATAATCTATCCTTTAAAAATTTCCTAATCCACGCAAGGATGTATAACGCAGGATGTAGACCAGCTAGTTTATGAAGTAAAATGCTGCATTCTACGCTGTCGTACGCCTTGGCAATATCTAAAGTAGCTAGAGCTGAAACCTATTTTTGCCTCATGGCAACCCTAATACGACTGTCTAAGTCTACGTGTGCGTTCCAAATCGATCATCCCAGTCAGAATCCAGTCTGAGCCTCGCTAAAACCTTGAAAGGATAGAACATGATCCGTGAGACGAGAGTAGACTATCCGTTCTATAAGCTTAACTAAATTTAAAGGGATAGCTATCGGCCGACTGTTGTCGAGACCAAACCCTTTCTCCTGGTCTTTCAGTAGTAAAATTATTTTCGATGTTTTCCAAGCTTGTGGAATCCAAGCTTTTTCCAAAGGCCAATTCACAATCTGCAATAGGACCGAGGCAAAGTCTTTGAATAGTATTTTCAGCATGGCAACGGATATTCTGTCAATTCCAGGGGCAGCCGGCTGCAGGCAATTAACCACATATATTAATTCGGATATAGTTACCTCAGTGAAGTGTGTACCAAATTGCAATTGGGCTGCAGAAAAGGTAGTGCAAGCTTGAAAGCGTGCCGCAAGGCCTCAGGCAATTGATTCCAATTGATCTAATTCATCTTTTTGTGACAAAACAGTGGACTGGGTAGTATGAAATGAGGCAAAACTTTTGTACGTTCCATGTATCTATAGAGAGATTTCCCTTTGACTGGAATAGACAAATAGGTGTTCAGATTCGCATTATATTCCTCCTTACCCTTGCACATTGTTCTTTTAACCGGAGCTGCAAAGAATTTGTAATTAATCCAGTTGTTTGGGCACTGATTATGGGCTAGGCGCTTCCATGCGGCTTTCCTCAGACGATAGGCTTTTTCGCATTCTTCATTCCACCAGCTCGAAAGAGTCTTGTTTTTAATGACAGACTGAATTGTAAACTCTGATTGCCGAGTTGCGTCTAAAACTGAAGACATTACTTCAGGACCGCGATTCGATTTATCAGAAGGGGCAGATGACCTGAAGGCCTCTCCTAGACGTTTCTTGAACAAAGTAATGTTGACAAATTTGCATGATGTACCAGTTGACCTAATTGGATTACATGCAATGTTTAAAGTGATAGGGTAGTGGTCACTTGACGTACAGAAGTCTATTGTAGACCACGATGATACTCCAATATCATTTGTAGCTAATGTTAAAGCAATAGCTGAATGAGAATTTGCTCTCATATAAATATAGGCGCGACTATTATAGCATTGAACATCATTTCTAGACAACCAAGACCAAAGTAACTGCTCAATATTTCCTGTTTTGAAACCCCATATAACATGATAGGAATTGAAGTCCCTAGCCAAAACATTTGAATTAATTGTCAGCAAAGCTTCTAAACAATCTGTCCTACGGACGCCTGTGGCAAAGTAGATATTTGCAATTATGACCGGGACACACTGCGGGACAAATAACTCAACGGCAAGTATCTCAAAATCAAGCCCAATTAATTCATGGACCACTTCAGCCCGATGAACTAGATTTGTTGAAATCAATGTTAACAAGCCTCCGTCCCTGCCGTGTGGGCGATCAGCTCTAAAAAAACAGTAATTTTTAACTGTGAAAGGACGATTAGGAGAGATCGAAGTTTCTTGCAGTAAGATAACATCAGGGGTAATTTTAAGAATAAGGTGCTACAGGTCATCGAAAGATGATAAGATAGAGCGACAATTCCTCTGGAGTAGAGAGATTCCCGCCATGATTATTGCTTTAAAAATGAGGCAGCAACAGCCTCTTTCAACAAATTCGTTTTCCTTGCAATTCCTTGTGTACCTTTCTTAGATTTGACATGCGGATGGTCTGATTTATTAGGAGAAGAGGAAGTACGAAGCTTCTGAGATGGGCAGGCCATCTCAACGTCTGACTGACATGCGTTAGAAATAGAGATTGCGTCAGTATCGTTTCCATCCACAGGCGTGGACGCAGAAGAGGATGTAGGTTGAATGTCATCTATTGCTTTATAGGAAATAGAGCAAGTAGACGGAGTTAGGGTACCTAAGGACGACAATGCAGCTTACGCGGAAATTACTTGCTGCAGAGCATCGCTGGACGTATTAATCAAGCGATCAAGTACCACACAGCACCCTTCTCTACGACAGCAACAACTGACTGTTAAGCTTGCTTCAACATCAGGAGATGAGGTGCGGACAACATTTGCGTATGCACTGGCTTTTTGCTACTAGGGCATGAACATCTGCGCGCGAGCACCTCTCGCGTTGAATAATGTCTAGGACACTCTGCTCATCGGCCCTCTTTGGACAAGTGAGATCATCAGCTTTGTGACTTCCCTGGCAAAGGCAGCAGTTAATAGACTCATATGTGCAGTGATCTGAAGCATTATCACAGCTGCAAACGAGGCAGCGCGTTGCGACTGAAGCTTTGGCACTGTTCCCAAAACGCCAGCAATTTTTGCATTGGGATGGCCGAGGATGCAAAGGGTCAACACGGTATATATTTGGCCAAACTTTAATTTCACTTGGGCAAGAGAACCCTGCAAATGTGGCAATTACTGACTCCATTGGTACGCGTGAGCCTCGAGCCTCCCTGGTACAGCGGTACACTGACACAATACCAACACCGGCCTCATGAAGGTCCTCGAGAATCTCTGCTGGCGTAGCGGATGAATCAACCCCGAGTATTATTCCATTTACGCATGCAAGTTGTTCTGGAATGAATGCCTTCAATGGCAATGAAGCAAATGAAGTGTAATGCAATAAGTCAGCAACGTAGTTTAAGTCATCAGATTTGCATAAAAACCTCTTCTATCAAATGCTCGCACCTCCGAAATCTGCAGGTATCGGCTGGTTGCAACTTTCATTTGATCTTGGATTAGGCACTGATTTTTTATTTTAATTAATCCATCTCCAACGGGAATAAGTGTTACAGGGATATGCTTGACACCATCAGCAGAAAAGCATTTTAGAGGTAGGTTATCTGCCGACAAAGTGGCGAACCAGTTTACCGGACCTGAACCCGGTGAAGACAATGTCATGGTCGTAGCCCTGGCTAGGCATGAAACCTAAATCATGAAGGGGAAACCTGGCGAATCCCCCACTCGCGGAACGGCCTCGCCAGTTCACAATCAGAAGAGTCCAAGACAGGCTGAGGACCAAGCATCAGTGGGTCAGGCAACAGGAAAACAGTCGCTTCTTCCTCCTCAAATGCTCCAAAATCAAGTATCCAGTCATTCAGAAGAGCCGAAAGTAGTGAAGAATTCAAAGCAATCTCTCCCGTCCGACAGTCCAAAGTTGCACCACAGTCTTGCATAAAATCAGTTCCAAGAATCACATCATGCGTTGACCGAGGCCGTACAGCGAATTCTTTTATAAACTTAAGGCCGCCAATAACAACATCTGAAGCATACACACCAAGTGCAACTAAAGGTTCACCACCGATACCACAAAAAAACACTGCACGGTCAAAACTAAGCATAACTTTCCTACCTAAACGGTTCTTAAACCTCCCATACAAAAAGTACTGTAGCTCCAGTGTTCGCAAGAGCCATTGTTTTCACGCCATCAATAAACACTTCCAATTTGTTCTTTAACATAAACACGGGTAGAGGTATGGACGTGATCGAATCGCCAACGGCCTCACCTCCATCGGCCGCACCTCCTATTTTTGCCAGACGTGGAAGGGGAGAACGACGTCGAGGGGAAGGTGACCGCCGCTGGCGCTGGGATGGCGGCGTCACACTGCGATCAGATGCAGGAGATGAACTCCGCAAATCTGTTGAATGGTGCGTGTTCCAAGCTGACATAGTCGAGAATCGCTACTCTTCGGTGTGCAGTCGTCCGTGAATGTTCTCTGGGGGTCGGTAGTCTTCAACAGTCGGGAAACGGCGGCGGCAATATCTAGCGATGTGCCCTGCAATTCCACACATCTAACGGACAGGGTGAGAGTACCAGCGATCAGCAAAAGAGCCCTGACTGAAAAAGTTGCGACGTTGGTTGTAGCCAGGCTCTCGCTGCTGACGAACCACGTCTCCAGAGTAGGCGGGCCTTCTTCCCGTCGGCTGTTGGGCATAACGTTGAGCAGAGTTGCTCCGATCGGCCATATGCGAAGCGCCGCAAGGTTGGACTTGCGGATTGGACAGAACGGCGACATCTGTCTGCGGTGCAAACGTGTGCCGCAGTTATTCTTCACAGCTGGAGGTGTCTCTGGATCTTGACAATTCCTCACGCACAATCTTATCATATCAGCCATAAAAAGTGAATGACAGGCTTCAACACTAGTTACAGAGGTGATATTGGCCAGTCTTCCGAATTTAGGGGTGATTCGACGCAGCTTGAGGGCTTCAAATGTTCTACAATGTTTTATAACGTCAGCGGTGGTACTCAGGCTCTCTTTGCTAATCAAGAAATTATAAACGTCTTCTGCGATTCCTTTCAGGAGATGACCGACTTTGTCTTATTCAAGCATACCGGGATTCACTAGCTTGCATAACTTTAAGATCGCTTCGTTGGACGCAGTGCAAGTTCCTCCGGGTACTTGCACCCGGTGAAGCTATGTCTGTTCCACGCGCTTCTTTGCAGATTCGTCCCCAAACTTTTTTTTGGTCTCGCTTGTAAAGGTAGCCCGTGCGCTAAGTGAATCCTCATAATTGTCGAACCAGTCCAAGGCAGTGGCGGAAAGGAAGGACACCACTTTAGCCAGTTTAGTAGCAGCGTTCCTGCGACTGTATTTACTCACTCTTTCGTAGTGTTTCAGCCGCCCGTCAACATCCTCGTCAGGTTTTCCAAAGAATGTATGGGGCTCTCGGATGGTCCTGGTTGCTCGGTATTGTCGTCTTCAGTAATGTCCGATGGCAGTGGTGGCAAGCCAGCGAGTCTATGGCTTCTTCGATAGATGGAACGCTCCGTCTTCGCTACCCAAGCACCTCTCACCAAAGCTGTTATGTGCTTAGTACGCAAGGGAAGATTTATTTACAGGGATCGATCGAAGTAGGACAGCGGCGAAGCCTACAAATGTCCTTGTGCCCTACCTCTTCCTTTTATTGCGAAAGCAACACTACTCTACGTTTCGGGCCTTCAGCGTAGCGCGGCAGTAGCCACATCTTACCCACGTGACGCTGTGACGTCACACCCCATTGACACTATGGTGAAAGCTGGGCTACCACTCAAGCGGTCGGAGTAGCGCGGCGATAGCCACGTCTTACCTCCGTAACGTTGTGACGTCACACCCCACGTAACACATGGACTGGCGGAGCTGCCAACTTGGGTCTCTCGTTTCACATGAGACGGTTATATCAGAATCAGCCTGCTAGGACCTTGGCATTCACGTTACCCCTATAGGCCACTAGGGCACGTTCATTTGGCTTCGTTAAAGCGGGCCTTTATATGTGAGCTGAGGAACAAGAAAAAGAGAAAAAGAAGAACACTCGGTCACCCGTAGCTTATGCTTTCGCTCAATATTTGGTACAGCAGTGTTGACCCCTTGTGATTTTATTTTTCTTCTGCCGATCACATGGCCGTTCTTCTTCTGGCGATGTCACGGCGATGGGCTTGAAAATATTTTAAAGGAATCCGCTGTCATAGTTACCTCTCTTCATGAGCAGGATTTACAGGATGGTGGAACGCTTCTGGTAGAGTCGATAACATCTGATTTGTACGTCACTATAAACCGCAGGCCATTTTAAATATATTGTTACGGACTTGGTCTCAAGCAGAGCACGGAGGAGGGAAGAAAGAAAAGGAAGAAGACGTGTGCGCGCCCGTTCGACTTTCGTCTTGTGGCACCTGTGTTGCTTCCCGCTGGCCATGTGTACCTGGCGTACTGAACCAGCTAGAACGTCTCGGTCGCGACGCTAAGGGCGTAACAATATGTTTTATACCTATGGCAAAAAGAGATCTCTAAAAGCTCAAAATAAGCAAGGAATATAAAAATAGAACGTTTTGGGCACCTAAGTAAATAAACGAGTAAATAATACAGACTTGAACTCTGGCCCTCAAAAACCAGTGCCGAATTCCCTGGCTACTGTGACTCGGTGCCACTGTAGACCAAATTGTTCACAGTTTATTACTACGGGATGCAGAATCATCGAAGTATTGTTTACATGTCGTTGCTCTTAAGTGTTTACGTTATTGGCTCTCAGACATGGGGCCACAACGCGCGAGGACAACCGCTTCGTTGATTTTCCATCTTCTCCGTGACTCATTCTCGCGTCGGCAACCCGCCAAAGTGCGCACCAGGCTTTCAATGTTAAGACTACACTGCGAAATCGAATAGAGCAGTGCATATGAATGCATATGCATATGCATGCATTCATTACCTGTGACAATTCACAGCTGCAGAATGACTACAGTCAATATGCAGCTGTGAATTGCCACAGGTACCGGCCTGGAAGTGGCCCGTAGATGAAAAGTCCACATGGAATTTTTTCCCGCTAGCCAGGCTTCGCTCACACGTCTACCGTGTGCTGGCCTGTCAGGTCACCGTGCACAACGAAGCACATTTTATTTTTCCTGGCGAGATGAGAAGGGGGGGGGGGGTGAGGAAGGGGGGTTGGGGGCATGACAAGCGTTGTGACAGACATATAACAGGTGTGTGTGTAAGGGTGCTACTCCGGATCCCTTCGGCGTTTGCAAGTATTCTGCGGGCTTGGAGAGCTGGTGTGCTGAGTAGCTACGTAGAAATTCCTTCAACTCGGAATCGAGGACCTAAAGATGGCTGAGACAACCGATTTAGATGTTTTGATGACATATAATAACGTGGTGGTGACAAGGTCGATGACGCAAATGAAGAGTCGGTAATTGCACTGAAGAAACTCTTTAATGGGCTGACTTGCGGCCGCAAAAGAACTAAGCAACTCAACGGCGGCGATAGCAGCAAACGTGCTCGTCTATCGTCGAACAAAGAATGCCCGTCGCACTCGTCAACGCTCAATTTAAAGGCTGCTCAGAACAATCCAGATAACGTCGCAAACTGCTAGTAGCACAACCTGGAACATTGTAGAAGCATACGTGAGTGATCGGAATCTTCGAGACAGATCTCGGCGCATCGTTCGCGACAAAGAAAATGATAACGCGTCGTATCGTGACAACGAGCATGAACAAACACGGGATACAGAATTGATAAGCGCGCCAGAATAACGATGATAAGGCCGCATACTAGCGGCTGTCAAACAGGAACAAATAAAGATTTAAACAGTTCGCGGCAATATTCACTGCTCATCCCATGCTGCTTATTTACTTAATACCTTAGATGTCAAAATGTTTCAGTTATCAATATAGTACTAGAGAGGACGGAAATTTGTAGATATTCCTTTGGAAAGAAGATAATAAACAGCACTCTTCGTGCCTTATTTTTGAACATGGCTAATACACGAAATGTACTTTTATTTTCGCTAACCCCAGGTTAAATTATTTTCATAAAACGTTATAAATAAGGACATTTATTGTTTATTTGAGTATATGGAATACAAACCTAGGACGACAGGCTCTCGTTCAGGTGTTTGAAACACATTTTTCTTGTACGTTTAGCCTGCGAAATCAGATCAATTTAGGACAGTTCAAATATGCCAAGATCTCAGGCGCAACATTTAAAAAAAAATTGTTTCCATCTGCGATTGCACTGGTCTGGAAGCAAGATATGAACTTTCACAAATAATTTCAATCATATTGTTACTGAGCGGTATTCGCTGGCCGTGCTGACGAAAAAGAAGTGCGACAGACTCCCAGAAGAAGAAGACGCAGACGAGTGCTGTGCTGTGCGAGTGCTGTGCTGTGATTATCCTCAGTGGTGTGGACAACTGCCTTACTGTGAATACTTCCCGTAACATCTCTTGGTGGAGGTCAATCTTTCGATCCCCGTCACAAGCTGGATCTCCGCAGCGGCCGACGCATTATTACCACCAGTATGACTACTGACGCCGCTACATCTACTGCCACCGCACCTGCTGTCGTCATGGCCCATCCCCGTGACCCATGAACCTTCTGTGGGACCGACGACGTTGATGTCGACGACTGGCTGGCTCTATACGAACGAGTCAGCAAGCACAACAGGTGGGATCCCACACTTATGCTTGCTAATATCATCTTTTACTTGACTGGGACAGCGCGGGTGTGGTTTGAGACGCATGAAGAGGACCTCACATCTTGGGACATTTGTAAGCAGAAGCTACACGACCTCTTCGGAAAGCCCATTGGCCGTCACCTTGCCGCGAAAAAGGCGCTCGCTTCTCGCGCGCAAACGTCTACAGAGTCTTACATCACTTACATACAGGACGTCCTATCCCTGTGCCGCACAGTCGACCACGCCATGCCTGAAGAGGATAAAGTCGGCCACATAGTAAAAGGTATTGCCGACGATGCTTTCAACCTCCTTTTATGCAGGGATTGTTCCATCGTGGACTCTGAACTACAAGTGTGCCGACGTTTCGAACAAGCGAAACAGAGACGCATATCGCATCGTTTCGACCGTCTACCGAACACGGCTGCCAGCTCTTCCTGTGTCGATCTTCCGCCTCCTCGACCGCCAACTAATGACACTACTTTGACCCGCATCGTCCGCCAAGAGCTCGAGGCAATGACTCCTGCAGCTTCACTCTCGCCTACCCCCGACAATACCTTGGCTACAATATCACTCATTCAGGCTGTTGTTCGCTTAGAGGTTGCCGATATGGGTCTTCCTTCTACCCGCCGCGCCGACACCGTGGATTCAGGACCTTCCCCTCCAGTAATTGCAGCTGCCTCACCTACCGCCGGTTTTTCGCCCCGATATCGGTACCGCAATCCGAATGAGTGGCATACCCATGACAATCGTCCCATCTGCTTTACTTGTTCCCGCGTTGGCCACATTTCCCGTCACTGCCGTAGCCGTTGGTACACGCCATCTCGTCAATTCACCTACGTCGACCGCCGCGGAGACTATGCCCCTCGCTATACCTCACCTCGCCCCGACCAGACCACTGTTGACCCCGGTGTCCCTGCTCGTGATGCCAACCGTTCACCATCCCCGCAGACCCGACGCTCACGTTCTCCTCTTCCTCGCCGCCGTTTGTCCCCGTCTTATTCCAGCCACATACCGGAAAACAAGCCAATGCAGCTCCCGGAGGTGACGCTGCATTTGTGACCCGGACTGAAAAACCTCTGCTGACCCCTGCCCTACAAAATAATCGCATCGACGTCCTTGTGGATGGTGTTCCCGTTTCTGCTCTCATTGATACCGGCGCCCAACTGTCCGTTCTCAGCTCCTCATTTCGCCGTCGCCTCAAAAAATCCTTACTCCAGCCGTCTCGCCCACAGTTCGCGTTGCCAATGGAAGCCCTGCTGCCGTGGTTGGCATGTGCACAGCGCGAGTTACAATTGGTGGTCGTCATGCTCCAGTGTTGTTCACCGTCCTCCAAGCATGCCCCCACGACGTTATCCTTGGCATTGACTTTTTAACAGCCCACTCTGCCCTCATTGACTGCTCTACCGGCCTACTTCGCTTGGACCTTCCGCTCTGCTCTGAAGACCCCTCCTGCTCACCCCGCCTTCGTCAGCACAGTTCTGCCGCCTTCCTCCTGAAGCTGCCGTCTACATCCCTATGTCACCATTCCCACCCGTCCCAGACGGCGACTATCTCGCTTGTCCCATTACTGATGTCATCTTGCAGCGGCACGTCACCCTTCCTCATCTGATTGTGCATATCTCCCAGAACCGTACCACCCTCCCGGTCCTTAACTTCAGCTTATCAACTCAGGTTCTGCCCGAGGGAATTTCACTAGCAGAGCTGTCGTCGATGACCGATTGTGCCATTTCAGCTCTGACTACCGATAATCCAAATGCCGTCCCTGCAACACCTCCCTCGTCCTCTACATCGCGCACTAATCCTGTTAAAAGCATGATTGCAGCTGATCTCCAGCCTGAATTCGACGCAGAGTTAAAACAGCTTTTGCTCACCTACAGTGACCTTTTTGACTTCAGTACCCGCCCATTGGGTCAAACCACAGTTGTCAGTCACCGCATTGACACCGAAGACGCCAGTCCTATTCATAGGCGGCCCTATCGTGTTTCGCTTGCCGAGCGACGCGTCATCCAAACAGAGGTCGACAAAATGTTGGCGAACGACATAATTGAGCCTTCCAGCAGCCCCTGGGCATCCCCTGTTGTGTTGGTCAAAAAGAAAGATAACAGTTGGAGATTCTGCGGTGACTATCGTCATCTAAATAAGATAACCAGAAAAGATGTCTATCCTCTTCCGCGTATAGACGACGCGCTTGATACTTTGCACGGAGCCAGCTACTTTTCGTCCATCGACCTTCGTTCCGGCTGCTGGCAGATCTCTGTCGACGAGAGAGACCGTGAAAAAACAGCGTTCATCACTCCTGACGGCCTTTATCAATTCAAAGTCATGCCTTTTGGCCTTTGCAATGCCCCAGCAACCTTCGAACGTATGATGGACTCTTTGCTCCGAGGCTTCAAGTGGACCACTTGTTTGTGTTATCTTGACGATGTAATAGTTTTCTCGTCTACATTTCAAAGCCATCTTCGTCGCCTTTCTACAATCCTAGCTCTTTTTCGCCGCGCGGGACTGCAACTAAACTCCAAAAAGTGCAGCTTTGGTCACCGACAAATCAAAGTCCTTGGTCACTTGGTTAATGCTGCCGGCGTTCAGCCTGACCCCGACAAGATTCGTGCCCTCAGAGATTTTCCCACTCCACGTTCATCCAGCGATGTTCGAAGCTTTATTGGCCTATGTTCTTATTTCCGACGATTCGTCCCGAATTTCGCAGCGCTAGCTCGTCCTCTCACCAATCTCCTAAAGAAAGACGTTTCATACTCCTGGGGGCCTGAACAAGTTGCAGCTTTCTCGGAACTTATTGCTGCTCTCACAACTCCACCCGTCTTGGCCCATTTCGACCCATCTGCCAATACTGAACTCCGCACCGACGCAAGTGGCCACGGCATTGGAGCTATACTTGCCCAGCGACAACACGGCCACACAAGGGTGATTGCGTATGCCAGCCGCCTCTTATCTACGTCCGAACAAAATTACTCTATCACAGAGCGAGAGTGCCTGGCACTTGTTTGGGCTATTACAAAATTCCGCCCTTATTCGTTTGGCCGGCATTTTACAATTATAACAGACCATCATGCCTTGTGTTGGCTTTCCTCCCTCAAAGATCCTACAGGCCGTTTGGGGCGCTGGGCGCTTCGATTACAAGAGTATACATTTTCCGTCGTGTACAAGTCCGGCCGGCTTCACCAAGATGCAGACTGCTTGTCCCGTCATCCCGTCGACTCCCCTAGCCCTACCGGCTCTGATGATGACGCATGTGTCTTGTCTGTGTCGGCCTTTTCTAACATTGCCGACGAACAACACTTATATCCTTTGCTCCATTCCATTATCCTCCGTCTGACCTGCGACCGACCTGATCCATCTCTTGCCTTATATGTGCTCCACGAGAACACCCTATACCGACGCAATATGCGACCAGACGGCGCATACCTTTTGCTCGTCGTTCCCCAACATCTGCGTTCCACCATCCTTGACCAGTTTCATGATGCTCCAACAGCTGGCCACCTGGGTGTCTCTCGCACATACGACAGCCTGCGCCGACGCTTCTACTGGCCGGGGCTCTATCGCTCCGTCCAACAATACATTGCCGCATGTGAATTGTGTCAGCGTCGAAAGAAACCCAGAATTTTGCCTTCAGGCCATTTGCAGCCGATCCCCATACCCACTGACCCGTTTTCCCGTGTAGGTGTTGACCTTCTTGGGCCCTTTCCAGTTTCAGCCTCTGGGAACAAATGGATCGCCGTCGCCACCGATTATGCTACGCGGTATGCTATTACCAGAGCCATCCCGACCAGCTGCGCCACAGACGTCGCTGACTTCCTCTTAGAAAACGTGATTCTACATCATGCTGCCCCTCGTGAACTACTAACTGACCGTGGCCGCTGCTTTCTGTCGCGAGTGGTTGACGAAATTCTTCGTTCGTGCTCCGTCCGTCACAAATTCACCACAGCCTATCACCCCCAGACCAACGGCCTCACGGAACGCCTAAACCGTACCCTCGCAGACATGCTGTCCATGTATGTGTCTGACGACCACCGGGATTGGGACGTTCATTTACCCTTTGTGACATTCGCCTACAATTCATCAGTTCATTCTACCGCTGGATACTCCCCATTTTATCTGTTATTTGGCCGACACCCGTTACTGCCCTTCGACACCTCACTACCCGCGGCAGACGCCACCAGTACTTACACCAGTGATGCCGTAGCCCGCGCTCATGATGCCCGCCGGATAGCTCATGCCAGGCTCTCTGCATCCCAAGACTCTCAAAAGTTCCGGTACGACAGTCGCCACCGTAATGTCCACTACAGTCCTGGGTCACTCGTCTTGCTGTGGCTCCCGTGCCGTCGCGTGGGCTTGTGTGAAAAACTTTTGCCCCGGTACACAGGCCCTTACCTAGTTTTGCGGCCCGTGACAGACGTCACATACGAAGTTGAATCTGTGCCTCCGAAATCCTCATCCAGAGCGCCATCCTCTGAAATAGTGCATGTGTCCCGCTTAAAGCCCTATTATGCACGTTCTGTTTCACAAACGTAGAACGCACCGGGACTGTGCTTTTCCCGAGGGGGGGGTTGTGTTACTGAGCGGTATTCGCTGGCCGTGTTGACGAAAAAGTGCGACAGACTCCCAGAAGAAGAAGACGCAGACGAGTGCTGTGCTGTGCGAGTGCTGTGCTGTGATCATCCTCAGTGGTGTGGACAACTGCCTTACTGTGAATATTTCCCGTAACAATATTTACAAGCCTCAACTAAAATAAAGGAAAAGAAAGACACATTCAAAATTGTAGCTCTGACTTATAGAACGACACCTCATGTATGGTATGAAAATAATGCATTAATAGAAACATGCTCATCTGAATTAGTTACGCAGATTTCCACCTAATTTAATAACTAAACCACAGAAAACTGCAGCTAACATAACACTGGACCTTTTGAGCAACGTTCCCCCAGTCCACCTCAAAACAGAACAGCAAAATTAGTTTTATGAACTGCAGCATGAGGATCAAAATTTATCTTGAAAGACGAAGCTTAAACAAGGCGAAGAAATAATGAGCAAGACTGATATCTGGAACTTCGGAACTATCACCCGGCTAAAGAGCCTAAATATGTTCACATAGAAGTCATATGAGTATCAGGTATACACACAGATGGTTCAACGCAAATATACGGAGTGGTACTGCTTTTGGTGTCTGCGAAATAATGCAAAATTTACAAAAAACAAGTAACGCTACCATGGTTGTGTACAAAATTTGAAGCATCCGGCCAAAACAGCAGTAAAATTTTGCTCTCAAAACAAGAAAAGTACATCTTGCGTGATAGTTAATACATTTTCAGTACACTCAAAGGATGAAACAGCCGCTGCAATATTAACTTGTTTAAAATAAAGCAAGAACTTAACGAATCAGAACAGTGCTACATAGCACAACGATATATAAAGAACATAGTGGCGACATAGGCAGCGAAACTGCACACGAGTTGTCTGAAACAGCAGAAAAATACGGAGAGAAAATTGTAGCACCTGTCATGAAACGTTTTTTAAAGAATAGCTAAAAAAAAGAGACAATCGAAGAATGGAATACAGTACGTCAAAACGAAAGTAAAAGCAGATATGTATTTCACTGCGCCGGAAATGACACACATTTGTCCCAAGTAACTCGGATGAAGCTTTTAAAAATTTGTCACTTTGGACGCGAATGAAACAGTGATTAATGTTGGCCCTGGTACGAACTGGGCTAAAGTTCGTCGGGATATTTTTTTTTTAGTTCCCACTTGGCTGACTGATCAAATAAGTTGATTAACTCATTTCTTTAAGGGTTGCCAGGAGACCTCAAGTGTGATGCGCAAAGCTGTAGGGAACCTTGACAAACCTGTCAATAAATTGTTCCGGACAATACAGCTGACGTTGTCCGTTTTTCCGCTTTTCAAATAAAGCACGCGAAACATGATAAGAGAAAGCCTCGTGACAGGGCAATTGCGTTCGGCTTTCGTGCTACTCTAAAAAAACGTACAATGGATGAACTAAAGGTCAGCTAAAGTGTGACTGCGGCCACGGGAAAGCAGCAGGGCTTTGCTATTTTAGCCGGTGTCTGTGCGTATAGAGCTTTCTTCGCATGACGGCAAAATGCACGTTGCTGGACGAGAGGTCCTCCTTCGAAGCAGAACCGAAAACCCGTTTTCATCTCAGCTTTCTCCATTTCACGACTTTCGGTCATCAGCACACATTTCCGCCGTCATGAGGCACTAAGAGGAGGCCTATAGATACCTACAACTGACCGAGCGCCCTGTCGTTTTCCCGTTGCCTCTACCGGACTGTCTGAAACGTCTGCGTACAGGATAACTATGACGGATAGCGGGAGGCCGAATAGAGTCGCGCTTCATGTTGGAGAGTGCCTACTGTGATGATCCCTCCATCGATGCCAACCGGTTACGCAGATGGCGATGCCGCTCAATCTAGAATCAGCCGCCTAAAAGGGAAAAACGCTTCTAAGAAGTTCTGAAATTGTTCCTAAGCTGTCCTTTTTTTTTTCGGTGAGGACAATGGTGACGCGACCTACTCCTATTCCTTTCTTTACTATTTTCCCTTCCGATTGCTTTATATTTTATTACCCTAACTAAGCATATCTTGGTAGAAACTTTTTTATTTATTTTTATTTGAAATTTCCAGACACTCGATACATCAATGCCGGGGAGAGATCACTTCTATAAGTCTTGGGCTACTTCCCTTTTTATTGTACTGTCACATAGATAAAGATTCAGCTTCTCCTGACGCTCATTGCAACTCTGACAGTCTAGCTTTTTTTTTTCTCCAGACGCTTCTGGCTACATAGTGCACGCTTTCCACACAGACATTCGCGGCTCGCGCAATTACTATGCGGCGCAATTCCGCGGGTACACGCTGCACGTGAGCCGATTGCTAAACTTCTTCCCTCTCCCACCTACATCATCCACAAAGCTTCTTTCCTCACTATGTCCATTCAAGTGGACTTCAAGAGTCCTTCGGGTTCGGTAGTACTTTCACTCTAACCGGCGCTTCCTTCAGCAATGGCGCCGCTGACGTGGTCTCTTCAGTTTTCCTTCTTTTCTTCATTTTTCTTCGAAATGCAGAACGGTCTTTTGAACCTCTGAAAAACGCCTCCTGTCTCTCAGAGGCGGCACCAGCGCTACCAGTCGATGATGATTATGATGATGACGATATCGCTGTCTTGCCTTTTTCAGTGGGCGCCCTTCTGATTAAGAGTTCGCCCAAAACGAAACCAAATGTTCAACAGCATGAAAGGAACGGAAGCCAGTAAGTGTAAGTGGTGCTCGGCACGTTGGGTCGCGTTATTCACGCTCGCACCACGGTCCACCACTCCTCCAGGCGGCGCTTGCAGGCTGCCACTGCTAGAATCACTGGAAAAATTTCAAAGTACCGAATTCGTTTTCCCCGCGCCGCCGGCTCGCCTACTAGCTGATCCGCGTCACGTGACTTCGCGTCGCCATATCGAGAGAGGTTGACCAGGGAGTCGAGCGGACGTGCCTTTCATGGGCTCCGCCAATTTCAGTTACTTTTGGCAATTCATCGGCTCGGCGTTTTTGAATTTTGTGTCGAATCGATGGAACGCATCAAGAGGACCACAGGAATATCAGTGTTTCCAAGGTGGGACTCTTGTTTCCGATTTTTCGGACTTTTGTTCGGTGGACTACGTGCTGAAGCTAGGCCTAACGTGGCCTAGCCTCTCGCGGCACCCTGGGATCGCGGCGGCCCCATGCATCGGGGACCGACCCCTAACCTCGTGAAGCTGACTAAAGCTAAAAAGATGGAAATTGTCGAAGGAACGCATGTAGATCCGGAGGAATTTCAAGTGCCTGGCCATACCATCAAGAAGAAGAGATATGTGCCGCTCGAGAAGACCGTGCAACAAGTTGAGAAGCAGCGAGCTGCTGAGAAGCATGCTGGAAGAAAAATCGCTGCGAAATCGGTAGAAAAGCAGCATGCTCGCCTACCCGATGGCGCCGAGAAGATCATTTTGAGGCCACGTGGTGGCCTCGTGCGTCTACTCAAGTTTGGCAACGCAATCTTGGCTGACGCAATACTCGTGGCAGCTAGTATCCACCCGGGCGAGGCCGGGGAGGACGTCATCTCGACGAATATTAAGCATCACTCGATCCTCGTGGCAACTACAAGCGCCGAAAGGAAGAGACGCTACGCGAGCCTTATCCACCTCGTGTTCGAGGGAGAGAAGATCGAATTATTTTACACCCCTATGGGTGCTAAAAGGGTGCTCCTGAAAAATACACTCACTGGAGAACCCTTCTAGCACCTTAATTCTCATATATACACCCTTCATTTCGGTTCAAAAGGGTGCTTTTGCTCTAAGCACCCTTGATTTTATGTAGGCTGTAGAAAAGGTGCTGAAAGGGTGCTAAAAGCCTGCTCAGAAATGAGCACAGATTGCATTTCAGTACTTACATATACCTTATACAAAAAGAAACGAGCCCAGAACCGCGGTTAAAGAACCGCCAGTGAAGTGCAGTTTTCCCAAAGCGCAGCTCTAAAGGGTAATTTGTCTAAATTACATGCTGGAATACCATCTTCGCAGCATAAGCTTTACAAGATCGCTCGCCATAATGAGCATTCCGAACGCGCCATCTAACCGCATTAATGACTTGGAACAAGCTATGCCAATAATCATCCACTTTATTAACTCTCTCCTTTCTAGCGCGATATTCGTCATGTATATATTCATGTAAGTTGCGGTTATTTTTTCATCAATTTAAGAATGGATATAATCTTTCTGACTGTGACCTTTGCATTTAGAGAGGTTCTAGTATTTGATGATTAAATTTACATTTTATTTCAATACAGCTAAACAATCAGGCGCAAAGTAATGTCTTTCAACAATCACTATTTTATTCATATGTAGTAAACCAATGCATAAAACATGGAAATAAGAGAGAAGATGCCTGAGGAGACACCCCGGCTAAAACATCTGACCGCCACACCTACGGTCGCGAAGAAAAAGTGAAAACCTGGCATGTGCAAGGAAAAAGGGCCATATTTAATTAGTACTGCTTTTATACGGCTCTTCATGGAATCACGCTGTAGGATTTAAAACTATTTCAAAAAATAGTTTATCTGCGAGAAAAAAAAACGTAAGCCATCAAAGTTATTATCCAGCCTCATCTCCACCATTTGCGCAAATTGAAGCCGAAGAAACTGTTCGTCCACTGCAATTAATTTCTCTAAATCAAAACAATGAGCTGGGATACAATATTTTTGGTGCGGGGCTAGCGCTTAGTACTAGGCCAACGCTGATCTCGTGCTCAGTGTACAAGAACCGACCTGAATCGAGTGAAAAACTGGATCTGATTACCTGCAGCATCTTTAAGTCGAGCATTAAACAGATTACTTGCAGCCTTAACAGGATATCGTATCGAAGCCTGGAACGCATCTGCTAAAGATAAGGAGAGAGCCGAGTCGGTCTAGTAGGTGCGTAATAACAGAAGCGATAGAACAGCGCTGTATAAGGTTTTTGAAAATACGAACTAAACTTATTAACAAAGTAAAACCTCAATTCGCACAACATAAGAAAGCTCAAAAGACACAAGCTGGGGCGTCAAAAAGTTCAAGGCGATTGAACAGCCGATCATCGAGGGATAAAAAAAGAAACAAAAAAAAAAAACGTCCACCTGCAGCAGCGCTTTCCACAGTGATTCATATATCCAGCAGCTATAGCTGCAACGTGATAGAACAGGGGCGGAACAGCTTTGCTTTCCTTATTTCCTTATTTATTTCCTTTCATTATTTATTTGAACGACCTGTCCTTCAACTCACGCATACGCTGTCGGTTCTTCGCCGACGACTGTGTTATATACCATAGTATCACATCAATCGAAGACCAGGCACTCCTAGCCGACTACTTAACAGCAGTTTCTAGCTGGTGTTGTACTTGGCAAATGGGTATAAACAGTTCAAAATGCGGAAAAATGACAGTAACACGAAAGAAACAACCGCTCCAATGCACATACAAAATCAATGGCCTTCCGATCAACTCAGTGACTCAGGTGAAATATCTTGGGGTAACCATGACATCCAACCTGAACTGGAGCGCACACATCCAGTCCATTGTCTCAGCAGCGTCCAAAAAACTTCGGTTTTTAAAGCACCGTCTAAAGCATTGCACGAGCAAAACTAAACTGACAGCATACACATCACTTGTGCGTCCAGTGCTCGAATACGCCGACGCTGTATGGGATCCGCACACAAAAACGGATATAAAAATTCTTGAAGGCGTCCAGAGGAAAGCACTCCGGTTTACTTACCACGCTTATGGTCGGCAGGTCTCGGTATCTGATTTGCTCAACAGATCTGGGCTTCCCACGCTTGAATCCCGTCGAAAGCAGCACCGACTAAAAAGGTTGTTCAATATCATACATAATAAAACAAAACTGAATTTTCAGAGTTACATGCAATACAACACAACACGCCCCACCCGTAACAAACACGAACGGACTATCTTGATGCCACGATGCCGAACAAAAGCATATTCTTGTTCCTTCTTTCCACGCACCATTTCCGAATGAAACCGACTGCCAAGCGATATCACCAACCTGGTATCTTCAGAATCTTTCTTGTCTGCTGTTTCGGCTCATGTATCGCAGTAGCGCGTCTAGTACACAGTGTATTTCGATTTCCTTGTTTTTATTCTGTTCACTTAGTCTATTTGACGTCGGATGATTTGCCTGTACTTTTTTGCTTCCCATTGGTCTTATTGAATTTTGTTCTCGTACTGTAATCGCCCTGTATTGCTGTTATTTGGTTGTTACTACTTTGTAATTTTTTTTTTCTTTTTTTCTTTGTGCACTCCTGCCTTGACCGCCAAAGGGCAGTCGGCAGTATTTATGAAATAAATAAATAAATAAATAAATAAATAAATAAATAAATAAATAAATAAATAAATAAATAAATAAAGCCGACAACGTGGGCTCGCTGATAGACGATGCGGTCCGAGCTGCCAAAGCGCATACGTGCGCCAGCAAAACACGCGTGCCCTCGTGTTGCTGCGTTTCTCTGCTGCCTTTTACTTTTGTATATTTCGCGGTTTCTGCAAGGCTTCAGGTGTACAGCAGAGAACGGTGACGTGAAACCGAACCGGTGCGGTAGTCCAAGAGACGACGGTGACGCTATGCAGCCGTGCACAAAGCTCCAAGTTATTCTATCCAAGTGATACGCGTTCAAAGCACCACGAAATGCACTGTGCGCTCTCAGACGCTGGCCATTTTTTTTTTTTTTTTTTTTTTTTTTTTGTCGCTTCTTTCCTCACACTCATGTTGGCTAGCTCTGCCACCTCCGCTTCGGTGGAGAGGAGGGCGCCGCATGACGCCGACGCCTTTCCCGCTTTCCCTTACACATGTCCACAGCGCTGCGGTCGCTGTGGTGTTTATCTGAAGCGCTGATCACGCGATGCGATCCTTCCCGTCATCCCTCCGTTTTTCAAACTGGTGAACCCTATGGTGAACCGTTGCTGACGCTTGCGCTAACGAGTTTCTTTGTCTGTCGCCGGCCGTTCGCAGCTAGAAATGTTGCTTGTGCGTTGCTTTGCTTGGTTTCTGCGTTCTATGTCAATGCGAAGAGGATGTTTATCTCTCAAGGCTGCTAGCATACTTGACACAAGAGCAGCATCATGCACTGTGGAGGTCTCGTCAACCCGTCGTCACCGTCGTCGGTGAAATTTCAGGTAAGCATACCTATATTACGACCTCTTTTTGTCACATACCAATCTTGAAATGAGGTAGGCTTATGTTTGTGAAAATTTTATCTGTGCTTTGTGGATGTTTCATTCAGTTAGGCACTGGCACTCGCAAGTGAGATAGTTGGTCATGGCACTTGTTGGCCGGTAGTGCTGTGGGTACGAACTACACTTGAGCGCTGTCAAAGTATTTTCTAAACCTGCTGAAAAATTTATTTATTCGACATGGCTTTCAAGAACGCATTAAGCGACAGTAGAAGCTTATAAAGGTAACACGCAGCACAACTGCGGATAACAATTGAGCTTTTTTTTTTTTTCTAGAAGCACTGCTCGCCCTCGTGAAGCTGCTACAGAAAGGAAATTAGAAGGGAATTCATAGCGTGAGTGTTTTAAGCGTAGAGTTATGCGTGGGAAACGGGTGGCATTATAGTTACTTCGGGGCTTCGAATAGCCGACCGTGCTCGTAAATAGAGGCGCACGGGCAGCGTGCCGCCCAGCGGACACGTTGATCTCTACGGCGAGTGCGCCCTGTCGTTTCGTGATTGCTTGTCTGCGGTGACTACATGCAGAAAAAAAAAACGAAATTGCCGCTTTTGTTTCTGGTTTAGGTTCCGACTAGCAATAGGCGGCCACTGACTAATTCTATGGCTCTAGACCTATTTGCCTTGAATTCCGAATAGCTCGCAGAGGTTAGTGCTGCAAGCCGCTTTGCTTACCTCTGCAAGTTTGTCTTAAACATTCGGCACTACCGCAGTAACACGTTCACCCGCTGAGTTCCCTCTTTGAGGCTTTTCCAGTCGCTATCCCAAAGTCGCATCATATGTCCGCGAATCATTCCCGGAGATTGGACTTCTATTGCGGTGTCTCTCTGCTGACTGCACATCATTGTGACTCTTGCACAACTTTACACTGCAGCACGTTTCACATGATTCATTGCAAGAAACTTTGTGCGTGCCGAATATGCGAATATCTTTTTGTTATGCATTTTTTTCTTTAAGGGTGTGTTCAGATAAGAACAGTAATAGAAGTTCTATGACCCTTTCTTTTTTTTCTTCAAATTTTTGTATGTGGTGGGCATATGTCTCTGCCCAAAGAAATTTGCTTTAGTTTTGCAAGATACGGTGCAGTTTTCTCGAAAAAAAGTCATATATCACTGTTCATTACAGTAGAAAAACGCAATTTTGCCATTTCAAAAAGTTGCAAGTTTGGAGACCTGCGGTTAGCGTACTTAAATTTTGTAATCTATTGTTTTTTGCCCACTAAATCTGTAAATTTACTTGTATTGGAGCTATTAAATACAGGTTTTGTTGATGCAGTTAGTTTAGTAAAAAATCGCTAACATTGCTGCAGAAGCAACGCGCGTCAAAAAAGTCCATTTTAAACCTTAAATACCGGCATGATGCATTATGTTTTTAGCATTCTCTATTTTCCGTTCTTTATTCAGATAATTGCCTAAATTTCAGGTAAAAGTTCGAGCTCTAAACTACTACGTGTGTTCTCCACAACGCATAAAATTCGCCCAAGATTCGAAAACAGCAAAAAAGACTCAACTTTAAAGAAAAACGTCATCAATATTTAAGAACATCCCTCACAATAAATCTCACTACCTCATAAATATTACAGCCTGAAAAAGTGTTGCCTTATATTGTTTAAAATTATAAAAGATATAAAACTGAAGGCTCGTTTTGAAAATTGCCAGCATTCAGCCCTACATTATGGCACGACTTTCCACCTGAAACTTTTTCACTATATTATGCAGGACTAGTTCTTTATTTCTGCAAAAATTGAAGCTGTAGATTTGTTTGTTCTTTCTCCATATTATTTTGAAATCGGCCGAAATTCAAAATTATAAAAAGCGAACAACTTTGACTCGAATTTGAAAAACTGCCACATTTTCAATTTGTATCGAAGTCCATGAAAACAATCTTAAGTACTTTATAAACATCGTCTACTAAACTGTACCGCAATATATAAATTAAAATGTAAAAATAAATGTAAAACTAAACGCATGTTGTCATAATATAGAAGTGCCTATGCCTTGCCCTTATGGTGTTGGTGTCAAAGGTTCGATTTATTATTTGCTGAATTTAGTTATATTTTAATTTATGCAATATCCAAAGCCTTAGCTGAGCTAATCCATCTAGTTCCTAACTATATTATTTCATTTCTCCTATATTCGAACAATTGAAAATACTCTATTCTTGAAGACCATCTTTCTGATGTGCACATAATTAGAATCATAAGCAACACTCTTTGCAGTATGATAGTTTAGTTGTAATTTTATATTTATTTATAGCAGCAACACGAATGAGCCGAGATGATGAGCCTTCTTGACGACTGAGCCATCTAGCCCAGAAAAAAGACGAGCCAACACGCGGTGAACCCCTTGTCCACCTAACCTGCAAAGTGTATGTAACCTGCAGTTGAGGTGAACGGCGGTATTGCTGTGTTAGCTCGCCGTTTTCTGGGCTATATACCTCTGTCGACTAGAACGCTCGCCATCTCGGCTCATTTGTGCTACTGCTATAATGAGATATAAAATTCTACCTAAACTGTCATGCCGCAAAGTGTTTTGACTATGATTAAAATTATGTGCAGATTAGAAAAATGGTCTGCAAAAATAGGGTATTGTCAATGTTTGTCGTTATGGAGAACTGAAATAGCATAATTATAAACTAGGTGTGTGTGTGTGTGTGTGTGTGTGTGTGTGTGTGTGTGTGTGTGTGTGTGTGTGTGTGTGTGTGTGTGTGTGTGTGTGTGTGTGTGTGTGTGTGTGTGTGTGTGTGTGTGTGTGTGTGTGTGTGTGTGTGTGTGTGTGTGTGTGTGTGTGTGTGTGTGTGTGTGTGTGTGTGTGTGTGTGTGTGTGTGTGTGTGTGTGTGTGTGTGTGTGTGTGTGTGTGTGTGTGTGTGTGTGTGTGTGTGTGTGTGTGTGTGTGTGTGTGTGTGTGTGTGTGTGTGTGTGTGTGTGTGTGTGTGTGTGTGTGTGTGTGTGTGTGTGTGTGTGTGTGTGTGTGTGTGTGTGTGTGTGTGTGTACACAGGATAGAGAAAACTTCTGCCGTCACTTACACTCCACAAAGGCATGCGGCTACTTGCAGTCAGTTACGCATCACAGGCAGGGGCTCAGATTAATGATTCGGGATTTGGTGTAGGCAGGCTGTAATGCATCGTTAGCCATGCTTTGTACCATGAAATAGCGAATTTATTCCACATTAAGCAATCATCAACACTACCAGCAAGCAGAAAATGACATTACAAGCATTGAGAAGGCTCTGGATATTGCATAAGTTAAATTATAGCTAAATTCAGCAAATAAATCGAACTTTTGACGCCAACACCACAACGGCAAGCCATAAGCACTTCTATAGAATGACAACATGCGCTCAGTTTTATATTTGTTTTTACATTTTAGTTTAAATATTGCAGTACATTTTAGTACATGATGTTTATAAAGTACTTACGATTCTTTTAGGAGCCTTCGATAAAAATCGAAGATATGGCAGTTTTTAATTCGAGTCAATGTTGTCCGCTTTTTATTTTGAATTTTGGCCGATTTCAAAATAATGGGGAGAAAGAACAAACACGTCTAGACCTTTCAGTGTTTTTAGAAATAGACAACCAGGCCGGGATAATATAGAGAAAATGTTTCAGTTGCAGCACTTTGTTAAGTCGTGCCAGAATGTAGGGCTGAATATTAACATTTTTCATAATCAGTGCTCAGTGTTATACTTATTTTTATAATTTTAAACAATATAATGCAACACTTTTTTAGGTTGTAATATTTCTGAGGTACTGAGGAGCCTTGAGAGGAATTTTCATAACTATCGATGATTTGTTTGAAATTGGCATCAAATTGACTCCTTTTAATAATATTACTGTTTACGAAACTTGGTCGAATTTTATGCATTGTGGACAACACACCTAGCAGCTTAGAGCTCTCAATTTTGCCTGAAATTTAGAAAATTATCTGAATAATAAAGAGAAAGAGACTCAATGCTGAAAAATCACGCATCATACCCGTATTTAAAGTTGAAAATGGACTTTTGTGTAGCGAGTTGCTTCTGGAGCAATGTTTGCGATTTTTTGCTCAATCGACTGCAATGACAAAACATGTTTTTAATGACTACAAAGTAAAAGTTACACAGACTCGATGGGTAAAAAAATAGGTGATAAAATGTTAGTACGCTAGCAGCAGGTCTTCAAGCCTGCAACTTATTGAAATGGCGAAAAACGCGTTTTCCACCTGTAGTGACATACGATTTTCTTTCCGGGAAAACTACGCCGTATCTTGCAAAACTAAAGCCCATTTCTTTGTGTTGAGACCTTTGTCCACCACACACAAATATTTCATTGCAAACAAAAAATGGTCATTGGACCTCGATTGCAGTTCTCGTCTGAACTCACCCTCGAATATCTTTTGGCCATTTGTAGTGTTTTTATAATCTTATAGGAAAATTTTATGCAGATGCTGATGCCCATTTTCAAGATTGTGTTGACCTGGCAGGAGGAGATGAAATTGCAGACATGGCGAATAATGCATTACAGCCTGCTGACACCCAAGTCCCGAATCATTAATCTGAGCCTCTGCCTCTGGTGCGTAACCGACAGCAAGTGCCCGCATGCCTTTGTAGAGTGTGTAACATCACATAATGCGCACTTTTAAACAATTCTTTGCTCACAGAATGACATTTCATTAAGTCTGTTGTGTTGTTGTCTTCAGAGTAACTTTTAAACAGATGTCGATTTCATTGCTTTTATAATCACACAATATGAAGGCAAAACTATCTGGAAAAACTAGGTTACTCTGTAAATACTACATTGAAATGGACTCTATATCTATCCTACTAATGAAACAAATGATTGCATAACTGATCACCGAGGACACAGAAAAAGGTTTGTATGTTAAAAATTGCGGCCATTTCAAAATAGCGCTATGGGTTATTGCACTTGCAAAGACCAATAGGCTTGAATTTTTTTCTTTCCCTTAGTTTAGAGAAGACTTCAAAAAGGTCGCAAGGTCAAATGTGTCTGATTGCATTTGTCATGACGTGATAGTACAGTTAGTCTTGAAAGGGAAGAAGAGAAAACTGCACGCACTGACCCAATTAAGCAATTGTTAGAAAAGGCCCCGGGGATGGAGCTGCACAAAGCAGGACACAAGTACAGAATAGAATTAGTATAAAAATATTTGAAGCCACTTGAACAGAATTTTTTATTCCTTGCTTCTTTCACTTTCAATATATGAGCTTAAGTGTTTTTAATTTTGCTATTATATTTATTGCACTAAACAATGCCTCAAAGATTTTTTATATGTTAACTGAGCTTTTAAAATGTATAGAAAAACTATTGGTTTGATTATTGCGAGAGAGAAATTTTCTATATAATTTAATCCCCATGAATTTGCCTGCGAATTTTATGCAGTAAAATTGTGAACTTGCATAAAAATGTGAGCTTTTGTACAGAATTTAATTATCTGAAAATTTCTTTGAAAAGCATAAAAATTGTTTCCCACATTTATTACACTATATGTTGGCATCAACTGCAAGTCCTAGTTTCAATCAGGACCCAAAATGTCCTTTTCGCCAAAAAGAGAGGTGTAATTTATCAGCGTACCACATTATGCAGTTGTTTCCAAAAAATAAACTGGGATTGTCAGGATCTTATGATAAGTAACTTGGTGTGGTATGAGTACAGTCTTACTCGCTGGACTTGAATGCCTTTCCTTAAGAGGCAAATTTTGCTTTCACTCAGAAAGTGGCATATTTGCATCTTTTTTTTTTCTTTTTTTTTTTACTGGATGTCGCAGTCATGATAACCGCGCTGAGCGTCGGAAAATCCACAGCTCTCCAAGCCATTGTCACACAAGAGTGCGTAAGTCCTACCAATTAGACTCGCATGATATATGTGCTGTACAACGTGGAAATTTAAAGAATGTATTTGTAGCCGAGGAATTTACCTTTAACTTTACAAGGTTGGGAGAAAATGGCACCAGTTACGTTTTTGTATACTTCGCATCTCACAGCTGGCAGTTATTCACGCATAAAAAGCTGATTACTGTACTTTAGTCTGTAAGACCTTTCCTGAAGAATAATTACAATGTCATTCTGCATTCAGTTTGCATAGTATCAGGTAAGTCCTTTTACTAGCTGGTTCTGATATTTTTGTTATCAGACTAGACCTAAGTATTGTCAAGAGGGATATTTTCAGTTTAACGAAGTAAAAGCAGCTTAGTACTGATTCAATTAAAACCTATACACTACAAATGTACCTCTTTTTTAATGCAGGATCAAGACTCTCCAGCTCTCGCCACGCTTTACTGTAAGGAGCTAGCGCCACATGGTGTCTACAACTCCTGGCACGAGGAAGAGAAGACGACGACGCAAGATGTGGCGCGTGCGGGGAGGTGCCACGCAACGAAGAGTGACACGTAGGAGAAATATCGGCAAAGCAGCATTGCAGCGGGACGGGTGGTCAAGGAGATGCGGCTGATCGTGTCCCGTCTGGTCTACGACACGGGATACCAGACCTGGGAGTAGCCATGGAGCAGCGGATCGCGTCCCACCTGTCCTATGACCCAGATGACCAGACCTGGGAGTGGCCAACTCCTTTTGTGCTCCTGGAGCGCTTAGCCAGCACGGACGTTCAGCGTCGTGCTGGGTGCGCTAACTGACACACTTGGAAATCTAGTCTGCTGCATTACGGCAACCTTTGGCCTCTCGCCTCGGCCGAACGTCTCCCTCCGCCAAGCCACCTGCTGACCTGAGCCAAGCGTATGTGGACACTGGGCGTTCCGCACACTCCGAGCCCACGCAACCGGGAACGTCCCCATGGACTTCCTTCTTCCAGCGTTCGGTGACTGTTATCAGTTCATATTCATATTTGTTTTGCCTGTTAAGGTTGTTATTTGTTATGTTGCTTTTTAGTCTAGTCTAATGTGTTTGTATAAAAAGATGTTCCTAGTTTGACCGGTCTGGTCGTGTGTCTGTTTAATCCCTCAACGTCAACCCTCTAATTGCTGGTTGTTAAAGAACCTCCTGACTATTATGTAGTCTACGGTAGCGAGCGCACTGAAGAAACACTTTTTCTACCTCTACGTTGAGCACCAGCGCCTATTGTCTACAGGCAATGCAGAAGGAGATTGTTTCCTAGGAGAAAATTGGCTCTTCAAAAGGCATTTATAACCTTAAGCATTCAATGATCTAGTTGTCCTAGAGCAGCTCTTCTTGAAGATGAATTTTATACACCAGGAACAGTTGGGATGAAATTTATGAACAAGATTGTGAAAAAAGAACTTCATGATGTTGCGATTTCAATGTTCATAAGTGCAAATCTTTGTGGCACTTTTATACATTCTTCTTTATATTAAAGTACTGGGCACTACTTAGTTCTGAGGACTCTAATTTTAGTAAATGCAAGCCAAGTGTACTAGTTTTCTTGATGGCGTATTTGCAAGAAAAGGCGAGATACATTTGTTAAGTGTCAATAAATGAAATTTCTGACTGTTCTACAAATGACGTTTTGTTACTGTTTTACAAATTGACTCTGGCTTAGGAAGTTGCCAAAGCCTTGTTGTTTCCTAAACTTTCTTTTGGGTTGAAAGTGTGAAAGTACATTGTTCCTCGCAGTTTATTCAAATAAATGTTATTTCTACGGGCACATTCTTCAGGTTCAGCCAGCTAAGGCATATAGAGTAAGCACATTGGTGCTAGTAGCTGGTCTGGTGCTTGGATGCAGATGATGTCTGACCAATGCTCTAGTTTGTAGAATGTAAACAGGTTTGCATTTTGCATGCGTATTGGTCAAGTTACCCATACACCATTATTACTTCTTTTCTTCGCAACACTGCACATAAGCACGCATACTGTGCTCAAGCCTACGTTTTGCTTTATGAGGGACATACAAAGTCATTTGGATGCTCAGGTTTGGATTTGCTGCACGAGCACGTATACCGCGTGCAGCACCCTTCCTTGGGGAAGGGTGTAGCACACGGTGCTGCAACACCCTTCTGCTGCAGCACCCTTCCTTCGGGGAAGGGTGCTGCAGCAGAAGGGTGTTAAAATATACAAATTTAGGGTGCTCCCCATGCGACAAGCCATTTACACCCTTAAGGGTGTAAAATTTTTTACAGACCTCACCAAGGCATTTGACAATGGCAGGCACGAGGCTATCCTCGAAGGGCTCGAAGTGCTCGGAGTAGGGGAGAGAACGTACAACTACATAAAAGACTTCTTATCGGGCAGAAAAGCCTGCATGATATTTCAAAATTTAGATCTCCTACGATAGAGTTAGGAAGCAAAGGCACACCGCAGGGCTCAGTGCTATCGCCTTTCCTATTCAACGTGGCAATGAGAGGCCTCCCAGGTAAACTTACCCAAATCAAGGGGCTAAATTTTAGCATGTATGCGGACGATATTAACCTCTGGATTAACCATGAGAGCGATGCGAGTACGAAGGAACGCCTGCAGGCAGCGACCGACATCATTGTCGATTACGTGGCTAAAAGGGGACTTTCGTGTTATCCGCATAAATCTGAGTTGTTCGTTTATAACCCAAAGTACCTCCGCTGCAAGAATAGCGGGGAGTTTCATATTCGGGTGGACGGCAAACCGGTGCCAAAAGTAGATAAGATCGGAATTTTGGGGATGGTCATTCAATCCCACGGCCATAACGGAGAGGTCCTGAAAAAAATAGAAAGTTACGCGATGCAAACCCTCGGGCTCTTGAGGAGGGTCGCCACTAAAGGAAGAGGCATCAAAGAGAGAAATTTACTAAAACTAATTCAGGCATACGTAATAAGCAGAATAAGTTACGCCACGCCCTACCTGGGCGTGGCGTAACTGAGAGCAAAGTAAGTAGTCTATGTTGATGCGGCAAGTGGCAGAACAGGTGCGGCGGCAGCTTCGGTAGTCGATGGCAGAGGGGCACCGCGGCAGCCATCAGAGGCCGCAACACAGAGACTGCGGAGGAAGTTGGAGGAGGCTTGCGTAGGAAGCCAAGTTCATAATTAGCGACAGCAAAACTGCCATTCAAAATTTTGGGAAGGGGAGGTTATCGCCGGAGGCGGCCAAAATCCTCACCCAAAGAACGATGAATAGAAAAATTCAGTTAATTTGGACACCCGCTCACGCTGCCGTCCCTGGTAACAAGGCGGCTCGCGAGCTAGCCCGAGCTCTCTACTTCCGGGTAGCCGTCGAGCCCCCGAACACTGGGCATACGACGAGCGTCTGCAAAATTTCGGGGAAATTATCGACCATTATAAATTGGGACGTAGACTGGTACCCCCACCAGATGTTAGACTAAATAATAGAGAAGTTGTCGCGTGGAGGCGGCTACAAACTAATACGTTCATGAACCCGGTCTGGGCGTTTCACGCGCCACCAGACGTTAGGGACAATGATCTCTGCAAACACTGTGGGGCGAGAGGGACCCTCGACAACATAATTTGGGAGTGCCCACAATCTCCAGGGACAGGACTAAACATATACAAGTAGAGAAGCCTGGGATACCTTGCTGCGAAGCGCGGACACTGCGATCCAGCACTGCACCGTCCATCTGGCGAAAGAGGCCGCAACAAGCCAAGGGCTACCTGCCAGCCTCTAATCCGCGGACTCACGTGCCAAAAATTCGTGCGATCAAGGAACACCTTCGGGTGCGAAATAAGCTGGTTCATTGGTTTGAAATTTTGTTCGTTTAGCCGCGAAAGAAGCGCCCTAAACATTCAACGTGAACATGATTCGCCTAATAGCAACATGTGTTTACCTTCCAACGCAGTGTGCCGCACGTGCGCAGCAATATGCAGCGTCCATTTTACCTGCGGAAGTTTGAAAAAGCTACCCGCAGATTAAGTTAAATATCCAGCCAGCCGGCATCAGATACATCTATATTCAGTTCTGCGAAATCACACACTTTGCGTGTTCGTGTACGGATCGAGGACCGCCCGCAGTTCTTCCTTTTTTATTTTTATTGTTAATGTAAATGCACATAAAACTCTATACGCAGATTTACTAGTTATTTTTATTTGTACGTTTAAGAAACTCTGGTGTTGGTAATTTTCGGAGCTATCCACTACGGTGTCTTATTGTATGAGCCCCTTCGAGATGTTAAACCTCATAAACTAAACAACCAACCATGGTTGTTGCGTGTTCGCAGCTGGAAACTTTTGGCAAATGTGTTAACTAGATATGTCAATAATGTGCGATGTCATTTTAAATTTTGACGGCAGTTAATGAGCGACGTTCTAGCAAATTGGTGGCACGAGGGGCATGCCGATGAAACAACATATAAAGATATCATTACACAATGAAAAGCACAATATTCACAACCGCGCGGTTATAGCGATGATACAGTAGGCCATGTTTTTGTTGTTGTTTTTTTTTTTTCAGAGTGAAAATGGGGTGCGACCAGCGCTTTACTTTTCCTTCATTTAATGACGGTGCCGCAAAAGAATTAAGTTCACGCAAAACAATATGCTTCAACAAAGCCTGCTTAGCGTTCTTGGCGCAGCAACGGCAATACTAAGTTGTATGTTAGTCTGTTCATGCTGTCTCGACGAGCCTGCTGCTCCATTTTGGGTTGCTTATACAAAGCGATTCATCGTGTCAGAGCGTAATAAACTCTGCACCTCATCTTCCCTGTCTCTACCGCGTCTGGCACAGCAGCGCCAGCGGACGGCATGCACGCGTTCCTGCGGTCTTCGCAGACATGCTATTTTACACTTCGTCACTTTATAACGTTGTAACACATGTAACACCACTGCACTACGCGTACAACACGAGTTAATCCAAATGGCCGGCGATTTACAAGAAGAGCCGCCCAGAAGTGTTCGCCGGTTCACCCACACACTTCATCATTTGCATCGATTGCGGAGTAAAATAATAAACTTAGTGACCACATAATCACTGGTGGTACTGTTCTCAATAAAAACACCAAAATCATTCAGTTTTCTACCTTCAAAACATGTTAGAAGCCTACGAATGCGGTCACTCGCTGTTCAGACGGTGGCTGGGTTCGGCGGTCTGGAAGGAAGATTGCGCCCGCGGGCACCTGTGTGGTACTCTGCAAATTTTTCAGTGACTCTAGCCACTGCTGCCGGTTTCACTTGCCCAAAGCCGGATGGATGGATGGATGGATGGATGGATGGATGGATGGATGGATGGATGGACGGACGGACGGACGGACGGATAGCAGTTGCTCGCATGCTCGTCTTTTTTCCCTGTATCTTAAATATTGTTTTAGGTTATAGTTAACTATACCATCATTCTAGTTATTGAATTTTTGTTGCTACGTTGATAACATTATGTTACCTTTCTGCTTTTAAGCCCCTCAGGAAGCGTAACGCACTCTAGAGGCGATGTCGCTAGTCCACAACAATTAGGGCGAAGTGCTTCTTCTCGACCTGCCCTGGCACGGCGAGCCTCCACGCCTGTTGCACATCTGCTCACCTCGTCCCGAGATACCAGGACTGGACAACCCCCAATATCGGTGCCAAGCGCAAGATTAGTGCCCTGCTAGACTTCATGTCGGAGTCTGGCGCCCTCAACCTCACCTAACCCGCCCACTTCCCCTCCAGGCCTGAGGTCATATTTATGAATAAAGATGAATGAATGAAGGCATTAATAAATTAATTGACCTGCCGTTCCTGCCTCCGGACCGCACACTCGACACATACACAGCACCTCTGCATCACAGCAGCTGCGGTACTGCAGCGTCCGGAGAGCCCCAGCCCGGGCCTCGAAAAGCAGGCAGCTAACCCCGTTGTTCTCATACACCGGCACAGGCTCGATGTCGTCTTTGTGGACCCGGTAGAATGTCAGCGTGTTTTTCTCTATATTAGCGGTCCACGCTTCCCGCTCTGTTTGCTGTACGCGACCATGCACCTTAGCCGTCCACTTGGTCACAGTGTCGGCTCATATCCGCTCCTGGAAAATGCCGCATTTCTTCTCCGGCTGGTATATATGCGGCTGTCCACGGCTTTCGGGCGCATGCGGCCGCCACGTAATTAGATACCCGGTGGGTCCACGGACATAGCGACATTGTAGCGCAAAACAGACAAGAAACACGAGAAGGCCAACAACACTTCCAAACAAGGCTTCCAAAAAAAATATTTCTTCCACATATTGTCACGTGGTGGTGACCAGGGTCGATGACACAAATGAAGACACAGGCTTGATGGCACGAAAATTAACTCTTTATTGGGCTGACTTGCACCCGCAAAAGAACTAAGCAACTCGGCGGCGGCGATAGCAGCAAACGTGTTGGTCGATCGTCGAACGAAGAATGCCCATCACACTCGTCACCGCTCAATTTAAAGGCTGCACAGAACAATCTAGATAACGTCGCAAACAGCTACCAGCACGGGCTGGAACATTGTGGAAAGGCACCCGAGTGGCCGGAACCTTCGAGACAATTCTCGGTGCATCTTGCGCTACAATGAAACTGATAAAGGTGTGACTTGCGACATCGAGCATTAACAAACAAAGATTACGGAACTGATACGCGGTCCAGAATCAGAGTGATAAGCCTGTATGTCGGCGGCTGTTAAAAAACAACAAATACAGTTTTGAAGGTTTCGCGGCATTACTCCCCCCTTAACAAAAACATCGCCTCGATGTTCCAAAACAAAGAAACTTAAACATAAACACTGCAAAGTTTAAACACCACTGATTCTTTAACGCGCGTAATATGGCTTCAGTCGTACAACATGTACAATTTCTGGGCGTTCGCGTCGCCGTTGTGATGCTGACGGTCCGTCGGGAATGACTTCATATAGGTGGTCCAGTGGTCCGACGCAGCGAATGATTTTGTACGGCCCAAAATATCGACGCAACAACTTTTCACCTAATCCGCGACGGCGAATTGGCGTCCAAACCCACACTTGGTCTCCTGGATTGTACTCTGCGTGGCGTCGTAGTAAATTGTATCGTCGGCTGTCGGTGCGCTGTTGGTCTTTAATACGCAGCCGTGCGAGTCGTCGGGATTCCTCTGCACGCTGCAGGTAGGCGGCGACGTCAAGGTTGTCCTCGCTGGTTACGTGCGGTAGCATTGCGTCGAGCGTCGTGGTGGGCTCCCTGCCATACACAAGCTTAAACGGGGTCGCTCTGGTCGTCTCCTGGACTGCCGTGTTATACGCGAAGATCACGTACGGCAAGATGGCGTCCCAGGTCTTGTGTTCAGCGTCAATGTACAGGGCGATCATGTCCGCGATAGTTTTATTCAGGCGCTCCGTAAGGCCATTGGTCTGGGGATGGTACGCTGTTGTTCGTCGATGGCTTGTATGACTGTATTCCAGGATGGCTTTCGTCAACTCTGCCGTAAACGCCGTTCCTCTGTCCATGATGAACACTTCTGGGGCACCATGTCGCAAGAGAATTTATTCGACAAAAAATTTGGCGACTTCTACCGCGGTACCATTTGGTAGTGCTCTGCTTCGGCGTAACGGGTAAGGTAGTCAGTGGCCACGATGATCCACTTGTTACCCATAGACGAAGATGGAAAGGGGCCTAGGAGATCCATCCCAATTTGTTGAAAGGGCAGGATTGGTGGCGGAATCAGGTTTAGTAGTCCTGCTGGTCTGATCGGCGGCGTATTGCGTCGTTGGCACTCAATACACGTTTTCACATAGTGGGCAACTTCGGCAGGCAGTCGCGGCCAGTAATACTTCTCCTGGCTTCGACGCAACGTGCGCGCAAATCCGAGATGGCCTGCTGTGAGCTCTTCGTCCAACGCCTGCAAAATTTCCGGCCGGAGGTTTTTAGGCACTACAAGAAGCTGCGCGGTCTTGTTGGTTGCAAAGTTCTTCTTCACTAGGAGGCCATTGCTTAACGCGAACGATGATAATTGTCGCCTGAACACACCAGGAGGGGAAGTGGTCTTTCCTTCTAAGTAATCGGCTAGCGCTTTCAGCTCAGGGTCTGATCGCTGTTGTTCTGCGAAACTGCTGGCGCTTACCGGTCCCAAAAAGGCGTCGTCGTCATCGTCCTTCGGGGGAGCGTCGACGGGAGCCCGTGATAAGCAGTCTGCGTCGGAGTGCTTCCGGCCCGACTTATAGACTAGAGTCAAGTCAAATTCTTGAAGTCGTAGGCTCCATCTGGCAAGGCGGCCGGAGGGATCTTTCAAATTAGCCAGCCAGCAGAGCGCATGATGGTCGCTAACAACCTTGAATGGTCGGCCGTATAGGTATGGACGAAACTTAGAAGTAGCCCAGATGATCACAAGGCACTCCTTCTCGGTCGTCGAGTAATTGACTTCGGCTTTTGTGAGGGACCTGCTAGTGTAGGCGATTACTTTCTTCTGTCCGGCACTCTTCTGGACGAGAACGGCTCCTAGGCCCACACTGCTCGCGTCGGTGGGAATTTCGGTCTCTGCGTTTTCATCCAAGTGGCCAAGTACAGGAGGGCATTGCAGGCGGCGCTTAACTTCGTCGGAGGCTTCTCCTTGCAGCGCTTCCCATTTAAAAGGTGCATCAGCCTTTGTAAGCTGCAGTCAACGGTTCGGCGATCCGCGAAAAGTTTCTGACAAATCGTCGATAATAAGCGCACAGCCCAAGGAATCGGCGCACAGCTTTCTTGTCGGCAGGCGGTGGGAATTGTGCGATTGCAGATGTTTTCTCCGGGTCTGGGCGAATACCGTCCTTGCTAACGATGTGACCTAGGAACCGGAGTTATTCGTAGGCGAAGTGACACTTCTCTGCTTTTAGCGTTAGTCCCGATGACTTGATGGCTTCCAGCACTGTCTGTAGTCGTTTTAGGTGGTCTTCAAAGTTTGACGAGAAGACAACAACGTCGTCCAAATATACCAAACAAATTTGCCACTTCAAGCCTGCCATGACTGTGTCCATTACTCGTTTAATGTGGCTGGTGCGGAGCAGAGGCCAAATGGCATCACCTTGAACTCAAAAAGACCGTCCGGTGTGATGAATGCATCTCTTTCGTCCACCTCAACTTGCCAATATCCGCTTTTCAGATCCATCGATGAGAAGTACCCTGCATTGCAGAGCCGGTCGAGAGTGTCGTCGATGCGGGAAAGCGGGTAGACATCCTTCTTCGTTATGCTATTCAAGCGGCGGTAATCAACGCAGAAGCGAAGTGTGCCGTCTTTCTTCTTCACCAAAACGACTGGTGCCGCCCAGGGGCTGTTCGATGGCTGGATTACGTCATCACGCAGCATTTCCTCAACTTGATCGCGAATGGCCTGGCGTTCTCGCGGCGATACACGATAAGGGCTTTGGCGCAGAGGTCGGGCGTGTTCGTCCGTTATTATGCGGTGCTTGGCCAGTGGTGTTTGTCGTACCTTCGATGACGATGAGAAGCACTCCATGTAGCTTCGAAGCAGACTGAGAATCTGGTCTTTCCTGTTGTGGGTCAATGCCGGGTTGATGTCAAATGTGGGCTGATGGAATAGGTCCAGTGCGTCTTCCAGCGTTTGGTCGTGGAGGGCGAATACATCTTTGAGGTCCGCTAATTCGTCAAGAAAAGCGATCGTCGTGCCCTTGTTGAGATGCCGGTATTCTTCACTGAAGTTTGTTACCAGAACCCGAGCTTGACCTCTCCGGAATTTTGTGATGCCTCTTGCGATGCCGACACCTCGTTCTAAGAGCAATTGGATATTTCCTTCGACGATGCCTTCAGCGGTTTCGATGTTTGCGCTACCTACGCAGACTGCGATGCTTGATCGGGGTGGGATGGTCAATTCTTCATCGAGGACGTTCAGAGGGATGTGTTGCATCGACGTCGTTGTAGCAAGAAGGGCTCTGTCTGCAGAGAGCTTGATGAGCTTGGATCGCAGGTCGATGATAGCCCTATGTTCATTTAGGAAGTCCATGCCTAAAATCACTTCACGGGAGCACTGCTGCAAGACCACAAAGCTGGTGGGGTAAGTACTCCCATTTATGGTTATTCTTGCAGTGCATCGTCCCGATGGAGTAATCAGGTTGCCACCTGCGGTGCGAATCAGCGGGCCATCCCAAGCGGTGGTAACTTTTCTGAGCTGAGAGGCTAACGGTGGCGGGCGGGCGGGGGCCAAGGGGCGGTTTTCAGGAACAGGACGGTAGCGGCGAGGGCTCGGAAAGTCATCACGTCGGGGCGGAGGTCGACGTAATGCACCAGCGTAGTTCATCCCTGTTGCTTCTTGTGCTGGAACAGTCGCAGCCGTCGCTTGAGGAACGCCCAGCGCTTGCTGGACTTCTTCACGGACGACGTCCGCGAGCGTCGCCACCTGCGGTTGTTGCGATGATGGCATCAGTCGGCGGAGCTCCTCTCGCACGATCTCCCGGATGAGGTCTCGAAGGTTCTCTCCGCTTGTAGATGCGCTGGGGTAGTGGATTGAGCAGTCCGGCTGAAGTGGTCACTCGGAGCGGTGCATCCCGGTGGCCAACGTCTTCTCAATAGTAGACGCCTCCGTTTCAAATTCCGCCACAGTTCTTGGCGGATTTCGCACAAGACCCGCAAAGAGCGACTCTTTAACGCCTCGCAATAAAAGTTTGACTTGCTCACCTTCGGTCATATTAGGGTCGGCGCGGCGAAAGAGGCGCTTCATCTCCTCAACATACGTCAGAACAGGCTCGTTAGGGAGTTGATGTCTTGACTGAAGGAGGACCTGGGCTCTTTCCTTTCGGATGACGCTTGAAAAGGCAGTCAGAAATGCTTCCTTGAAAGTCTCCCAATCCTTCATAGTTGCCTCATGATTTTCGAACCAAACTCGGGCATGTCCTTGAAGAACTCGGGCATGTCCTTGAAGCGGCGTAATTCAAGCCGTTGAATTCTGCCACACGATCAAAAAGGTCCATCCAGTCTCCCGCATCTTCATCCGGTCGTCCATGGAAGCAGGGGGGCTCACGGGGCTGGACAAAAACAACCGGTGCTGTAGGCTGGGCCATTGTCAGCGTCGATGCCTTCCGAGATCGAATGGGGTCAGGCAGCAGACCGTGTTCGGGTTGTAGGCCTTGGAGTCGGCGGCTGGCTCGGTGACTTGTAGGTTGGTCTTCCAGGGCGACAGGAATAAGGCTGAGGTCTTCACTTGAAGGATCAAGGGCAGCACCTCCACCAGATGTCACGTGGTGGTGACCAGGGTCGATCACACAAATGAAGACACAGGCTTGATGTCACGGAAGTTAACTCTTTATTGGGCTGACTTGCGCCCGCAAAAGAACTAGCAACTCGGCGGCGGCGATAGTAGCAAACGTGTTGGTCGATCGTCGAATGAAGGATGCTCATCACACTCGTCACCGCTCAATTTAAAGGCCGCACAGAACAATCTAGATAACGTCGCAAACAGCTACCAGCACCGGCTGGAACATTGTGGAAAGACACCCGAGTGGCCGGAACCTTCGAGACACATCTCGGTGCATCTTGCGCTACAATGAAACTGATAAAGGTGGGACTCGCGACATCGAGCACTAACAAACAAAGATTACGGAACTGATACGCGGTTCAGAATCAGAGTGATAAGCCTGTATGCCGGCGGCTGTTAAAAAACAACAAATACAGTTTTGAAGGTTTCGCGGCAATATTAATGAAGCACGCACGTAACGTCAAGAACGGGAAGGGTAGTTGACTTGTGGATCACATTTTTCTTGTAAATCGGCAACTTGCAAGCCATACTTTGAACAAGCTGCTGTGCTAGCAAGAAGTTTTAATATGACCACATGTGTAATAATTGAAACGGAGAGGATAAATGCTTCCTGAGAGATATGTGTTAGCACTCCGTCGATTTTTTTATGTTATAAGGAACTTTCTTTTCTCCGGCGATGATACTGCTAGCACGTGTGATATCTTGTCTTTGGCGTATAAATGTGCTGCATATGTGGAAAAAATATTTTGTTGGAAGTTAGCGCTCGTGTTGTTCGGTCTTCTCGTGTTTCTTGTCTGTTTTTCGCTACAATATTGCTATGTTCATGCACCAACAAGCCCAAAAAGCTACGCCTTTGGGTCCACGGAATTGGAGGCAGGAACAGCAGGCGGCCGAGGTATACCAACTTGCTTGTTGCCTCACGAACTTCAAAGGTCAACCACCCCACCTAGCTCGCCCTGAATAGTAACGTTGCCCTGAATGGCCTCGTTCGCCACCCGACCACGGCATCCGAGTGCGGTGTGGCGCACCTTTCGCTGTCGCCACTCTATCCAATCCCATGCTGCCATCGAGAGGTACACCACCGTGTTTGCGAATGTGAGACCCAGCACATGGACCACATTCCACAAGTCGCGAACCATGAGGATTCAGAAAGGTATAGCTTGCATGGTATAGCTGGTATGCATATAACGAGCGCAAAAAAGCGGCGTGTTTCAGCCCGCTTGACATAGTCGCCGTCATACCAAATGTATATAACCCAATACTACTCGGGAGTAATAAAAACGGAAAAACGAGCCAGAGCCTGCGTCAAGCTTCGCCCTGTTTTCGCGGTGTTCATTTCTTTCATAGCAATTTCTATGAGTTGCCGCCGGTAGATCCATACATCAGCGGCATTCTATTTGTAAGCGAATCGGATTCTTGTATATTGTGTGTAATGATGCCGTGCTCCCGCGAAAGCAAAAAAAAAAAAAGTTTACAGCGAGCGCTCTACTGTATCGCGTAATTGTGGAGTTGTGCAATGTGAACGACCACCTGTGCATTTTCATTATTCACTTACAATACCCTTACAGACCCCCTGAGAGGTATTGTCAAACCGGTACTTGTACGGTTTTATTACGTCGCCCGTGCTAAGTCCGCGCTGATATGCTCGGGGCATTCTTCCCGCCGTCATAGCACAATGTTATAAACTTGTCTCTAATGGTCCCTTTAATAGCTTCTAAACCTTCTTACTCTTACTGTCCAGGACTCCTACCACGGGTGTCGGAGGCTCTGTCCTCTGCAGAATATTGATAATAGGATAATAGTCTAGGATGCAAGGTTTCCTCCGGCCTGGTAGTCGGCTGTTCTGGGGTGAAATACATTGAAATGGACCTTTGCTAACATCATAGCTCCTAAAGAAAATTTGAACCAGTGATGGACCGAACTCTGCCTTGTGCTGCAAAGCCCATATTAAAGGTAATCATTGACCTCTCAATGCAACCGCTTGTTTAAGCAGTCAACTGGCGATAACTCTTAGCACAAAAGGCGTTATTTATCATTAATATTTGCCACCAATATATATTATTTACCATTACTAACTAACGCTGTTAATAGCTCAATGCGCAGTAAATGGCAGCAGTCAAGCAAAGCTATCGATTAACCACATGTCTCTGTGTGGACACAGTAACTTTTGCGATCATCTGCATCTAATCGCTCGCCGTACCAATAGGGCAGGCTTCTGACATATCTGCCACCCTTAAAAGGCCTCTGTCCACCCTCCGGTCAGAATATTTTCTTCCCTGGTGACTGTGAGACTTCGACGCCAGAATGTAAGGTCGCAAACATCTTTTTAAGCAAGTAATTAATAGCGCAGTTAAAACCACCGCAATCAACCGATTTTTCAGTGTTCCTCTCCTTCCGTTCCATTTCAGAGCATTTTCACTTCTCTGCCTGGCCTCTAGCCTCCGCAAGCCGAATTGCCTTTCCTCCTCCTCCAAGCTCGGCGGAAGGTGGGGTGTCTGAGTACGTCACATGCGTACGTCATGGCCCAGCATTTTTCACACATTTTTTTCCTTCGTTTTAGCTGTCTCGTGCGCGTTGGGCCTAGTCCCCAAACCGAATGGGTACCACCGGGCGACTTTTTTTTTCGAAACCAGAGAAGTTATCCTTCCACTCTTTCTTCTCTTCCTTCATCGTAGCCTTGACGAGAGGCTCTCTCTTAGAAAATCAGGACGGTGAAAGTATGCGTGTATATTTCTGCGTCTAAGTATTTTCTGTGTTTGCGGTTAAGCGAACGTATAACCGGCAAGCACACAGAACACTCTGGAGCACGGTGCTCTGGAGCGTATATGGAGCGTATATGGAAAAACTAAAAACCTTCTTTTTGTGTGGCTGTGTGCTTTTTCTTAGGCGAAAGGCGCGGCGGAAATGCGCGTATAGAATGGCTAACACATTTAGTTGTGTACTCCCAGTGTCCCACCTTTCACGCCTCAGTAAGAAAGACGGACCAAAAGACGCCATCCTTGGTTGTATGCTCTCCCCGTGTCTCCTTTGGCTAGCGCAGAGAAAAATTGGAAGCGTGATTTTTGAAAGGTATCATGACAAAGCTTTCATTTGTTTTTGCTTTTTTCCGACATGCGCATCGCTGTAGTGTTTTGCCGAGACTATCTCCGATACCTGATCGAAGCTTTGAGCTTGTTCGTTTAAAACGTCACGCATATGTCAGTGGCCCTTCAAAAAAAGCTGGCGTATAGATTTAATCTGCTTGAGTGGCTGCCGTGCCTCATACCATGGCGCCACCACTCGGAAGCGCCCGCGTGACGAGCTAAGTGGGGTAACGCTCATTGAACGGCTGCTGTAGGATGCTCACTTAGGCAGTTCAGTTAACGTTACATTCATTGGTTTACCTAATATAAACGTCCCTCTGTGCCTGTATAAGGTTATTTTGAGGTATTACACCCACTCATTCGGCAAGAAAGCACTTCACCGAATCAGAGCTATCGAAGCTGGTGAGCTTTACATACGACAACGTGCACCGGCTGCAGCATTGCTGCTGTTATGAAACAAAAAAACTGAAGTGTCTGCCATGCCTGCAGAAAACAAGAGCAGTATTGTATGTCACCTAGAATACGAGAGGGATGTACTGCACGTGTAAACTGCCATTTACGAGGATAGGCGAGGACGGAAAATAAAAGGTCACGGTTACGCAGTGAGGTACCATGCAACATTCATTGTGTACTGATGCATCCTAGTTTTAATTAACAGCAACCGCAACTTCAGGACCAAGTGTGCGTCTTTTTGACACGCCGCAGCTGTGACGACCTTTGTTCCAGAATGACGGAAGGCACTTTACAGCATGCTGCAAGTGTTTTTCTGAAACCATATTTACTTTTCTGTTTCCCTTTTTTGTCCCTATGAGCCGAGCGCGCTACAGGAAACGCCTTTAAAAAAATAATTATTTCCGTTGCGGCTATGCAGCAACCGTTCGAAATCACTCCCTCCTCGACCACTGCCTTTTTTATGGTGTAATTCAACTTGAACAAGCTCCGAGGACACCGCTGGAATCGGAGTATATATAATCTCGCACTGTGACTACAAGGATTTCGTTGCGTGTCACTGCTGCTCTGTACGGCAAAAGGTGGGTACTTTTTTCGAAAATATTGCAATCGGCTGTTCTTGAAAGCATGAGATATCCACAAAATGTTGGACATTTCAAGGACAGCCGTTTGGAGCGCAACGTTTTAGGCACTTTGTAAAACTGCGTCATAAAAATCAACATATCCGCAAATCTTCCTTCGGTAAGATTCTATTTTTTCTCAAAAACTAAGCCCAATGACCTTCTATGCGAGATTTATTTGCTTTTTGTTAGCGCAGGAGAAATTTTAGAAACAGAATTTTGGTGTACAATGAACATTTAGGGCATTTTTATCAGCATGAAAAAATCTTACATTATTTCGCAGTTACCTCACAATAAATTTCAAATATGCGGTCCTTCAGTTTCTTATAGTAGTTTTTGCTGCTCGGTGCGAGAGCAGGAAAAATGTCCAAGGCAAGTTTTTTCGCTACTCAGCTCGGAAGCTTAAACAATTGGCGACAACATGTGCATAGTAATATCATGCAATGTCCCAGTTTACTTGCAAATAAACGCCGTGCCAAAGTAAGTTGGACATGGGAGGTTGCCTGCGAAACATCTTGATACACATTTGATACGCTCAAAGCTCTTTTAATTTTGTGAGAATGGACGGGTTGTAAAAAGGAGCCCTTGAAAACGTCGGAGGTTGCAGCCAGGTACAAAAATAACCATGTACAAAGGGAAGCCTCTATACATGCGTTTCAAGGTATGTAGCAACCGCAATTAAGATCTTTTTACAAACCGCGCAAGGCTGCTGACAGCCAATGTCCATTTTTAGGATGGTACAGAGAAAGCATTAAGAGTAGGTATATGCAATAGGTTCCGCGCTTGCTTCAATCAAGTGACGAAGGTACTTTCTTCCGAAACAGGGGTACTCCGCTCTGTTCGTATGCGGGAGGAGTACAAAGTGTAGTTCGGTCTCGGGAATGGCCAAAGCGAGTTCAAGGGTTGCCTTTCGTCTTGGGAATTGGTGAACCAGCGTTCGCAGAGCTGTAAAGGCCAACTGTTACCGGACAGCCCTCGTTTCCTGAAGGCGTTATATAATAGCGCGACCGCTTCTGGTCTCCTCTATATGTGACCCATCTACATTAGTAGGCATTACGAAGGTATACGCAGTAGACCTGCCAATAGGGGCTCATGAAGGATTTTGTGATTTGTTGCGACTAGTGGGGCTCCAAGTGGCCTTCGCTGGATTTCAGGGTGCACTTAAGGACGACTCGGAAGGGCTTGCTATAGACATCTGGTAGAATCGATTACATATGGCTAAATATCAGGTCTGCATAGGGGTAAGCGGAGAGGTGGGAGCCCGCAGTAATATCTGTGTGTGGAATGCCTTGACAATTATTTAAATGTGCTACTGTTCCCTACAGCCCAAACTGCAAGACTGTTTCAATTCATTGCCGTACGGATCATTATACGGAGGGTGCGTGAGACAGAGGGTAGAGGAGAGCTACCATGCAACGACCATGTTATGACGAGAGCATATACAAAGGAAGTCAGGTGGCATTAGTGAAAGTATACATAATTTTATTCAGCGAATTATTTCCATAATTTCTAAAAACAAGAAAAAAATGAGTTCACAAAGAATCAGCCACAGCCGCCGTAATTTACTCAATACCGTTTTTAATTGCAGCGCTGTTTAACAGAAATTTATCTTTTTTTATAAAACAGTGAAGTGGTTAGAACCAATGGAGAGGTTCCTTCCTCCTATGCCTTCCAGCTTTTGAAAGGAAGTGACACTTTTTTCGCAAAAGCCCAGCGGTGCCAAAGACTCCGGTGCTTTCTCGCACAAAATCGAAGCACAGCACTTTAACTTGCAGAAAGCTTGCTACGGCATCCAGTTCGAACTGCAAGTGTCACTGTGCTATGTCATGCACAGGAGCGGACACCCCCCTGTTTGGCTCAAAGTGCAATAGCGTCCTCCCTAGCGTAGACGAAGAAGCAGTATTTATCTATTAGTGAGCGCAGTAGCATATAATAGCAGACTTTACATAACAAACTGCCCAGCTTTAATTGGGTAACGCGTGAAAAATGTTCGGACACAATAGCTCGCGTTGTTTACTTTTCTGCGCACTTGTACATTGTTTTGCTTAGTCGTTTCGTGCAAGGAAAACGGCTGGAGAGTCAATGCCAGCCGCGTGTTCCCGCGGTATACTTATGGGGGGCGGGTAGTCCTCTTCTGTTACACTGATCAAGTATATAGCTGCCTGGCCGTTATTTCTAAAAACGATGCTGCAAGAGAGGAACGCTTAGATAGACAGTTCGAATTAGGTGTTGTCTTAATTCCATTGCGTCACCAGTGGACATCATGTTCCCACGGAACCTCTACTACACGTGTAATGAGCCGCGTATCGCCTCTTGTGAGCTCAGTATCAGTTTTGTGAGGGAAAAGAAAGCCTCAGAGTTTGTTGAGCTGCATGGCTTCAAAATAGTCCGTTTTCTTGGTATCAAAACCTGATATGGCCTTGTTTTGTCAAGGGCAACTCCCCTTTGGCACTATAGCCATGCAAGCTTGGTAATTAAACTTAAATAACTGCGTTTTGGGTTTTCTGTTATAAAATTAGAGCAGTTTACAGTAAGTTACGTCTGTCGTGGCTGCGAGTTTCTTCCTGAAAGGATTCTTGTTTCTATTTCAGGCTCGCGATTTCTAAGAACATTTAAAATTTTGGTGAAAAACCCGGTGTGCAGCTACTTATGTTTTATAAAAAAACCGCGCCACACTGTTTATAAGTCCCGCGGCTGCTCGACTACCGTGCCCAAGGAAGCGGGATTGAAACCCGGCCGCAGCGGCCGCTTTTCGATGCAGGCGAAAAGCAGGGCGCCCGCGTGCTGCGCGATGCCAGTGCACGTTAAGGAACCACGGGTGGTCGAAATTTCCGGAGTCTTCCGCTGCAACGTCTCTTGTAGCATAATTCGCTTTGGGACGTTAACCCCGCAAACCAAACCAAACAGTTAAAATTTTAAGCGGTCGTCCCTTGGTTTCGCGTCGATGTAGAAGAACCAGGAAAAAAAACTAAAAGCGAGCGTTCTGTAACTACACCTTTATTCACGTCGTGAAATATATGCATGTAGACATGCCATGCTCAAAGTGTTCCCTTCAGAGAACTGCGAAATTATATGAACCACCGACTATATCTCAACTCTGCTGTTAAATGGCGGCAAACACCTTGTTTGCTTTTATAGCCAAGGTCATCGGCGGGCCGCATTTGACCGCAGGTGCGGCGCGAGGAGCCCGTGCCACTTGAGGCAGCCCGTTGCCCCCTCCCCTTCCATGCTGATCCCAAAAGTCCACAGTTCCGGTGGTATTCTGCATTCCGGGAACCCGTCGAAACGCCGGGACTCCTGGAGGAAAGATTTGTTAACGCTTCTTTAAACAATCTGGTGTCTCGACACTCCTTAAGGCAGCTAATTAAGTACCGTACGAAATCTGTTCTGACGAACCAAACTCAGGTATAGGCCCTGCCCCGGAACGTACCGCTGGAGTAGGCCACCAGTTACGGCAACATTGCCCTAGGTCACCACCCACCCCGTATGCATGGTTGCCGAATTGCGGAGTCAGCCGCATGTAGTGAGGCGAGCCGCCTTTCCCCGAAATGCGTTTCCCCGAAAAATAAGCTTCCTCCTCCTGTTGTCTATTCTTTCTTACAATTTTGTACTTTGGAGTAATTCGCTGTCGTCTTTGATGCCACTTGTAAATACCATTCAGCTCTGACAACAAAGCATGGTTAGGAGCCTGTAAAAAAATTCAGACGACTCTATTTTCTTTAACGCAATTTGAATATTACATTTATAAATGCTACTTTCGGTGATGAGGCTGACGGCATGACGCAGTGTTTGCCCTGAACAGTGGTCTTTTTTTTTTTTTGCTATCAAGTGACGTAGTGCATAATTATACGATAGCATTACGTCGCATATTTTTGCTCCCATTGGTGCAATTGCTCGTTCATGTGGACTTAGCCGATGACTTGAAGAAAACGCTTTCTTAGTATTTTGGGGGCTTTGCGCAGTGGCATAATAATGTCCCGAGTGCACATCGCTCATACTCCCACTGAGAATTTTCGCAGATTAAAGCTTAGCATTATTGTCAGTTTTTCTTTCAAGTGCTGGTATTTCGAAGAGTACGTATTCCTTCTAATTCCTGCAGAAGCAAAACCTAAGCTTTAATCAATAATCGCCTCATTTATTGCATGCTCCAGATTTTTGATACCTACATTTTCTATTCTTTTATACCTCATATAATTCCAGATATCATTTTCATGATTGATTTTCTAAATCAACGATGCCCGGTTTCTGATTATTATAATACGGTCAACAAGTTTTCCACCCGATTCTTTTTTTATTTATTGCGCAAGTTCGCCCTTCGGCTTAAGGGTTTAAATATATTGATGCAGGCCTGTGGCAGCAATGAATGCCAACAGCTCTCGGTGGTGTAGGCCATGTGTCAATACCCCTGTGTCGGGCGGTCTGGTAGGGTGGTAAGAGCGGCTTCTGAGGTGTGTTCTGCGGGCCGCTCGAAGACCAGGCCAAGTTGTTAGTAAGTGGTTTAGTGTGGCCTCCATAGCAGGGGCTGTGCAGAAAGGGCAGTTCATGGGAGCAGTCTAGGTGGTCCAGGAATATTTTACAGCAGGCGTTAACGCAGCACCCACGCGGATTCTTCTCAGCGCCACTTCCTCACGGCGAGTTAAACCGCCGGGAAGCTTTGATCCACACGGTGGAATTAAAGCACGCGTGGAGCGGCGAAGAAATTTTTTTGCAGGCACTACGGCATCTCCTGCGGACAACTTTAACATAGGCAGAGGATATGTCACTTTCTGGGAACAGGATTCATCATCAGTTTCTGTGAGACGAAGCGTAGTGTGGGGAGCCCACACCACACGCGCAGGGCAAGGATATGTTTGCACAATTCTGCGGATATTGTTGATGATGTCGAAGGTATTAGCTATACTCCGTAATGCTCGGACTGCTTGGCTTGATTCTGTATCCAAGATCCGAATGGTTGGGGGTGCAGCATATAGGCTGTCTGCTAATGTAGACAAACCGTCGCGAATGGCAACGAGCTCTGCTATTAGAGAAGGAAGGTGCGTTGCTTCTGTTCTATATGAACATATGTGGCGTATTTCAGGAAGCAATGGACAAATGAGGGTAGTATGTAAAATCTCATAGTCAGTGCTTGCGTTTACATAAGCTTGAAGTGCTCCTGTAGTGTCTGTGTAATGATCTGGCTTAGCTTCTTGCACCGAATGTTGAACTCGGCGCTTTTCTCGTAGCGGACGGTTGTTTGTCATCTGTGGCCGATTCCATAGAGGTTCCGAAGGCGTTGCTTCAAGCAGCGTACAAGACGAATCAAAATAATGCGCTAATGCAGACGCTACAGGAATAGCTTCACGCTTCAGGTAGCGCGCTGCACGCGAGGCTGCTCGACGAGCTCATCAAATGTGTTCAGCTAGGCCTCCGCTTGGAGAGTGGGAACGGATGTCAGGCGAGGGAGGCCAGTGGTGGCTTGCATTGCCTCTCTGTTGACTGCTTCCAAGCGGTCCCAATCCCTTGATGTGAGACGTTGAAATTGGGCTTGATAGACAAGCCGAGGCTGTAACACAGAACGCACTAACGTCCGAGCCATGTTGCTGCAAGCACCGCCTGTTTTCTGGGCTATGCGCCGAAATAGGTGCGGCTTTCTGTCGTGCAGATCGAACCCATGGCGCTGCTGAACCAGAACTGTCCAGTTCGACACCAAGGACTCGCATCGACGAAGTGGTAGTGAGCAGATACCCGTTCAATGACAGCTGTAATGGTACTTGTAAGAGCCTGCGTCTACCCCATCGGTTTGTGATAGACATAAAGTTTGTCTTTTCTACTGAGAGGGCGAGGCCAATTTTCGTGCACCACTCAGATGTCTTGTGAAGAACAGTCTGAAGGCTTAATTCTTGGAGGCTTAGATCCGTGTGTAGTGACCATACTGTGACGTCGTCTGCATACATCAGATAAAATATGTCCGGAATGGTTGCTAGTTGCCAGGCCAAAGGTAGGAGCGCCATGTTAAATAGTATTGGTGCCAGCACGGATCCTTGAGGCACACCCCTCTTTACGCTGAAGTGTCCAACACGTTCTTTACCAATCCTTATGGAAATAGAACGGTCTTCTAAGAATGATCTTACAAAGTTACATACTCTGGATGGGAAACGTAGCCAGCGTAGAATGGCTAGAATAGCTGAGTGGCTGACATTGTCGTAGGCCTTGTGGACGTCCATTGTTAAAATGGTCCGGATTTTGCGGGATCGTCCTCCTAATAGCACCGTACTTGAAAGGTGTTCCAACCCATCTTCAGTGCCCAAATGAGGGCGAAAGCCAATCTGAACTGGATGGTACAAGTTGTATCTTTCAAGCCACCGTGACAGGCGCATAGCTAACATGCGTTCTAGTAGCTTGCAAAGTGTGGATGTAAGCGCTATTGGGCGAAGGTTGCTTAACTTAGTGGGAGGCTTCCCGGGCTTAGGGATTGGCACCACCTCAGCGTGTTTCCAAGGGGTCGGGACATCTCCAGAGGTCCAAATTGTATTCAGGGCCTCAAGCAGCCACTCTAGAGCTGATTGGACAATATTTTTAAACACTTCGTATGTCAGGCCATCCGGCCCCGGCGCTTTGCGCGGTTTCGTTTGGTCAATAGCTGCAATAAACTCGGCCATTTTCTTCAAGGTCATCTTTGGTTGGAGGTGAGCCCGCTTCTGGCAGGCGATTATTCAGGCTGGTGAACGGAGGTGGAATGTGGTTGAAATCCTGAAATAAATTCCTGACCACCACTGATGCAAACTGGCTTGGAGACTGTCCAGATGCTAGGAAGGCATTGCCTGCAGGGTCCTTTGAACACCTGCCGATTTCCATGGACCGGAATGTGCGCCATAATGATCGAGTAGTAGATGTTGCGTTAAGAGATGCGCACCAGTCCTGCCATCGCTGACGAGAAAGGCGCTTCTCATGTCGGCGTGCCGCTGCTGTTAGCTGGAGTAGTGTGAATCGGCGTTCAAAAGTTAGTTCTCTAATAAACGCCAATTCCGCCATGCGACGAGCTGCCCATAGCCGAAGAAGGTGCAGATCCGAAGGTGGTCTGTTTTCCTCTACCCAAATGAAATGAGTTGCAGCTTTCAGTGCAGTGCGCAAAGCTTCCTGTGGATCCACAGTTGTGAGCAGGGTGTTGTTTAGTAGCGTTCTGAACAAGTCCCACTCTGTGACCAAGCAGCCGCGTCTACGGCGGCGCTGATAATGTGGGTCTAAACCAATTTGTAATGAATAATGGTCACTGCCCCAACAGTCTAGTTCTCGATCCCATGAAACAGCACGTGCCCCACACCACCATGTGAGGTCTGGAGAGGACGGTAGTAAACAGGGACCATCCCAACGTCGTGTTGTGGTGCCTAGGGAGTTAAGGAGCACGAAATCTACATCAGTAAATGCGTCCAACACTGCACTTCCCCGCACAGTAGAATAACCCCAAGTTTAATTCGGGGCATTAAAGTCCCCTCCAACCAAAATGGGACTTCCCGGGTATTTGTAACCAAGGTACGCAATCCATCCCAGCTCTATTTTAGGTGATCCACCACTGTACGGACGTATGTAGCACGAGACAAGAATTATATCGGTTCGGGGGAGGCGAACTAGCACAGCCACTACCTCTTCCCATTTGTTGCACCATAATCCCAGTGAAACCTCAGTTTGGGTGTAACAGTCGGCTACATATATGGCCGCTTTGCCAGGTGTCTTAAACATAGCACTGCATCGACAGTCTGGAATGCTCGGGCAAGAGTAGGCAATGAAATCGGTAAGCGGGAGTAGAGTATTTGTTTCTTGTAAAAGCAATGCCCACGCACGAAGTTCACCAATGCGCAGTCGTGTACGGATCTCGCCTGCCTTGTTGACGAAACCACGGCAGTTCCATTCCAACACGTAACTGTTGCTCTTCAATGTTTGATCCATGTTTAGGAAACTGGAGGAAGGTTAGCAATTAGCAACTTTGTGAGTTGTTGCAGTTGCTGTGCCACGAAATGGAGCAGTTGCACAGGAGACAATGTGGCAGGTGCTTGTGGTTCACAAGGGGCAAGCGAACGGTGAGCAGGTGATTGAGACTTCGTAGGAGGATGATTAGAAGGACGAACGGACGATCGTGCAAGTAAGGCTCGTCTTTGGGAGAGACGTGGAACCTGCTCCAGCAGAACTGTAAGTTCTTTGTCCAATTCGACAATTTCGTATGTAGGTTCATCTGTGAGCTCCGAGTTTTGGAGACATCTAGCGGAGCGTGGTTTGCCACGCCGTAATATCTGATCATATCTTCGTGTGCGGAGGAACCTTCATTCACAGCAGGTTTTGCAATGATCTCATCTTCGTGAAGCTGAAGCAGTGAAAAACGGTTCGATATTGGCAAGGGATCATTTGGTGACTCTAATGTTGGCTTCACGCGTTGTTTCTGGGAGCGCATGCGGCGTTTCTCAATATGGCGCGGAGCTTTACTGGGCAGTCTTTGGACGTAATGTCATGGTCATCAAGACGGCAAAGGCCACAGCGATATTCTTTGGAATCAGAGTAGCTCGTAGAGGTGGGTGCTAGAGATGGGCAGGAAGCTCTCATGTGGCCCGGGCGGAAGCACCGATAACAATGCACTACTCCGGGTTTGTACACGCGATTTCCCCATAAAGTGAGATGCGCGCCGGAGGAGACAGAGGCTCTTGCAACGTAACCAGACATGTACGTCCTTTACCCATGTAGCGTGCTTCTACCACCTTGTGTGTTCAGTTCAGTTCAGTCGTTCAGTCGTGTCCGACTCTTCGTGACCCTATGGACCATGTCACGCCACGCTTTCCGGTCTCTCACTATCTTCCTAACATCACATAACTTCATCTGCAGTGCCTCGAGGATGTCATCTAACCATCGCGTTCGCTGCCTACCCCTTCTCCGGCGACCCTCAACATTTCCCAACATCAAATCTTTCTCCAGCAACTCCTCTCTTCCCATCAGATGACCAAAGTAGCTGAGCTTTAACTTTAGAATTTGACCCTCCAATGAGCAGTCTGGGTTTATGGTCAACAATATCGGCTGATTTGATCTTCTGGCAGTCCAAGGAACTCTCAAGAGTCTTCGCCAGCACCACGATTCAAACGTGTCAATTCTTCGGCAGTCAGCCTTGTTCACAGTCCAACTCTCGCATCCATACATCACAACTGGAAAGACCATAGCACAAGTTATACGGATCTTTGTTGGCAGACTAATGTATCTGCTTTTTACTAGGCGGTCAAGGCTAACCATTGCTCCCTTTCCCAGAAGCATGCGTCTCCTAATTTCATGGCTGCAGTCTCCTTTCGAGGTAATCTTGGAGCCCAAGAAGAGAAAATCTGTCACAGCTTCCACTTCTTGTCCCTTGATGCTCCAGGATTTGATAGGGCAAGACGCAATGATCTTTGTCTTTTTAATGTTCAGTTTAAGCCCAAACTTCTCACTCTCTCCTTGTACGCGATTCAGAAGTCTTTTGAGTTCCACTTCACTTTCTGCCATTAAAGTGTTATCATCCGCATATCTAAGGTTGTTGATACGTTTTCCAGCAATCTTCACTCCAGCTGAAGACTCGTCCAGACCGGCCTTCCTCATGATGCACTCTGCATATAGGTTAAATAGGCAGGGCGACAGTATGCAGCCTTGCCTCACTCCTTTTTCAATCGGAAACCAAACAGTAAGACCATGCCCAGTTCTGACTGTGGCCTCTTGTCCTTCATACAGGTGCCTGAGGAGACAGATGAGGTGAACTGGAACTCCCATCTTTTGGAGAGCTTGCCACAATCTGCTGTGATCTACGCAGTCAAACGCTTTCGCATAATCAATAAAGCAGAATTAAACGGGTTTCTGGAACTCTCTTGCTTTTTCCATGATCCAGCGAAGGTTGGCAATTTGGTCTCTAGTTCCTCTGCCCTTGCGAAACCCAGCTTGCACGTCCGCAAGCTCCCGATCCACATACTGCTGCAGCCTACCTTGGAGGATTTTCAACATCACCTTGCTAGCAAGCGAAATAAGCGCGATCGAGCGGTAGTTGGAACAATCTTTGGCACTGCCTTTCTTTGGATTGGGGATGTAAACTGACCTCCTCCAATCGTGTGGCCACTGCAGGGTTGTCCAAATCTTCTGACATAATGTATGCAGAATGTTAACAGCGTCATGGTTGAGGTTGTGGGATTCGGGCTTGCTGCGGCTGCCCTTTGCGCGGCCGCCGCCCGCTTCCCAGTTGTTCTCCCCGTTCCCTTTCTCCCGCCTGAGGCGGCGGAGAGAGGCTCGGACGACTTGTCACTGTCGTTCGGGCCGCAGCTCCGCCCTGGCGTCCCAGTGGCTGTTCTCATTGGCGCCTTTTCGCGGGAACACGGCACCGCTTCGACAGCCGCGCTCGCGCGACTGTCCGAGCGGAGCTCAAGGAGACCCCTCCGAGACATCGCAAGGTGCGTACGCAACTGTTCTTGTCTGCCGGCCTTTGTCCGCGCAGACCAGTGTGTACTCGAGTTCGTCTGCTCCGGGTCGTACCTGAGAGCGAAGCTCGAGCCTGTCAATCGTGATCCAACGATCCGCGACAGGCGTACCTTGCGGTGGTTGCCCACTCTCTCTCTAAGGAACCCTCTGGTCACTGCGAGAGAGAGATCACAGCACGCCCTTGCGTGCTTGCGGCGCGCACTCCGTGTCACTTCGTGCGCGCAGGGGAGCCTTGCTCCTCGCGCGCTCCCTTGACACGGTGACTGAGTATGTGTGTGTATGTGCGTTTTGTATATATGTGTATGTGTGTGCGTGTGTGTGTATGTGTGTGCCGCTGGAGGATGGCGTTTCAATAAACGTCTCCTTTGTGAACTTGGAGGTTTGTGTCCTTGCAGCGAAGTGCTCTCTTCCCGGTGGAGGTTGAGTGCACGCTGCGGTGTTTCAGTGTGCGCGTGGTTACGGCTGATCGGGGCTTCGGCTCGCGCGACGCTCGAACCCGTGGTGGTTGGTGGCCTATGTCCAAGTAGAAACCACAAGGTTTTGAAGCAACTCAGCTGGAATGCCATCAATTCCGTAGCTTTGTTCTTAGCAAGGCTGGCTAAGGCCCATTCAACTTCACTCTTCAGGATGCCCGGCTCGAGATCAGTAATCACAACCGTCTTATGTTGGGTTTGCACATTCGGGTCCTTCTTGTACCTTTCTTCTGTGTATTCCTTCCACCTCTTCTTTATCTCTGAGGCTTCAGTGAGTTCTTGCCTCGTTTGTCCTTTATCACGCCCAGCTTAGCACAGAAGCTTCCTTTGATATCTTTGATTGTCTTATATATTCCAGGAAAGCATTCTTATCTCTCCTTGCTATTTTCTGAAAATTCGCATTGAGAACCTTGTATCACTCTCTTTCCCCCTTAACTTTTGCCATCCTCCTTTCCTCAGCTATTTGCAAAGCCTCTTCAGATAACCAGTTTGCTTTCTTGCATTTCTTTTGCTTTGGAACTACCTTAGTAGCAACATCATGTATTATATCACGAACATCAGTCCACATCTCTTCGGGCTCTCTATCTTCTAGATCTAATTCTTGAAATCGATTCCTCACTTCCACACCATATTGTAATGGAATTTGATCCAGTCCATACCTGAAAGGCCTTCTAGTTTTCTGCGTTTTCCTCAATCGAAGCTTAATTTTGGCAACAAGAAGCTGATGATCGGTGCCACAATCGGCCCCAGGCCTTGTTTTTACTACTTGTATAGCGCTTCTCCATCTCTGCCGGAAAAGAATATAATCGATCTGATTCCTGTACAGACCGTCCGGTGAAGTCCATGTGTACAGGCGCCTCTTGTGCTGTTGAAAATTAGTATTCGCTATGGTCAGGTTGTTTTCTTGACAAAACTCTACTAGCCTCTTCCCAGCTTCATTTGGCTCGCCAAGACCGAACTTGCCTATAATTCCGGATATTTCTTCACTTCCGACCTTAGCATTCCAGTCTCCTATGAGAAAAACGACGTCTGATGACGGGGTGCGGTCTAAAAGGCATTGTAGATCCGCATAAAATCTCTCAACGTCAGCTTCTTCAGCAGTAGTGGTCGGTGCATATACTTACATAACTGTTATGTTGAAAGGGTGACCGTGGATCCGAAGTGAAATCATTCGGTCGTTTTTGGGGTTGTACCCTAGCACTACTTTGCCCATTCTTTTGTTTACTATGAGAGCGACCCCACTCCTTCTCTTGGATTCGTGCCCACAATAAAAGGCATAATGGTCGCGGAGTTAAATTATCCCATTCCGGTCCACTTGAGCTCGCTGATACCTAAGATATCAATGTGCAATCTGTCCATTTCTCGCTTGACGACATCCAGTTTACTTTGCGTCATAGATCTTACATTCCATATTGCTATGTGATATATCTCCTTGCAACATCGGACTTTCCGGTCGCTTCCCGACACATCCGCAACTGAGCGTCCTTTTGGCTTTAGCCCAGCCGCTTCATTCGTCCTAGAGCTACTAGGAATCGCCCTTTGTTCATCCCCAGTAACATGTGAGACGCCTTCCAACCTGGAGGGCTCACCTTCCGGCGCCATATCATTAATGGTATTGTGACTGGCCATAGGGTTTTCTTGGCAGGAAATACTGAAGTGGGTTACCATTACCTTCTCCAGTGAATCACATTTTGTCAGAACTCTCTGCGTGACCTGTCTGCCTTGGGTGGCCCTACATAGCAGAGCTCACGACTTCATTGAGTTTCGCAAGCCCCTCCGCCACGACAAGGCAGTGATCCATGAAGGAGACCTTGTGTGTAGAACAGTCTAAAAAGACGCAAAATCTTTGGGGGCGATATCCGGGTCGAACTTTTTCATCAGACATTATAGTTGGACACTGGTCTTCAATGCACTTTAACATGTTTGAAGCAGTACCCTTGAGGTATGCATTGACTGTCTTCTCCATCTCATCTACACAGCCTTGCAGCTTTATCTCAATGGGGTTGCCTGCTTCCTCTTGTTGCAGGACGACATCATGTAGACGGGTCAAAAGCTGCTTGGCACTGCTTGCATCCTTCAGGTATCGTTCAGTTTGAGCACTTCCTCGTCACAAGTGACATCTTCCGAAGATGAGGCCTGCACTGTTCTGATGACATCCTGAAGATAAAGCATCCAGCGGTCCACCATCTGCTGGGTGGAGCTCAGCAGGAAGCCTTGCTGCAATCTGAACGCCTGGCTGTTGCTATGCTTTTTTGGTGACACGTTACGGTGCAGAAGGTCAGAAATCTTTTTCCAAGCAGCCTCAGTGCGGTCAGGTGCAATTTTCATTGCCAAGGTGATGTCGACAACTGGACAAGGCATGTACCTAAGGGTGAAGTTCTTTTCAAGTGCATAAGCAATATCCTGAAAACCCTGAGCAGGCGTAGAATTCCGGTCCCACAAAATGCTTTGCAGTTTAGAGTTGATTTGCAGAGCTTTGGCCAGCGTCTTTGCCCCATTGAGGCCCATGTAGTTGCCAGTTATATCAATTGATGTAAGGCACTGATTGCTGTCAAGTGCATTGATGACAAAACACAGCTCTCCGCGAAGCTTTGAGTCTGCTAATGAAAGATACTCAAGCGAAGAGTCCTTCTCCTGGATTAGCTGCACGACTGCTTCCATCATACGTGTTATGTGCTTTGTCTTCATGTTTGTGAAGTTCCTTCCAATTGAAAGCCGTTTGATGGACTGATTTTTTCCCAACAGCAGCCACAATGTTGGCCAAATCTTGATCAAAATTGTTTTCACATGTCCAGGCTGTACAAGCAGCGTATTCCTGGCAGGCAAGACTCGAGCATCAGTGCACCTTGAGTCTTGAGGTCATTGCAACTTAAGTCAAGCCAAACCTCAGTGAGAATTTCATTGCACACCAAACCAAGCAGCATGGCCTTGAGTGCTTCCATAGGCATACGGACATTTGCCATGTTAAGGTGACGCAGAGCAACAGTGCTGGAAAAGAAGGTCTTGAACGATGGTGGCACCAGTATCTCTTTGCTCTTCTTTGAACTATAAACATTGCGCGACAGGTTCAGCACCTCGAGCTTCTGAGTGCAGCCCCGCAGCAGTGCGCCAAATACAGTTTCCAGGGTGCATTCAGTGCCAGACAAGTCCAGGTGGACAAGATAGTTTGGCTGTGCCAAGTAGTTGTACAGGTTATTAATATCATCCTTGAAGACATTGTCACTAAGGTTAAGGTATGTGAGGTTGGAGGGCATAGAACTATTCAAAGAAAGTGCATGAGCAAGTGTGTTAACGCCTTTGGCAGTGATTCCCGTATGGGCAAGGTTGAGGTGGCTGAGTCCCTTGTGCAGCTTCCCCAGTGGCCCACAAAGTTGGCCGACACCCTTGTCCTCAATCAAGTTGTTGGACAGGTCCAATGAGTTCAAAGGGGAGTCTGGATTGGCAATCAAAGTCATTGAAAGCTTGTGTGCAAACTCCCATTTAATGCCTGTGTTATCCAGGTACAATTCCTCCAGTGACACGGAACGTTTCATCATCTGGAGTATTTGTTCAAGTGCTTCTGAAGCAAGCTTCACATTGCTTGCTCGGAACTTTGTGAACCAGGCATTATAACAAAGAGTAGATATGATTGGCACCAGGTCTCGGTCTTCTAGGTGATCAAAGTCTAACAATGAGAGCTCTTTTGTGTCATGAGACAAATATATAGTGTCTACGTCCCATGCCACATCTTCTCTGAAAGGGAGTCCGTGAAAGTCGCACATGCAGATGTACTGAGCTGAGAAGTTTCCACATGGACCTGGCTCTGAGGCTTCGGCCGACTGGTTGAACTACAGCATTGGCTGAAGTCTCACGGCTGGTACTGCTTCCACTCGTCTGATTATCAACTCCAAAGGCACTTGTGGAAAAATGCTTTTTACAGCAGTTCCTAGCTGGATGATCATGTGGTCAACATCATTCGATTCAGGATCAACTGAATAAAATGTGTAAACTTTGTTGTCTATGGTCAGGCAGAGCTGGTTTGGCTTTTTGCTTTCTACAGTTTGAATCTCCAAATAATGAAATGAGTGCTCAATCTTGGTTGGTACTTTGGCAGTGAGGATAAAAAATCTACATGAAGAAAATGCCAGCACTCGGTTCTCTGTCTTGTCCTGCTTGACTTCCAAGCGCACCATGCACTTGAATGACACCTTGGCACTGCGGTCCAGCACATGTCTAATGCTGTCGCTCAATTCCTTCGTAATAGCGTTCTTCGTGGACGTTATTCCTCTTCAGAGTTTTCTGTCATCAGATGTATCCATAAAACCGCTCTACCTTGGTTCAATCGCAACACCATAACCACAAGACAAATATTTACTTAACAAAAATTCCCGGACACAACCTTACTTTGCCATTCCCACTTCTGGGATCAGCACCGACTCAGAAACGACATAACGTCGAAGGTCCGATCCAGATGCAAGATAAGCTTGTACTGTCAACACGGTTGTTTCGGGTATGTCAGACACAGGCAGAATTTTCAATTCCCGGGGCCGATCAATGTCGGAAAAGCAGCGCACCCAGATGGTTATACTGTTAGTAGGACGGTGAATAGCGAAGCCTTGAAATCCCGTCGTTCCAAGGCCAAGGGTTGTTTGGACAAGACGGTGGGACAAAGTTGTAACATCAAAGCACTCACGCGGCTTCACCACCACCTTGTAAAGCGGTGACTGTCCAGGCTGAGAAGAAAGGCGCCCTCTCTTGTGGGCAGTTCCTTGGAGGCATGTTTTTGACTCCGATGTCAATTGGGCAGCTCGTTTAATGGGAGACGTGGTGCCTGGAGGACGAAGGCGTTCCATGAGTCCGAGTCCAAACTTCAGTGAACGACGACAACTATCACCGGTGCGACTTGGAGAACAGCTGGTGGTTCATCAGCACATGCAGCGAAGCTGCATCGTTGGTGAAATGGAAAGTCGTTGGTGAAATGGACGAAGCTGATGGACCGCACTGGAAACACGTCTGATTCAGGCGGCACTTCATCTTCCTTCCACCCGATTCTCAAGACTTCTTTTTTTTCTCTCTCTCTCTCTATAAAGGCAAGCTTTTCTAGTGTAGCAGCAACACAGGCTATTTGCTTTTCTTTACCACCTGACCGGTTGCCTGCAATCTCTATGCGCTGTCTGCAAACCTGCGCAACACCGGGACGAAAATTTCTTTCTCTGTCCCCTGCTAGCAACAATATTTATTTAATGTGAGGCACAATGTCTCAAATTGGCGGAAAAATCGAGATTCGGCATGCCAGCTCAAGTAATAATAGATCCCTTGTATGCAAGCATGCACAGTATCGTTTCGTCACCTGTACAAGAAGAATGGATTCGCAGTGCTTTCGCGCCCTAACGGCTGCTGGGTTTTCAAGGCCGATGCTAATCGTTTAGCTTCCTTACAGCGCCATGTAGGAGCTCGAAATCACTGCTACCAGCCGCTTGTACTGAAAGCTGCCTCACGTGATGAATTGGGCTCACTCGGTCTGGCTGATCAAGCAAGAGCTAAGCCACCCCCATTTTTTTGCGCCTGTTTACGGTTGCGTCGGGCCTAGACAGTGTCAAGAGAACAAAATGACTGACTAGAGGAATTAGCTTTTGATTCCCGTCCTGTAATTGGTGTTTCTTTACTGACGCCAGTAAGCTGTGTTTTAATTGCTGCTCCCGTTCTCTTGTCTGCGTTGCACCAGATATAAACACTGGCATTGTTCTTGCAACAAGAATAGTAAGCAAAAGGCTACATTCCCTCAAAAGTCGTCTCGGCATAACGTTGCTAACTGTGAAGTTAAGTGGGATAAATACGCACAAGTAAAGGTACATGCGGTGCACCATTGGCAGTGGCTTAGCTCTGCTATGCCTCAGTATACGTAGCGTAAAACATGCGCAGTAGCGTGCGGCGCAAATGTCGTAAACACTGCTCCGGCTTAAGGTCACGCGTCGGAAAGGAGCGCACGCCAGCGGCGGTGAGGAGCGCGCACCGGCTGTGACGAGGAGGCGACGCACTTGCGCCTCTCGTGACGTCACGCGGCTCTCACGCATGCGCATAACGGGTGACGCACACTCGCGCGAAACACTGCTTTGACCCGTGTAGTGTAGCTTTACGCTACAAAAATATTCCAGTCAATGCACATTGGTGCCGTATGCAACACAGACAAGCAAAGCGGCATTGGAAATGTTTTATAGCTGAGGTATCGCTTTCATTTAGAAAGGTCATTGCTTCCACATATATTAAAACGATGCCCAGCATTGTTATCGGACTGCATTCATCATCCCTATGATTGTACCTTGACAAAACTGCATTAATTTCGTTTTTATCCACAGGTCGACGAGTCTATCAAAGTTACTTTGAGGACTGATAACAATTGCCATCAATCTAAGAAGTCTGCTACGTACTCGGCGCAAGAAGGTTAATTTGCAAACGATGGAAGATGGAAAACGACAAAAATTAGATCAACGGGCTCCTAATTACGATGCAGCGACGTATTCAAAAACCGTTCACAGCTACTCCCACTTAGTGGCCAACACACTGAACTTCTACACAACGACTTTTGAGCCCATCACAAGAAAGAGCGAAGACGAGTCCAGCATCTCACTATACCAGGAACCGCAGTTCATCGATATCGGGTGCGGCTGCGGCCGCGTCACTAAGGAGCTCTTGCTGCCGAGTTGTCCCGAGGAGATGGGAAGGCTTGTGGCCGTCGACCTGTGCGCTAACATGGTGGCCCACGCCCGAGAGAATAACAGCCACCCGAAAATAGTCTACGACCAACTGGACATCACTCAGGACGTGTCTGGGTTCCTGCAGAAGTATGGCGCTTTCGACCGACTCTTCTGCTTTCAAAGTCTCAACAGAGTCAAGGATCAAATCACTGCCTGGAAGAACATAGCGAGCCTCCTGAAGCCAGGCGGCGAGTGCCTTTTATTTTACGCAGCATGGTATGCGACTCCTGACATCTGGAGGGCGCTGGCAAAGAGGCCACGTTGGAGCCATTTCAGCGAAGTGAGTATATTGTCCCAAATAAGAGCTATAATTACATATTTTAAAGTGACGATTTTTCTTGCACGATAGTTTATACAGATGTACACTTAAGCTACGCCTTCTCTTCCTTTAATTCTAATAGGTTTCAAATCGCTGAAATTAGCCGATAAAAGCTGGCCGCATACTTTATAACGAAAATAGCACCTATCATGGCCACCATTTAAGCTAAATCTTTTCGCGCCAGTTACATTTTTTTTTTTACTGCGCTTTCCACTTGTTACTTCGAAAGAGCCGAAAGCAGCCTGAATAAAGTGTACTCAGGCTCTCACCTTGCATCCGAAGCGAGTAATGTGAGCTACCAAAGAAATGAAGCTATGACGGTGTACTTTCAGTGACCATGCAAAAAATATCTAAATCCGCTCCACATTTAGGGGGCCAAGTGAATTTGGTTGAAGGGAGTAATTACTCATTGGCATCCATCGAGGCGCAGCACTACGGCTACATAGTAAAGCTATTGTCATCCGCTAATAATTATACTTTATTAACGATGCGCCAATATTGGTGTGCACACGCCCAGAAACCCGTAGAGTCTCAAAGAAGATGCCCTCGACTTGCGTGGCAAGCTCAGCCGAAAGTCCCTGTAGTGACAGAAAGGGGTGGCCGTTTGGTGCCCAGTTTTCGGCGTTCAACAGAGATTAAGGATTGGAGTCAGAATTAGCAAACAAAAACAAACTCGATACACAGCAAGAGACGATTTAGAGGAAAGTACACTAACACTTAAAATGCACAGAAAAGAGGTTCACAGAAAGGCAATGCAGAGCATGCAACCAGAGAGGCTCTAATTCAAACACAGAGGCTTCAAAGCAACAAGCAATGCACGATAGAGTCGGATCAAATAAAGACCAAATTATTTACCGGGCTGTCGCAGATCAACTTCTAGAGAGTCATGCTGTAACCATCCTATAGGCGTGAGCCGCTCCCTCTCAAATCAGGGGGCTTGCCAACAGTGGGACTTCACGAATCATTGCAACACTCGCTGCAACACTGGCTAGCTTGCTGAAGCGACGCGAGCTCAATAAAAAGGTACGCCGCGCCGAAGCTGGCGCGCACATCGTAACTTCCGCCGTACAAGCCTCCTCTCCTCCTCCCGCTGAGATGCGCGTCGGCGGAACTTTCTGGAGAGGACCAGCTGCTTCTCCGCCGGAAGACATTTCGCCAATCTTCTGGAACCCTCTATACGACGCCACGCACGCGCTTCTTTCGCGCAGCGCTGACTCTTTGAAAATGTGCGCCGATTTTGTGGCAGCTACACATGGAGGGAAGACTTTTTCCTTCCTCCATGCAGCTACATAGCTTTTCTTTTTCTCAAAGCAGTACCGCTTTCCGATGTAGGCAGCGACAGGGACACAGAGAACGTCACGTGACACTTGCCCGCGAAGTAGCGGCACTGGAGGCGTTGCTTACGGCTCGGGTTTTTCGAAAGCACGTGTCACGACACAAAGTTTTTTCAGCCACAGCGCCTAGGGTATGTCGCGTTTTTGACATCTTAAGAACTCAAATTGCTATTTCTTATAGCCGACTGCAAGCCTATAATGGCAACTAGGCATCTGGCTGTAACCGCTAAATATTAAATGACCAGCTTACGCGCTAAGCTTAGCCTTGTTCATTTGTTTCCTGGTGACCGCCAGCACTGCTAATTTGCGCCCTAAAAGGCCTTTTGATATCTAAGATATCTAAGATATCTTTGATATCTTTGATATCTAAGAAAGCCTATTAATGAGTAAGCATTAAGAGGAACTAGTTGGTATCGGAAAAAGAAGGGTACGGTCGGATAGAGCGTCAAAGAAAAGTGTGCAAGTGACGATTTGGTTGATGTGATTAATTAGGTAATCAATTCGAGCTAATTAAGTGGTTTATATGAAAGACCCATTATTTGTCACTTACGGAGTCCAGCTGACACATCTCGCGGGCAACACAGTACCGCTCAGACTTACGCATTTCTCCAGCGCAAATTCTTCATTGATCTCGGATTTTTTTTTTTTCTAACTTCGTGAAGGGCTTCCTTGAAATATCTCGTGCACCATATGTAAGGGTAGCATATTGGGCGTTGCCTTGGTGACATCCCTGCATATTCGTTCTTCTCTTTCCCTTTGTTTCTCCCTCTCTCTTTACAGGACATATATTTCTCGCGGCTCACGCAATACACACAATATCTGTCGTGTGCATCAGGGGACACAATGGCCGCCACGTGTCCTCACTTAGTCACGAGCCCTTCACTACGGCGTTCCTCATAGCCCCAGTGTCGCTTAGAGGCATGTAACTTCACATACCAACGCCACGATACATGAAAGTTTTCAAGCACTGTGATAATGAGGCGGCACGGCAGTGCAACGTCCGCAGCGCCTGGTCGAAGTTTTGCCGCCGACCAAATAGCGCTTAAGCACTGGTTTGTGCCAGAACGGAAAAGTACACATTCTTCCGGTGTCGACAGGCTAGGAAGCGGCAGATAAGCAACGAAAGCCGGACAAGCCATCCCGTGATTATGTGCGCAGCTCGGCCAGTCAGTCACCGGCGTTGGCCTATACCGATCATGCGTTTGAGATGAAACGTTTGCCTTCACCAGTTTTCTGCATTCTTGTTTTGCATTTGGAGCTCTGAACCTGTTTGAAAGGTGGGCACTTAATAAAATGCCAATTGACAAAAGCAAGAAAACAAATAACTGCTTAAAAAAAAGTGAACTACATAAAAAAAATTTTTTTGAGGAAGTTCATTCACACAAACATCGCCTGATTGTGACGGCGAGCGGGAGAGAGGGGGTTCTCTGGCACATATGGCTCTTGAAGTTCCTTGAAGAAAAAAAAAGAAAGCACTTGGTGTAGATGTCTTACACGACTTCATCATATTCCTTGGAGCGGACAGGAACCAGACGTTACATTACGGTAACACATTGGGAAATTAGGACCACTAATGAGCTTACAAAGGGACGCGTTAACTTAACTCCACTATACAAGCGAGCTGACCAGGGAGACAAAATTGAGTAGTCTCTGCTTAAGCTAAGTCTGAAACTCTGTACTGATTGATTGTTTGACCTTCATTTAGGTTTACACGGCATGTATGGAAACCAAAGAGAATAGACAAAATGTTTGCAGAAGGGGTAAAAAGCTAATCAATCAAATCAAAATCAAATAAAATAAAATTTTATAAGTGGGCAGTCGCCTGGGCTAAAAGCTATACAAACAGCTTGACAAAGGCCCAGTAAACCCGTACACAACATAGCAGGAGCAAACAGCAGATTTCAGAAGTTCATTACAATACGACTGTGACATCCAAATGTGGTATACAATGCATACGTCACTGCAGCATGATATGAAAACAAAACAAAAAAGTGTATGAATAATAAAATCAATTTAAAAAGCTCAACAAGGCACAAAGTTCGTGAAAGCGAGTACAATATTTAAAGTAAGAACACATATATGGATAGTTTATATTTGCACGAAGTAGGTTCTCAACTGGTTAGGACTAAAACCAACAGTGTCTTTATATTTGTTGAGAAAAACGGGAAGATTATGAGCCAAGGACTGTAATTTGTAGTCTGTTCTGAAATGTGGTAGAGACCGCGTGTCAGTGCATTTATGTTTACTATTGCAGTGCGGTGTTCAAGAGATGCAAGTTTCACCAAAAAATTACCCATACCTGTCGAACCGAAATAAGTTAATTGTAACAATCGATATTCATAAATATTATCCACATAGATCATATAAATGATGTTAGTATGGGTTGAATATTTGACGTTGTAAGTTTACGAGGAGGCGAATAATTTTTATTTGCAAAACAAGAAGCTTGTTTATATTTGCCTTAGTTGTTGCCCATACTACAGTGCAGTAGTTAACGTGAGAAAGGAACAGAGCATAGTCAATTTGCAGTTTAGCACTTATGGGGAGCAATGTGCGACAGCGTGAGATTACACCAGTAACAGTAGAGAGCTTTTTAGAAATAGGGTTTATATTAGCGTCCCATTTAAGATGGGAAGAAAAGTACACGCCTAGAACCTTATGCTTATCAACTATCTCTATGTGCGGGTCTTGGAAAATGAGTGGATCTAGGGGGGGGGGGGGGGGGAGGGGGGGGGTGTGGACTACTTATTATAAGCTCGAAATATAATGGCTTTGGATTTAATTGGGCTTACCTTGATTTTATTTGCTTTGGTCCAGGCTGGGGCAGGGGGGCGGTCGCCCCCCCCCCCCCCCGCCACCTTCCCATTGCTCACACTAAAATCACTTTTATGAGCGCTCAAATTCTAGGACGTTAAAATGTAGACAGTGTTATAAATGAGCTAGCATGGACAGCCACCATTATGAAAACTTTTTCTTTGCGTGAACTAAATTAGTACTCTCGAGAAAAAAGAACAGAAAAAATACAAGTATTGAATGATTGATCACAAGTGTATATTGTTCGCGCGTATACTTCTTTGAACTAAGTTTTTTTATATATATATTTCATGTCAAATTAAGGCCATTTTTCATTTCTTTGCCCAAGTTTCGTTCGCTGGCGTGACAATTGACAGATTGCAAGAATAGGGCACCCTTGAGCCAACATAACAATTTCTTCTCGCAAAGAATCTGAAGGCAGTTGTTGGGACCCTTAAACAACCTTTTGTTGGCTCCCTGAAATTATGTCTTCCCTTAAACCAGCTTTTCGATTGCTTGAACTTGAATCATGTTGGCAATTTTGAGTGAGTATAGTAACGAGTATTTTGAAAGTATGAAGTGTGATAGTGTTTTAAAAGGCCATATTTGCGAAATATTCATGGCCTCATTCTTCTTTAGGGCTAAAACATGCTTTCAAATTGCGTAAAACTAAATTTACAAAGTGTACATTTGGGGCTAAATTTAATTAAACTATTAAGATAAAATGATAAAATAACAATAAAACTAAATTAAAACAAAGATAAAGTCAAAATTACCTGAAAATAACAATTATGACCTGACAAAATTCCCCCCCCCCCCCCCCCCCCCACTTAAAAAAAAGTTCCTGAGTCCCTGTGTCCACATAAGAGTTTGCTGCTAATTGGAGCACAAAAGCCCTTTGTAAGGAAAAGTAGCACTGTTTGTCAGTTTTATGAAAAGCGTGTATTTTTTCATTTCGCCAGAGGTTATTTTTTAACGCTGCTGTCCGCAAGCACTAATTCGAACCCAACTTGCGCAGCTTTGGGAGAGCGCAATTCCGAAGACCCAGGACATGGCCACAACAGAAGAGCGCCTCAGTTATGCCCGCTATTTGGCAGACGCTGTAGGACTGGAACTCAGAAGCTGCGAGATGACGCACCTCACCATTCCTACAGACGATTATGCGGGCAAGTAACGCTTCAGAATGGAAGCCCACTCTCATCATTTCTCCGAGTTGCCACTCACTTCCAAAGGCCTCTCTCCCATGTTCCTCCAAATTAACCCTGGCCTCAACTAGCCTCTGCCACCTGATCTCCGCAACTTAAGTTTGACCATCCTTTCCTACGCTTGACTTTTCTTATTTACAGCCCGTTACACTTAACGACTTTCGACTATGTGTCTCGCATTCAATATTCATGATCTGGCCATGCCCATATCTTCTTGATTTCGACTAAAATATTTTGACGTAGCCGGGACAGCAGTGAAGCACTCGAATAGACAATGAAGACACTCCTAAAGAACCGCTCGATTCGGCTAACTTGCACACGCAACGGAAAGAACTATTTGGAGGTGGAGATAGCAGATAGTTTTACCTTACTGTGATCCGCGATCCGCTACCGTGATCCGCCACCGCGCGTTCCTCTGAGCATGCCCAGATCCCTTGACGCAGATAGATGGCGCCACATACTGGATGTCGGAGGGGTTGACAGTTGACAGCCGTGTGGTGCGGACGCGTGTTCCATCGCTCCTCCGATTGCACGTGGCTACCGGAAACGGACGGACTGGCGACAGCGGGAGCTGCCGAAGCGTCAAATAGATGAGTTCTTTCTTTTATTAACTTTATTTCTTTCTCAGCTAGTTAGGTTAGGTGCAGCCTAAAGAATATATTTTAGCTCTTGGTCCTAGCGGCCTGGTTTTTCGTGCCGGCAGCTTGGTTTTCTTGGCGTTCATTGTTTAGCTATCTTGTTTAGATAAATATTTTTCTTTCTAGGCTATTGGCATTCCCAGAATTGGTTTTTAACGCGTGTTTGCTAGTCGTTTCTTGTGTCTTCTTTTGGCAATTTGTATATTCTAAGAATTCGTAACAGTTATAGTTCAGTCGATGAGCGCTTAAGATGTGCAATCAAAAGAAGGTAAAGTGTACTCAGTGTGAGGCGCAGGTTAATTTCAAAGAAACGCGTTTTGACTCTGTAGGTGAAGCGGAAGGCAGCGACTTTTTGTGTCGGTACGTACTGAATGCACGTCTAGATAGATTTGATCAAGACAGGGGCAGTTTAGTGTCTCGTATGGATGATTTAGAAAAGGAAGTACGTTTGCTAAGGACGGAAAATCAGAAACTGCTTGGACAGCTTACTCAAATTGAAAAGAAAGAGGCCGACTTTGTCCTTGGAACCAACAAGGACGGACATTCCAATGCGGGTCACGTGGCTGGGGCCAGCACTGGCATGGAAGGCATAAGCAAAGTAGGTCAGGCGGATCCGAACCGTCAGAGTTATTTAGAAGCAGCTAAGACGCCGGAAAAAAAAAGGAAGAAGTAAGGAAGAATGAAAATCCCAGAGATAAGGACACAGATAACCGAAAGCAGGAGCCAACAGTTGGGAGAGGGAGAGAGAAGGCCCAGGTGCTTATCGCCGGAGATTCTAACATTAACAGGTGCAAGCGAGATATCTTGGAACGTGTAAGGGGTGATAAGAGAGTGTTGGTTGGAGCCTTCCCAGAGAGAACAATGAGGGCTGTGCTAAAAGGGAGTAAAAATAGGCTGCTGAAGAATTCCGCAGAGCGCAGTATGGTAATAGTAGCCGCGGATCTAAACGATGTCCTAAATGGTGACGCTGCAGGAGTGGTGGAAAGTTTAGCTAAGGGAGTTGACGAGATCAGGCAGATAGCACAGCAGACGCAGATAGTTGTATGCACAGTACCAGAGCTGCTAGGATTGAACGGAAAGATGGAAAAGGACGTGGTGACAGTTAATCAGGACATAAGAAAGTTAAGCCTGGAGAAGCGTTTCGAAGTGGTTGAGGTAAACAGGGAGGTACATAAAGCAGGTTTTGGTAGGGCTTTTCAGCGATATGGCATTCATTTTAACAGAAGGGTCGGAGCAGAGACCGGCTGGCGCTTGGCAGGCAGGGCTGTAGCTTTTTTGGGGGGTGCGCGAGGACTCCGTGCACAGAGGTAGTTAGGAGTGAAGCAGAAGAAAGTGTAATAATGGAGGCTGAGCCCCCAAAAATGGCAAAGAGTAGGTCGAGAAAGAAAAGTACAAAAAAGAAATTTAACACTAGGATCAGCAACATAAACATGCAAGGAGGTAGAAAAAGAGCGAAATGGCTAGAGATAGAACAGCAGTTGAAGGATGACAAAATAGGTGTGTACGCTCTTTGCGAGACTCATCTCAGGGATCTAGAAGATCCGCCGTTTATAGAAGGCTACGTCTGGGAAGGGTGCAACAGAACGAGAACGGAAAGAAAGGGTGGAGGTATAGGTATGTTGATACACCAGAGAACAAATTGGCAAAGAATTAAATCATCTTGTAAAGAACATATCTGGGTTTCAGGAACCATTGCCGGCATAAGGACATGGCTAGGGGTAGTTTATTTGGGGACAGGACATCAATGCAGGCAAGAAAACAGGGATCTTGTTGAATGTCTCAGTGACGATATAAGCAGTTTGGAAACGGGGCCAATATTATTCTGCTGGGGGACATGAACGGCCACATCGACGATCTGGATGGATACACGGATTGTAACGGGAAGCTAACGCTAGATTTCTGCGAGCGACACGATCTAGTTATAGTAAATAGAGAAACGAAATGTGAAGGCCAAATCACTTGGGAATTCCGCAACAGGCAGACGACCATTGACTATTGTCTAATGTCGCAGGAAATTTATAGCAAGGTCACAAAAATGGAAATAGACGAAGAAGGGGAGTGTAGTCTGGGAAGTGATCATAAACGTATTAGTCTGCAGATGAGGCCCTTGATGAAAAGAGAAATGGAACTTAGACAAAACGTAAACTCAAAATTAAACGACGATCAAATAGCGCAGATAGCAGCAGACATAGAGGAAGCAATAGAGAAAAGCCCCATGGAAAACTGTGATTATGAACAGGTAGAACTACTCATAAGGAGTAAAATTCAGGAGGTTAAAGTAGCAAACCGCTGGAATGGAAAGAGGAAGCCACGGAGCTGGTGGAATAAGGAAATCAGGGAAGCTATTGAACAACGACGGGCTGCTTCAAGGGAACACCGAATGGCAAAGAAAGCACAGGCTTTTCAGGAGGAAATCGACCAAAAATGGGAATCATATCGACAAAAGAAACTTCAAGTGCAAGCCCTCGTCCAAAGTAAAATAAGACAGTCCACCGATCGCTGGATGGCTGATATACACGATGCCTCTAGAGGCGGAGCAAGAAAATTCTGGAACCATATAAGCTGCCTAGGGAAGAAGAATCAAAGAAAGCAAGATCGGATTCAAGATAACGAGGAAAATTGTTTAAAGGGAGACAACGCAGTGAACTACATTACATCAGTTATAGCCGAGTCATTTAAGAACGACGATATCTCCGCAAATCAGGAAGCAACACAAGGTAGCAGAATACAAAGCACCTTAGAACTGACCAATCTAAACTGGAAAAAGGCAGAAAAAAATATTCCTAAAGACACATCTACAGGAATGGATGGAATTCCGATCAAGCTGATTAATGAACTCGGTCGAAAAAGTAAGGAAACGTTGTTAAAAGCTTTGGAAACCATCATAACGAATAAGCAAATTCCGGACAGCTGGCGGCAGAGTAAAATGAATTTGATTTATAAAGGGAAAGGAGAAGGGATGCACATAAAATCCTACAGGCCTGTAAGGCCGCAGTGAAAAGCGACTCGCACGTGGAGTTGCGCTGGCGGTCGATCCCCCCACGCGCCGAGGCCAAGGAGCGAGCGCTGTTGTTTTTTTCTTTTTTTTCTCCTTGTCTCCCCTTTGCTTGGGCGCGGGCTCGCGGGGCGCGCAGGAGGCCTGGTTTGTTTCGTCCTTTCGCCCCGAGGCGTCGCCAAGACGCGAACGCAGCCGGGAACAACAATGGCACGCTTCTGCGAACCACTTTACGGCCAGCTCGTCCAGCAATCTCAGCGATCTCTCGCCGTGGCACGAGACTTTGGGTCCGCGCGTCGGCGACTGTAAGTACACTGCTCTGGGACAGTGCCCCCCCTCCCCCTTTCCTTGAACGGGACGGCTGAGTGTCCTCGTTTCGAGATCCTCCGCGGCGTTTCTTTCACAAAGGCGCAGCTGCAAGGTCGCGTCGCAAACACGCCGGGGAGAGGAAGGCAAAGACAGGCGCCGTGTGAGAGGGTTTGGGGACCAGCGAGTGGAAAGAGTGTGTGTTTTCAATGTTGTATTTTTATTTGAAGTAATTAAGGACCTGGGTCCGAGATTATTCCCAACCCACGGGGGTTGTGGCATGTTTTTCAATAATTTGATTGGCTGCTTTATTTTCGGGGCGGATCACCGAAGGTGACCGCCCTCGGGTCTTTGTTGATGTTTTTCATCAAAAAGCGGCCCTCGGACCATGTTTGTCAGTCAAGATTGAGGCTCCGTGCTTAGCACGTATTTACACCCCCTAGGCTTTAACCGAAACGCTCGGTAGGAAAGTAAGGGCTTGTAGAGCGACTTCTCTGTGTGAGAGTCTATTTTGTCTTAAGTTGCAGTTGTCTGTGTGACTCTTGTTACTGTAACTGTTTGCCAATGTAAGTAATTTTGCTTCTGTAAATATATATATCTCCTCCTGACCGTCATCAGATCATCGTCGTCTGCTTCTCTACCTGCCGAACACAGATGTAACATCACTAGGCCGATTACCATAACATCTGTAATGTACAGGTTAGCCATGCAGGCGGTGAAATTAAAGGTGCAATCATGGGTAGAAAGTAACAAGATACTCGGAGAACTTCAGAACGGCTTTAGAAATGGTAGGCGCTTAGATGATAGCCTGTTCGTGCTTACCCAATGCATCGAAATATCTAGAGTGGAAAATAGACCTTTGTATTTGGCCTTCCTGGACATAAACGGGGCGTACGACAACGTAAGCAGGGAACTCCTGTGGAACATATTAAAAGAAGAAGGTAGCGGTTATGAGATAATAGAGTTCCTACAGGAAATATACCGGGATAACAAAGTAGAAATTACGTGGGAAGGGATAAGAAGCACGGAGGATGTCAAAGTATGCAAAGGATTAAGACAAGGCTGTCCTCTATCACTGGTGCTGTTCATGCTTTATATGATAAACCTGGAACGGAGGATACAAGACAGTAACTTAGGTTTTAACCTGTCATATAGATTAGGTGGAAAGGCGGTAGAGCAGCGCCTCCCCGGTTTGATGTATGCAGACGGTATTGTGCTGCTAACTGAGAGTCTGGAAGAATTGCAAACTCTAGTTAAGTATTGCGGAGACGAAGGGGACGCTCTAGGCTTCAGTTTCAGAGCAGTTAAGTCGGGTCTGATGATTTTCAACGGCTCAACTGGTCAGGGTCTTAAAATATAAGGCCTTGAAATACCTAGAGTAGCAGAATATAAATATTTGGGGGTATGGGCAAACGAAGGATTGGCATACATTGGAAAGCCTGAGCAATCACTTAAGGCCAAAGGGCGAAGGAATGCCGGGATAATGAAGCATAAGGCATTGTGGGGATACAATAGGTATGAGGTATTGAGGGGTATTTGGAAAGGAATTATGGTGCCCGGACTTACTTTCGGAAATGCGGTTTTATGCCTAAAATCAGAGGTACAGTCGACATTAGAAACAAATCAGAGATCCGTTGGACGATTAGCACTAGGTGCCCACGGCAAAACTACAAATGAGGCGGTACAGGGAGATATGGGCTGGGCATCTTTCGAAGTACGGGAAGCACAGAGTAAAATATTATATGAGGAACGCCTGAGAAAACTGGACAGTAACAGATGGGCAGCTAAGGTATTTAAATACCTGTACCTAAAAAGCGTTGACTCACAATGGAGGAAAAGAACTAGGAAACTAACTAGTAAGTATGCTATTAACAAGGACGGAGAAATAAAGAGCATTAAGCAACAGGTGAAAAACACAGAAGGTAAAAATTGGATAAATTCGATGAAAAAAAAAAAAAAACAGAGTGTGGAATTATACCGAAAGTGGAAAATGCAGATCAGGAAGGAAGATTTCTTTGATAACTCAAGAGGCAGTGCCCTACTTTTTGAAGCTAGACCAGGTTGCCTTAGAACACGCAGCTACAAAGAGAAGTTTAACAATGAAGATGACGCATGTACTGTATGTGGAAACTCCAGTGAAACAATTGACCATATTATACTCGAATGCAATGGTATCCATCCGGAAGTTGATGCAGGCGCAATCACTGTTCCTGAAGATCTGGGGTTTAGAGATAACAGTGGCCGGGTGAATAAACCGGCGGTAGAAACTAGCAAAAAACGGCTGGAAGATTGGTGGCTTAAAAGCAGAGAAGTGACATAATGTTAGTAATGTAGGAGCAAAATTTAATAAATAGAATGATGGTTTAGTTAACCATTCTAAACCAATAATTAAGATATATGGAGAAAAATGAGTATGATAGCTACTGCTACCACCCCGTTTCAAAGGAGACGCTCCTATATTCCATCCATCCATCCGGCACATTGACCTGCCGCGTCGGGACCAATCAGCTTGTGCGCCCCGCCCACGCACGGTAGCGGGTCACGGTGGCGGATCGCGGATCACGGTAAGCTAAATCTCTCGGCCCATTCCTATCGGCAGCGCCAAATTTCAGGCCAGCAACCAAGCATTGAGATGGACCCTACGATGGACAATATGAAAGATGTCGCGTTTGGCTGCCAATCATTCAAGCTCGACGCAAAAAGTGGCAGCCTGGCGACATTGAGCTGTAAAAAAAAGAAAAAGGAAAGGAAAATACCGTGGCAATACCACTAGGCACATTCTATTTCAAAACTGGACTGCTCCAGAATTCTTCTGATTTCTGATATCATGCGTTATAAACTTGTTGACATGAGCTCCGTAGGTGTTAATCTAAATGGCTGTATCTTTATTTTTGACTTTTCACTCTATGTTCTTGAAATTCATTATAAATGGACGCTCAGAGTCGTGAGCAGGACTTCACGAATAGGTCAGCGTGGAGGCCAGAAAGCATCGCAATCGAACCGTTATGCAGTCATGCCGCGCTGTGTTCGCGGAAATCATCCGCGCCTCTGCTGTCCTATCTGCGAATAAACGCACATATATACGCATGCGTCACTTGGAAAGAACTGCTCGCGGTTACCCGTGGTTCGCATCGCCTGCTAGCATATGGCGACGTACAGGTGCCATAATAGAAGGGTAGCCGGCAAGTATCCCCTGGCAATCAGCTCATGTGACCCTGGGGCAATTTCCTTCCAGAACGGACGTCGGGACATGTCAGCAAACGATTTAAAAGTTCGAAGAATACCAACGCTAACCAAAAATTTACTCCCAGCCAAACGTTTTCGGGTTCAACTCGGCTCCTTCTTCAGGAGTAAGGGGGCGTTCTCATTTTACACCTGGCTCACGCCGATTATAGAACGCTGGGAACGCTACCTTCCGCACACACGAACGAACTTTGACACGTGTCGGGAAAGGAAAAGCGAAGGCTGCAGCCTGCTGTTGATGGTTCCCTTTTCAGTCACCGAAGGAGTTGTCCCCAAAACGTTGGGTTGAGAAAAGATTTTTTGTTGGTGTCAGTATTTATCAAACGTTTGTCAACAGGTGGTCCGGGATTTTAAAATTAAATATGTCCATGAACTAAATTTGAACTATCGCTTAGAATAACATCAAACTTTCACAAATTCACAACAGCTTGCACGTCGACGAAAGCGACCCGCCTTACCTGCGCGGCCAACTAGAAACTAGCAGACAGATTCGAATTGACTATTTTTCGATCTTGAATGTTTGTTTCCCAACATTTGGTATTTCTCTTCGCTAAAGCTCTACCCCAACAATAAAGACCACTGAAGAATGCTTTTAGTATTGTGTCTGAGATGATTGGACCAGAGCCGTCTGGAGCAAATATGCACTTCCTTTTTCTTTTTTCTTTTTTGAAAAAAGTGCAAGTGCGTAATCGATTGATTTTAGTAATCTAAAACCAAGAGCGGATAGGGGGAAAAGTGTTATTTATGGCGAGTACCATAGGCTGCTATACATAAATCCAGCACTCGCTCAGCATTGACCCCACTTCCCCTGGTCACGTAATTGCATTAATGAGTTCAGTGATCAATACCGATGGACTTTGAGCTGTTCGATCGAATTTGGTGTGGAGGGAGTGGGATATTCGAGAATAACCACACTCTTCGACGTTACAGCAAGTAGTCACAAATTGGACGAAGAGCGCACTTCTCGCTGTCGTTCAACAGTGATGAGTTTTTCACACCAGAAATTTCCGGCGACGCCGCAGCATCTCCGGAACATGATATTTTTCAGAACATGGACGAGACAAACGTGACACACCGGCGAAGTAGCGTCAGTATCGTGATATGTAGAGTCATCACTTCCCCGCTTGTATCGGCACGCAACTTTGTTTTCATGATTTTTTTTTGTGTTTTATTTCATTCCGGGGAACGGCTGGCGTGCATGATAGACTGTGAGTAGGTTTGAGGCGGGCAGCCTTTAGACTTTATCTAGGCCAGCCTACCAGCCCTAGAGAGATCCTCGGCTGTTGTGAATGCGCACGACTTGGGAGAAAAAAGGCACAAAAACGCCCGAAGAGATGTCTAGAAATGCGTCAGGCGCTATGTCAGTGATGTGTCACATGTTTTGAAAAAATATTCCCTTTAATTTGCGGAATTCAAATAAGCCGCCAGCGCGAATCCAGAGCGGGTATGGCTGTCAAATAACCTCTCCGATCACAAAGCAATGATTATCATGACTGGCAATGAATAACTGCCATCAATGATGTATCAATAGAACTATAATAGAACTGAAACCTGGTTCTGTTTCTATAGCTACCGCTCAATGTTGCCACGAGTGAGACCGTCATTTATATTCTTTGCATGATTTTACTTACAGAAATGTTGGCAGCCCTGATACCCGGAAATCAGACACTGACGGCCGAGGAGAGAAACATTCTCACTGAAGACACTCACGAAGAAATGCGAAAGTGGGTGGCGGGTCGGAAGAACCCCACTCTCGTCAACAGCTACGCCATTCACGCGCTCAAACCTGCCTCTTCGGGTGGCCAACGAAGGGGTTCCCCAATTGAACAATAAGATTTTGAGCAGCCGGACAACGCATACACATGTCCAAATTCAGAGTTTCTCACACTACAATGTAATGGCAGTGCATAGCTTAAGCTTTGCAGTATTCATGCAATAGATGCAGCTGTTCTTCAAGGCTATTCAAAAATGTTTCGGTGAGAGTAAGGCAACTTCGTTCGTACATCTTCACTGTCTGCAAGTCATGTACAGAATCTACCCCCGTAACAGGGACAGAGCTTTTTTTTATCATTATTGAAGGACCTACAGTAGTTTATCTAATAAAACTTGCCGTTATCCACAGGTGTGTCGATCGTTTATCATTAGATATACCCGGCACATACATACATGTATGCATACATTCTACATAAATGCATGAACGCGTGAATACATACATACATACATACATACATACATACATACATACATACATACATACATACATACATACATACATACATACATACATACATACATACATACATACATACATACATACATACATACATACATACATACATACATACATACATACATACATACATACATACATACATACATACATACATACATACATACATACATACATACATACATACATACATACATACATACATACATACATACATACATACATACATACATACATACATAAATTCACACATACACATACAAACATACATACATCATCATCATCAGCCTGACTATACCCAGTGCCGGGCGAAGGCCTCTCCCATATTTCTCCACTTAACCCGGTTCTGTGCTAACTGCATCCACTTGATCTCTGCGAACTTCTTAACCTCATCCACCCACCTTACTTTCTGCCGCCCCCTGCTACGCTTTCCTTCCCTTGGAATCCAGTTTGTTACCCTAAGCGACCATCAGTTATCCTCTCTTCGCAATACATGACCTGCCCATGTCCATTTCTTCTTAATTTCTGCTAGAATGTCGGTAACTTGAGTTATTTCTCTGACCCACATACATACATACATACATACATACATACATACATACATACATACATACATACATACATACATACATACATACATACATACATACATACACACACACACACACACACACACATACATACATACATACATACATACATACATACATACATACATACATACATACATACATACATACATACATACATACATACATACATACATACATACATACATACATACATACATACATACATACATACATACATACATACATACATACATACATACATACATACATACATACATACATACATACATACATACATACATACATACATATATACATACTGTAAGGTCGGGCTTGGCGGATCAGGTTTTATTACAGGCCTGAAGCCCTGGTCGCACACTAGCGAACCACACTCAGCGATGACGATGGGTATCTACAAGAGAAACAGGATGAAGATGAATCAGCACGGTCACCCGTGTGAAAGATGAAGCGCCACACAGTGATCACATTATTTCGCCCGCGCAGTTGAAGCGGCCAGCCTGGCCGCAATTAGTCCGCAGGATTGCGCCGAATACAAGGTTTCATACGTGAAACGTGGACAACTTCAGTGCCACGGTAACGACAGTCCGGAGGAGGGTAAACAGGGGAGACGCGATAGTTGACCGGGGCGGTTTTTGCAAGAACTGAGTAAGGACCAGTGTAACGACGCTGGAACTTGTCACGAAGGTCAGGAGTGCGTAATGGTGTCCAAAGTAACACCTCGTCACCGGGACCGAACGAAACTTCGCGGTGGGTCACATCATAGCGGTACTTGCGGTCTTCCTGGCTGGCTTCAGTGTTGAAGCGAGCAAGCCGGTGAGATCTGGCCACTCGGAAAATGAACTGGTCAGGAAGAGAGGATGAGGAACTGGCATGTGCAGAAAGGAAAGAGGCATCAAGAAAGGCAGTGGGAGAACGGCCGTAAAGAAGGAAAAACGGGGTGTAACCTGTGGTCTGCTGTACAGCCGTATTGTAGGCGAACGTAACAAAAGGGGTATTACGTCCTAGTTTCGGTGGTCCTGGTCAACGTACATAGACAGCATGTCAGAAAGCGTGCGGTGGAATCGCTCAGTCAACCCATTCGTCTGCGGGTGATAGCTGGAGGTCAATTTGTGATGTGTGGTTGAGGCCTCAAGAACTTCGGCTACAATCGTCGACAGAAATATTCGACCGCAATCACTGAGAAGCACTTCAGGGGCCCCATGGCGCAGTACGAGGGATTCCAAAAAGAAGGTCGCGATCTCAGGGGCTGAGCCATTAGGCAGGGCAGCGGTCTCAGCGTAGCGTGTTAGATGGTCGACGGCGGTGACGATCCAGCGATTACCTCGTGCGGGCAATGGAAGCGGCCCGTATAAGTCTATGCCAACTACGACGAAAGGAGTAGTAGGCCAGCAGGAGATGAAGTTGACCGTTTCCGGCGCTGGCATGGCAGACAAGAGGCGACGTATTTTGCCACGCTTGAGGCGAGACCTGGCCAGAAGAAACGGGTTTTCACACGGTGATAAGTTTTGTGAAAGCCTAAGTGACCGGCTGTAGCATCATCGTGGGAAGCCGCCAGGATATGGGTGCGAAGCGCTCTCAGGATAACGGGGACCCAACGGGTGCCTTCAGAGCAATATAACGGGAGAGCACGCCGTTGTCAAGTTTGAACTTTTGAAGTTGCCTGCGCATCCTAGCGGTAGGAGGGTGAGAAGCACCGGTAAGAAGGTCGATTAGAGAGCGGCAGTAGGGATCTGCTCGCTGGTGTGAAATAATGGCGTAGCGATCTGGAGCAGCGGCAGGCGGAGCATTGGTGATGTTTGGAGCCCTGGACGACATTGGGACGTCGAAGGTGCACGCAGGAAGGCGCGAAGAAGCACTAAGTAGTGATTCTGGAAGCGGACAACGGGAAAGAGCATCGGCATCTCGATGTTTGCGACCCGTTTTGTATGTGAGATCGAAGGTGTATTCCTGCAAACGCAGAATTCAACGGCCCAGGCGTCTAGTCAAAGTTTTGAGGGTGGATAACGAACACAGAGCGTGGTGATCGGTAACGATCGTGAAATGGCGGCCGCAGAGGTAGGGGCGGAATTTATGAACTGCCCAAATGACGGCGAGGCACTCTTGCTCAGTGATAGTGTAGTGGCGTTCCGCTGGTGTTATAGTTCGACTGGCAAATGCAATTACTTTCTCCCGAGAAGCGCTATCACACTGCAAAAGTACGACCCCGAATCCAAGGCTGCTGGAATCGGTGTGGAGAATGGAGGCAGCAGTGTCGTCGAAGTGAACGAGAACAGTGTCCGAAGCGAGGGCATTCTTCAGGGTTTGAAAAGCTTTCTCGCATTATTCGGACCAATTGAAAGTAGTACGGTCGGTAAGAAGGTGGTGTAATGGTGCAGCAATAGTAGCGAAATTGCGAATGAAACGACGAAAGTACGAAGATAAGCCAAGGAAACTGCGTAAGTCCTTAGTCCGCTGAAGGCGTGCAAAGTTTAAAACTGCAGCAAGCTTGTCAGCATCGGGTCGAATGCCATCGCAGCTGACGACGTAGCTCATGATCTTGATTTCTTTCTTGGCGAAATTAGACTCTTTTTTTTGTTCAGCTGGAGACTGGTCCAACAGCAGCAGAGCCAACGCCCCGCTGCAGCCACAGCTCCCCTGGGGGGAAAAGGTAACTATGCAGGGGTCCTCAAGGCACGACACGCCAGATCACCTAGCCCTGCAGCCCAATAGCCACTGCCAAGCCTCCTGCCACGGTGGAAGCAGTGCAAAAAGGAGTGACCGCTGCCATCCAACTGGCGGTCCAGACTCTCCTCTCCCAGCTTCCCCCCAACTCGGGGGCACGTAAGCTGTACGAGGCAGCTCTCGCTGCAGAGAGCCCTTCTCTCCTTAATCATGGCGAGCCGTAGAGGAAGCACAGAGAGGCCACGCGTCCTCCAGTGGAATGTGAAATCCCTACGCGCTCGCCTGGCTGACTTACGAGATCTGATTTTGCAGGGAACCCTAAACGTCGACATCCTGGCGCTTCAGGAGACCAGGATACCTGCGGAATCTGCTCACCTGCCAGGCTACACTGGTTACTCTGGCCTATCCTGCTGTGCCCTCGGGATGTGCGCAAACGCCTCCTGCCCGGACCCTACCCATCCTCAGGACCGACCTTGCACCGCCATCTACGTGCGCAACTCCATCCTGCACACGGTGCTGGATGTTGCTGCCAAGGACCTGGGCCACCTCGAGGTCTGTGTCATCAGTGTCCGTTTTAGCAACACGGACACCTCGGTGGCCTCAGTCTACGTCCCCCAGGGCGTCCCATGGGATCCCTCCTGCCTCACGGCCCTGCACTGCCGCCTAGGTAATGATGCTGTAATCTGTGGCGATTTCAACTCCCACCACAGGGCCTGGGGCAGCCACTTCAGAAAGGTCACAAATTTGTACAAGGCATGCCATCGAAGTGATTGAACTAGGTTCTTGTCTTGCAATTCGCGAGCCTGCAGCTCGTCTACGAATATGTGAGAGCCCAATTGGGTGCAATCGAATGCCTGGCAATATATTCTAGGTAATCATGGCTTCTGAAAGAGTATGTTGCAGCTGCAATTTTGATAAACAGCGTTCGGCCAGATACCCACTGCATCATACATTTCTTCTTGGTGTCTTATATGTTTGGTATTTTGTGCTGTTTTACTGTAACATAATTGATTGTCCAAGTGTGATTTGCTATTTTCATGTTTTTCAATAAATTTCTATGGTTCCCTACCTTCCATGTAAACGCTTGCAAGTTTGCGCCTATGGCGTCATGATCGTTCCTATTTTTTATCCCGGTTCTTTTCATGCAGAAGTCTATTTCTCAATTCCTTCCATGCAGGGCTATTCTACAAGCGACCTCTCGACTTAGTACGTACGACAGATAATTCACTTTAGTCACGTCCATTAATGTTCACGCGATAAAAAAAAAATTTTCTCCACATTATTGGTCTGCAAGCTATAACAAAAAACCCTAAACTGCGGCAGCTGCTTCAGAAAGAATTCTTTTCAACTACGGGCATCTTCGAATGACATTTGGACTCAATGGGCTACATCGGTTCTACACGACAGTTTTCAACTATGGAAACTCGCGGTATTTCAATGGCGCTGCTGCATCGAGCTTCGCTTCGGTACGTTCGCTTCTTTTCGGTCCGTACAAAGTACAATGGCGCAATGACAGTGGTTCCCGTGGTCACGCTAAACCGACAGCAGCACCAGCATTTCGAACACCCGGATATTATTGTACTCCGACATGTTTTTTGGACAACCGACACGGACGGCAGCCCTTCATGTCCTCAACAGATCGCGGTGGTATCACGAAAACTTTTGCCAGAATAGCAGCTTGAGCTTATTGGTTATGCATCTTGACGTAACAGCGCAAAACACGAAAACGTGGTTGAAAGACAGCGCTCGTTGTGCCGTCTTCTAATCTTGTGCTCCCGTCCACATTTTGCGCTGTTACCTCAAGAAATCTTTAAGTTGGCGAGGCGACGGTGTGACAACAGCGCTTGTACCTGTGTTATACATATTAGAGAGTTTTAGCTTACCGTGAACCGCGATGCTCTACCGTGATCCGTCACCGCACTTTCCACTGCACATGCCCAGACCCTCCTTGACGCCAACAGATGGCGCCACATACTGGATGTCGGTTTAGATGTCGGCACACAGACATGCCGCGTCGGGACCAATCAGCCTACGCGCGGTAGAAAGTCACGGTGGCGGATCGCGGATCACGGTAAGCTAAACCTCTCTATTAACTATAAGCGAAACGAGCGGCTATATTTCACACTTGAACACTCATGTGGAATGATTGCATTTCATATTCGACGGCAACCCTCCTCCCGAAGTTGGTTGGTTGCGCACCTTTTATTTCCATCGGAAATGGGCGTCCTCTTCCCCGCCCCCGGCACGCGTGCTGGGGAAGACGACGGGGAGTCGTGCGCCCGCGGATCAGGGGCTGGCAGGTAGCCCTTGGCTTGTTGCGGCCTCTTACGGCAGCATGAGCGGGTGTCCAAATTAACAGAATTTTCCTATTCAGGGTTCTTTGGGTGAGGATTTTGGCTGCCTCCGGCGATATCCTCCCCTTTCCGAAATTTCGGATGGCAGTTTTGCTGTCGCTAATTATGAACTTGGTTTCCGTGAGCGGTGCGGAAGACCGTCCCCCTCTTAAATCCCCACAGTTCCTACGCAAGCTAGTGCTATCACAACCTACTCCGCAGTCTCTATGTTGCGGCTAAGGAGGTTATATAATACTATCACCTCCTCGGTTGCGGGCTCTGATGCCGCGCATACCGGCGCCCCTCGGCCATCGACTACCGAGGCTACCGCCGCACCTGTTCTGCCACTTGCCGCATCAACATCGACTACTTATTTCGCTCCCATGTTCTTGAACCGTCGCTCTAGAGCGTCGGCTCGTTTGGCCCTAGCTTCTTTCGACATTAAATTCTGGATGCATGTTTCTAGGGTAGGGAGGGGGGGGGGGGGGGGGGGGGAACTACCAAGACGTTCCTGCTTTCCCTACTAATTGTGACTTTTTTTGAACTCCTCTATCTGGGTTAAGGCCTACTTTTGCAAGGATCACCCTGCCCGTCTCGGTCTTGCTTAGTCTCTCTAATTGGGAGACTCGCACTGCCTCCGACAATTCTGCCCACGTGTAATGCACCCCGAGTTCGAGCAGTCGTTCGTTCGAGGTACCCATGGACAGTCCTAGCGCCTTCTTAACTCGTCTTTGGATCAGGCAGTCTAATTTCTCTTTTTCTCCAGCCTTGATGTCCAGGTAGGGCGTGGCGTAACTGATTCTGCTTATTACGTACGCCTGGATTAGTTTCAGTAAACGTCTCTCCTTGAGGCCTCTTTCTTTAGTGACGACCCTCCTCAAAAGCCCGAGGGTTTGCATCGCGTAACTTTCTAACAACTCATAGCTCCGGGAGGAGGATGCAAACCCTCCTCCCGGAGCTATGGTTTAGTACGCAGTACTCGCGCTTTAGGCGATTCTCCAGAGCCAATGCACAAGTTTTAATGAATGTAAATAGCCATCGAATGTAGTTTTGCAATAGTGCTCTGAAAACGACTATTGTTTACATGGTAGGATGCGCATACAATAAATAGAAAGCGTCGATATATGACTGCCGAGCAGGCGGCCAGCAAAAGTCGGAAACGTACGTCACTTGCGGATGACAAATAAGGCACTTGCGGTGACAGAGAGAGAGAAAACTTTATTTCAAAAAGAAAAAGAAAAGAGAAAGGAAAAAAGGAAAAAGAAAAAAAGGGGGGGGGGGGGCAGTGAGTGGAGTCTTCATTTCAAGACCCCAGTGGCCTGGGATGCCGCTCTTGCCTGAGTTACCAGCCTACGCTGGGTCTCTAGATCAGAGCATTGCAGAGTGGCCTCCCACTGCGCCTCCGATTGGTGCATGTTTATGTGTGGAGGTTTGGGGCCTGTGCACCCCCATGTGACGTGGTAGGCGGTGGGTTGGTCATTGCACCAAGGGCATATGTCTGTGTAGTGTTCTGGGAACATTATGTTGTATTGGGGTAAGTGTTGGTTTGGAGCTGTCTCCATTCCCGCATTTCTTGTGCATTTAGACCCTTGTGTGGAGGGGAATAAATCCTACGTTGTTTCCGTAGGTACTTAAGTCGCGCGCCGTAAGTCGCTGGGACAGGAATGCTGGTTGTGAGATCGGGATTGGTGGTCGCTCGGTTTGTGTGACCTCGAGCTAGCCTGTCCGCGACCTCATTACCTTCCAATCCAGAGTGCCCCGGAACCCAAGTGATCTGATGCTTGAGCTGTGAGGTTGTAGCCAATGGGTTAGTTGTGAAGCGAGCTAATTTTTTAGGTATTCTGCGTGCAAGAAGGAGCCGACACGCCGCTTGTGAGTCGGTGATTACGTGAAGCTCTCGATTACGTGAAGCTCTCGAAGCTCTCCGTAGGTAATGGCCAGCACGATCGCCGCCACTTCCGCCTCTGTGATAGTACAGTGCGGGATGGACATGCTGGAGACTTCTGTGCATGAAGAGCCGGCTGCTGCTGCGTTCGATGTATGCTCGTATAGAGCGGCATCCACATAGACAGTTCTCGGACTGCGTTCCACTGCACGCTTAAGATAATTCACTCGGGCGTGTCTTCTGCCTTCGTTGTGGGCTGGAGACATGTTCTTTAGGAGCGGGGACACATATATACTCTTGCCCGGTACGGAACAGGAATGTTAGTCGTTGACTGTATAGCTTGTACGTGCGAAGGATAGCCAACGCGCTCGAGAATGAGCCGGCCAGTCTCAGTTGACAGAAGGCGTTCCTTTTGGGAGAGGAGGACAGCCTCTTGAATTTCTTCAAATGTGTTGTGCAGTCCAAGAGCTTCCAATTTGACGTTGGAGATGTATGGTGGGAGGCCTAACGCGTTCCTGTAAGCTGCACGTATCATTGCGTTTACTTTGTTGAGATCTCTTCGGAGCAGGGTGAGGTAAGGTAGTCCATAGGAGAGGCGACTGATGACCAGCGCCTGCACCAGACGAATCGTGTCTTCTTCCCGCATGCCTTTTCTGTTTCTGGCGGTGATTGCGAACGGTATATACTTCTGGCTGAATATATAAAGTATTGCTATAGAAAGCAGAGAAAATCAGCGAGAAGCCCCGGTCGTACGCGACGTCATCAACCCGATTGTAAAGTGCTTTCAAGGTAGGCGATCGCATCAGCGCTTCCTACAGAGTTGTCTTAATGTGTAAACAAGCCAATAAGTATATAGCGGGTAATATAGATGAATTCTATAGTATTAATGAGAGGGTGGCAGGCATCGTAATTAGGCTTAATTATAAGCGGTATAAACTGAAGGGTGTACAGGCTTATGCACCTATATACATGTAGTTATGATGACCAGGCAGTTGAAAGCTTCTACGAAGATGTAGAACCGGCAATGCGAAAAGTAAAGACGCAGTGTACTGTACTAATGGGCGACTTCAATGCCAAAGTATAGGGAAAAAGCAGGCAGGAGACCAGGCAGTAGGTGACTATGGACTTGGTTCTAGGAATAGTAGGGGGGAGGTACTGAGTTTGCAGAGCGCAATAACCTCGGATATCTCGGCCTGCATAATTGGCCGAGATATCAAAGCTAATCAATAAGCGCAAGGTGGTCGATATAAGGAAGTATAACATGGAGAAAATTGAGCAGGCTGTAAAGAACGGGGAAGCCTTAAAGCGGTAAAAAAGAAATTGGGCATAGGCAAAAACCCTATGTATGCGATAAGGGACAAGGCCGGCAACGTCATCACGAATATGAACAAGATAGTCAAAGTAGCCGAGGAGTTCTATACAGATCTCTACAGTAGCCAAAGTAGTCAGGACCGTAATGAGATTGGCGGTAGGAAAAAACAGTCAGACGTTCCACCAGTGACGAAGGACGAGGTCAAGAAAGCATTAGAAACTATGAAAAGGGGGAAATCAGCTGGAGAGAATAAGATAACTACAGATTTGTTGAAGGACGGGAACTGGCCACCCTGTATACGCAGTGCCTGGTGTCATCGACGGTACCGGAACCATGGAAGAATGCTAACATTATCCTCATTCATAAGAAAGGTGACTCTAAGGACCTTAAAAATTACAGACCAATCAGCTTACTCTCTGTTACGTATAAGGTATTTACTAAGGTAATCGCTAATAGAATCAGGACAACCTTAGACTCCAATCAAGCAAAGAATCAAGCAGGTTTTCGGAAACGGTACTCTACCATCGATCATATCCATACCATCAATCATGTGATAGAAAAATGCTCGGAATATAACCAGCCCTTATACACAGCATTCATTGATTACGAAAAAGCATTTGACTCAGTGGAAACCTCGGCGGTGATGCAGGCATGGCGAAATCAGGGGGTAGACGAGCCGTACGTGAAAGTGCTGGAAGATATATATATAGTGGCTGCACAGCAACCATAGTTCTTTATAAAGAAAGTAACAAAATTCCCATAAAGAAAGGTGTTACACAAGTAGACACAATCTCCCCGGCACTATTCACAGCTTGCTTAGAGGAAGTATTCAGAGACTTGGAATGGGAGCAGTTAGGGATAAGGGTAGATGGAGAATACTTCAGTAATCTGCGATTTGCTGATGACATTGCCGTGCTAACTCGGGATATGAACTGGAAATAATGATTGATGACCTAGACAGGAAAAGTAGAAAGGTAGGCTTAAAAATCAATATTCGGAAGACTAAGGTAATGTTCAACAGCCTCGAGAATGAACGGCAGTTTACATTAGGTAGCGAATACTGGAAGTAGTAGGCGAATATGTCTACTTAGGACAGGTACACATTAACCGCAGATCCGGACCATGAAAAGGAAATAACAAGATGAATAAGATTGGGATGGAGCGCATGTGGCAAGCACTCGCAGAATATGACTAGCAGCTTACCCGTTTCGCTCAAGAGGAAGGTATACAGCAGTTAATTGTATCTTACCTGCACTCACCTATGGGGCTGAAATGTGGAGGCTAACCAAGAGGGTTCTACTAAAGTTGAGGACAACCCAGAGGGCTATGGAACGAAAAATGGTAGGCGTAACATTAAGAGATAGGAAGCATGCAGAGTGGGTCAGAGAAATAACTCAAGTTACCGACATTCTAGTGGAAATTAAGAAGAAGAAATGGGCATGGGCAGGGCATGTAGTGCGAAGATAGGATAACCGATGGTAGCTTAGGGTAACAAACTGGATTCCAAGGGAATGAAAGCGAAGCAGGGGGCGGCAGAAAGTTAGGTGGGCGGATGAGGTTAAAAAGTTCGCAGGGGTCAAGTGGATGCAGCTAGCACAGAACCGGGTTGATTGAAGAAATATGGGAGATGCCTTCGCGCTGCAGTAGGTATAGTCAGGCTGATGATGATGATGATGTAAACAAGCAATGCACGAATGGTTCGAAAGAGAAGATATTATTTTGTAACAGTATACAGCGCAATCTGCGCTTCATGTCAGGTAAACGAGCACTGGTTTTATGTACTCATCGGTGTAAACAAGCGTACCGAGGCGCAGTCGTCGTCATCGGCGCATTCGTGTGCAACTTTCTCACTCATCACGCGGTAAGCGCCAAGCTGTGTAATATTCTCTTCAAGCACTCATTTAGCAAGTATACACGAGCTATTCGAGTAACAGGCAGCAGAAGAAAGCAACCAGCAGATATCGAAATCAACAACCGGAGAAGCGAAGCGGTCGCGATACCTGTCCGCCATAGTCGCGCGACCCGGCTGTGGTGGGCGGAACTACAGTGCACTGTAGCTACTGTAACGGAGCAAAGCGCTTGCTGTGTTCGCGTTTCGAAGGCATTCCAAAATCTCGAATGTCTTCGCGTACCTCATTCGACTCGAATGAAATTTCAGTCGAATGCCTTCGAAACACGTTGTTCGGCATTCGAGTCGAATGACATTCGGTTCGAAGGCATTCGCAACGCCCGTGTAGCAGGGGTATTATACTCTTTGCGTACCTCGCGTAGCTGTCAATAAATATTTGTCAGTCACGCTGTATAATTATATAGGGGCTTCAACCTCATAGCCCGTTTCACCCCAGCAGGTCGTAAAAGAGGATTAATGGGCCACACGTAGACAAAACCAAATGACAAGGACGCTGGTCCGTTGCCTAGCGACTCCTGTACCACGCTGTTTTGAGAAAGAATATGCTATTAATAAGCTGGCTAATAATTATTTTTCTTCGTTTCTTTTCGTAAATCTCCTCGTAAGATAACTTCGTTCGAAAAGAGCTCTCTCCAAAAATAGTACACAAATACCGCAAAACTGCATGCTCTCTTTAAAGTCGGCGTGTAAACGCTCTTCTCTCGCCCCAGTTAGGATAGCGCGGAATGGCACTAGCCACCAACTTTCGAGCTGCGGGTGGTGACAGTGGCCCCGCACTCCCCACTTTCTTTCGCTCTCTTTCTTCCAAACGCCTGAGCGCGCGGTAGGTTTGTTTCAACCGGGTTTCCCCACTTCACTTTCACTTTAATACCTTAAACAGGCCTAGAGGATATTACATTAGAGGTGGGGCGCACAGAAATGAAAAACAGAATAGGTAAGAGATATGTGTAAGTAAGACAAATAAAAGATTTTCACGAAGCATGTGCACGAGCGATTCTTTCAAGAAACAAAGATGGGCATGTTATAGCGGCAAGTTCTCGGGGAAGGCCGTTCCAGTCGTTGGCAGTCCGTGGTCGTGACACTTGTTGCTGATGGCCGGTGCTGGTGCTGCTTGTGTGTCGGAACACCCTGCGCACAATTCTTGCCCCCGTATCCTTTTTATCTATTCTGTCCGCTTCTTTTCTTTTTGCGTAATTGCCTTTTTCCCACTTACAATGCGAAGTCAATGCGAAGTTGCGTCTACTCAAGTGCCTTGCAATATATAGTGGACGAATATCAGCTAATATTACGGGCACCGTGTCGGGTAACTCTCGCCCTCGCCTAGGGTGCCTCGCCTGGGAGCTTCATTCATTCCTATTCTTTTACCATACTCGTTCCATCCTTCTTCGCCGCTCAATTTCCCGTAGCTTTCCTTTTTTTTTTATCAGCCAGTCCTGCTTGGAGCGTTCGAGACTGGCTTTGTATAAAATGCACCACACGGGAAAGGTGGGGGGGGGGGGGGGGTGTTCGCCACATATATTTTTGTATTTTTTTACATTTTTACCATGTTTTTGTATCTCCCTCCCCCTTCGTTTTTTGCTCGGCTTTTCCAACTGTGCGGGCTTCACCTTCTGTCGCCTTCCGTTTCTCGTGTTTCCAGCCTAGAAAAAACGCCCAGCAGGCAGCCAGGGCTCGTCATCCGTGTCTCTCCGTCTTGTGTCATGTGGCTGCCGCATTGTTTCCATTTCGCTGCGCAGACCCCGATTACATTCCCACGGCCGCCTCTTTCAAGCGCGCGCCCTGTCTAGGCGGCCGGGCCGCGCCGACCACTACAAAAATCCTCCGGCGTCCACTCGTGGCGCTGCCTGTTCGCCGCGCAGTGCTGCCCTCTGGGTTTCTGCACGGTGTCCATAATTGAACAAGCAAGCAGAAGAATGACATCATCTCGCGGTCACTTCATGGCTTGGTGCTTATCAAGAGAACTCGGTAAAAATTTTACTAACAGGATTTATTAAAAATGTGAGCAACAAATTACAAATAATAGCATGGTCACAAGACATTTACATTAAACAGCATGTGTCATTTTGCTCCGCACATAAGCTCAAATTACACAACGTCGCGAATAATCAGTCAAAAGCGGGCAAATAAAAAAAATTAGTCGCGCTTCTCACAGCTTTTTGCACTGAGCAGCCTCAACGGTCGGACCGATGCACTGTCGTGCTCGTGCCCGGTCAGTTTAGTCAGTCCACGAAATCGGGCCGAAGCCCGCTGCGAACTACTTGCCGACTGGCGGCCAACTCCGGACCGACCGCTTGCCGTACGGTTTTCAGACGTATAGCCGATTAAGTCGGCTGCCGACTATTTTTCAAACGTACGTCGGCCACACGTCAGTAGTCGGCCAAGGATGCTTGGGACATGCTCTTCACAATAACAAGAAGCACAAGAAAATGCACGTGAAATGTAGAAAAAAATGTACCGTATCAGATACCCTTGTCACGTGGGCTCACCTACATCGATCAAACAGGGCGCTGTTTGAATGAACGGCTTCAAGAGCACAAAAATCCTTGGAGGGCGCCATCAGCAGTGAACTAGTAAAACACTGCCGAGAGTATGAATGTGTTCCCCAGCTCGGCAACACCAAAGTCTCATCGTCCTACTTATACCAAGGGACCCGTAATCAAGAAGCCATTAACACTCGGCAAAAGCGCGAAGTGTGCGTCAGTATCTATATCCCTTCGCGACAGCGAAATTGATTATCTAGCTCTACTTTAATGCATAATCTTCTGCCACATTTTTATCTTGTAAGATTTTTGTGATTCTCTATCTTCCTTTTTCTTTTTGGACGTACTAACGAGAGGTATAAAACTCACGAATGTGTAATAAAAATCTGGTTGTTAGTCAGCGTCGTGTCCCCTCTCTCTGCTTCTAGTCACAGATCATGTACTAAACTAGCCGAAATTTCCACCTTGTTATCGTGAGGAAGCCTGGCTTTCGATGTAAAGCAGATTCACTCATTTACGCCCTTATGATTCAATGTGCGTGCAGATTCATTTGAAGGCCCCTTTTTTAGTGAAGTTCCTGCAGAAATGAGCCACAGAATGTGTTTACATGACCCGTTGCTGATGCCTAACATTTCAGTCATAGAACTTTACAGTCAAAATTCATGTCAAGTGGCTAAACAATAGCTGAGCACTTGCGGTGTCCATTTTGCCGCCTTATGCGATCATAGTTCTGCATCCGTCGTCGTCTTGCGCTTCTAGCCTCAGTGCACCACCAAGCATTACCAAGCACCAAGCAGAAACGAACGACGTGCAAATAGTCTTTCCGCTGTCCAGCTGCCCGATCGTCGTCATGAGACAAAGCTGTATCCAAGCCACAATCTAGGTGGGAAGAAGTTGAAGTGGTTGAAGCAGGCACGGCACCTTCGGGTGTCAATCCCCTCCCCATCTGACAACGGCAAGTTGAAGCAGGGCGGATGTAGTTTGACGATTTTAATTGGACAGATTTCGAGCCATACTTTCCGTTACTTCGTTTAAGGTGTCGTAAACGGTTTGACCCCGTAAGAAAAGTTGGGGTGTTGTGCAGGAAAGGCGACAGCGTTCAAGACTATTACCTGGCTTTTATGCACGCACTGGCAGGTACGTTTATAAAAGTTGGTAAGAACATATTTAACACATTTATGATCTTAAATTACTGAGGTGCCATTTGGGTTAGCCAGCTTGAACAAAGACGATCGGTCGCGATGACGGCGATTTGGTCGCTCGGCTACTGAGCCGGGTGACCTGTGTGCACTGACGGCTGCATTTAACGGAGGCGAGGGCAATGTGCTGTACCCAGGTGTGCTTTACGATGTCAGTGTGCATTAAAAATGTTTAAGCAGGCCTACGCAAACAAAATCGCACCTACTAAATCGGAAACTTGCCATTCAACATGGTTTGTCCGGCACATCGCAAACATCGCACCTACTCGCCACTTTGGTGTATGTAAACAAGGCGATTGCTGCAGTACCTCTGCATTGATTGACTCCAAAGCTTGTTTGGCTGTGAAAGGTTCAATAAGTGCATTATCTGTCATAATGAAATTTTTAAAATACTGATTTCGTCGCCGATGCCTTATCTCGCAAATATTATTATATTGCATACCAGCGTACCGTTCTGCTCGAGTCTACTTTCCTGCGCTGTAATGACGCCATGACGCTTTCTAGGTTTTGTTCTGCTGTTTACTCCACTCTAACACTGTTAGCAATAAACTTGAATGCTGCTTGGATTGCAACTGTAAACAATGAAAGCATCTCGGCCACATTTCCGTGGTAGCCAAAAGAATCAGAGCCAGGAAAAAGTGAAGAAAATGACAAACGGTTTGACACCCCCAACCAATGAGGTATTGTGCAGGAGCATCCAAATCTGAACTGCCCATCCACCTTTAAGGACCTTCTAACCTAATTTTGGGGGTGGCCCACCCAAATTTCGTGTAGTTGGCTTAGAATGTGGTTCAACTCAACTTTCGAATTTCAGTTTTTGATATGCACAAAGCCATACCTAGGGATTAGCCACCCAAATTTTAGGGATGGGCTGAGCTCATTAGTCAAGCTCTCACTCACCTTTAACGCACCTTTAGAGGGCAGTGCAATCCCATTAAGTTTGGATCCATTGCACCTGGATGGAAGTTGACGAACACAAGTGTATGTAATGCAGAGTGGGAGAGTGTGGCATAATGTGATCGGCTGTTCCGATAGCTATGAGGTTCAGGGCTCGCTTCTCACGAGAAGTACCTGGATTCGACTACCGCTTTTGTTTGTTTGACTGTTGCTACATAGCTGCTATGCTAGGTTGGCCAGGTCACTTCAAGACTATAGCCAAATGGGCGAGCTGGTGAAACATATTGAATTAAAAACAGCACAACAGACAAATGCCGAAGCAGCGAGCTACAAGATGAGTGCCAACTCGCAACTGACTGAAAGTTGATTCAATGAAGGAACACAATATATGGAAAAAATGACCACCCGATCAACAACATATATTGTGTTCGTTCATTGAATAAACTTTAACTATCCAGCCAGCGCTCGTCCTGTGTTTGTCTGCACCGGCGTTCTGTTGCGCTGTTTCCCATTCAATAGGAGTCACTTCAAGGTCAGGTCTTGCACTCGACTCGGTCTTTGCAGCTTTAATCATGAATTAGTGTTTGCACATTAGAAGTTGCCTTGCTTCATTTAAATAACCAGCCAGAGGTGAGTGCCGGGAGAATATCTCCCAGGGAATTTTGCCAGCTGCCAGTAGGACAGACGCTGCCTTTCGCTACCAGATCATAGGGTACACTTTGCAGCAGGCTTGCTAAATTGCAATGTCATGCTCAAGTTTTAATGCATAATAGGACCTATGCTTTACCGCAAGCATAATGTTGTTTTCCATTGTGTTCCTTATTTTGCGCTAATATAAACATCTGTATCTGTGGTATGCTTTTCCTCGAGATTATCTGGAGTCAATGCACATAAAGCTGAACAGCCTATGGGAGCCATTTTCGACTGTAACAGTAGTTGGTTTGAAAAGCACCTAATCATTCAACGAGGGAAGGGTGAGTAGTTTGCGGGGTATAAAGCTGAAGCCTGTGCGCTAAGCAGAAGCATGCCAAGTTTGGCAAAAGGCGCCCTGGAAGCCAAGCAGTGGATGGCTATGGCGTAAGTTCCAAGAATAGTAGGGGGAGTTGATAGTAGGCTTTACTAAATGAAATGTTTTATGGATAAATAATACCCTTTTAAATGGCAGAACTGAAAGTGCACATGGTAGAGCTTGAATAACGAGATTGAAAATGAAATAAACCTCATGTCCACTGAGCCTGAAGGGAAGGGGGGGTGCTCAGCACATTAGGATGTGGTTGTAGGATGATAAGGTCTTAAATTAGCTCGTTAGCAATTAGTAAAGAAGAAGCCCGTCAACAAGTTAGCGATAAGCGAGAAAGTAGAAGAATGCAGGAATGTGCGCATTGCTTTTGTTCATGGGCAGCCTTACTTCGTGCCTTCTCCAGACACAGTGTAAGAAGCTGGGTTTCGTTAAGGTTTTTTTTCTTCTCTTCCTCTAAAGCCATCAGAGACGATCTCATATCACAGCAGTATTGTGTGCTACTGAGACTTGCACAGGGATCTCACTGAAGGGGCTTCAGCTAGTACAACATTATTATAATGCAGCATGTTTTTTCACACACCTGAGCACTAATATACTGAAGAATATGTGGCGGATGATTAAATTATGTCGGGAACCTTTATGCTTTATCATCATCAGAAGTTTGTGTAGTCTCGTGTTTTTCTAGTCCACACCACATCTTACTTGTACAACATATAGAAGTGAACCTCACCAGTGTAATAGACATAGTTAAGTAGAAAACAGCGTATAATTATGGCAGTTCAGGCATATACGCCTTTCTTGAGGCAAATATATTTCTAAAAATAAAAAGAGAGAAAGAAATGATCCTGGAGAAAGAAATGTTCTCCAGCCAAGTTCGACAAATTTTAGAAAACCTTAAACCTTTGAATCTGGAAAAAAAAAGAAAGAATTTTATAAGATGCAGAGAAGAAAGCATTCATGATTTTGCTCTGAAAATTTTCGTGTGCCCATTGTTAATAAAGTCCAGTTTTTCAAAACCATAGTTTGGCAGAACAGCAGAAGGAGCAAGGGGATACTCTATCTGTGCATGGCAAAATATTTTCTGTGCGTTTAAAACTTTAGGGTGCAAAAGCAATTAAGCAGCTTTTAATTCAGGTCATCAGGCAATAACCTAAAAACGTATTAATTAAATCTATAAATGAAGCTGACCGGCCACCTTTTTGTATGATCTTATATATGGAACCATCTCTGCCTGTTGATACCTTATTTTTCTTCCATTTTCAGGAAATGCCTCCTAGAAATGCAAGAAACTACCGACGGCAAGCTTCGCAGGTGATACACGACGTCACTCTAGAGGAAAGGGAAGATACTGAATTGGAGGTATGAGCCTTTTTATGCAATATTTCTCTGCCTTAAGTGGCATTCACATGGGATAGCTTGGTAGGGTAAGGAATTGGATTATGATACGGGCCAGCGAAACTTCCTGTCCCAGCCCAGCATTTTCACGGGTGTCAAAAAGCCAACAAGGGGGACCTGATGACAGAGACTTGGTGTACTGTGACCCCTGTACTGGCTCTTACACCCTGTTGCTTTGTTTGCCTTTACCTCTAGCGACAATGCATGAGGAAGTGCTGATGAGACGATGGACTTAGTGCCAAGGATACAGGGAGTGTTTCCTCAGCGTTAGCTAAACAAACACACCTGTATCCTTGGGAGGCCCACCACCATACTGCCACCCAAAGGAGTGATGTTTATTGCAATGCAATGTCCTCATCGCATAAGGGTAGAGCTCTCCCCTGTGTTAATACCCTATTATTGTCTGAATTTTGGTGCTGTAACTATAGCCCTGAAATTGTCGTGTATCAGCAGAATGAGACTGCACAGCCGAACATGGCCAATGGAGTGCCTGAAAATGCTTTGAGATGCAAGGAAGAAGAAATCAAAAGGTTGCAGAAGGAGCTGCAGGAGGTGAATGCACTCAATCAGCGACTAACAAACGTCATTTTGGATAAGATCGGTGAGCATGCACTTCATTATTTATTTATTTTTTTAAAGTATGGTCTCAAACGTGGGGACGCATGTGGCCTGCGGAGCTCTTTGATGTGGCCTGCTGGTTCAAAATATTTCAGCCTTTGCTTCAAATGCACATGCCATCAGCTTTACAACCAGACTTGACTTCCAGGCAAAATCGACTAATAAAAGCCCCCCTCCTCAGACAGCACACATTCTTTGTGAAAATTGAGATGCCTTGGCCCCTTAGTCTACGTGAACTCTGGGTGGACGTCGGCTGCCTTCAACAGCGATGCACCGAACAATTCACGCTCACTAATTACTTATTAGTGTATGTCTTTTCTTTTGAGGATAAGCGGCTGCGATACTGACAGTCGTACCCATTCTGTTGTTCTCTCAAGGCCATCCTGACTAGCCAGTGTTTAGGAACAAGGCAGCAAGCACTGCATTTTTTTTTTTTTTCATGAAGAATGGGAGAGTGTGGCCTGGAAACGAGACAGTTTTGTTGATTACTTTAAATCGTAAGCTCTACTGCAACTAATTTCCAAGGTGATTCGTCTATACAAGCTAGTTACCATGCATGCACAGGCTCCATTGGCACCTTGCCACAACTGCGCCGCAAGAAACCACTGCCGCGACTGGGTTTCAGGACCCCGCATCAGAACGAGCAGATCGGCTGATGACACCTGTGGTAAAACTGCAACACACTCATGCACTGTGCAGTAAATTTTATCATCGTCATAAAGTTTCGTCTGCACTGATCCGTTATTTACCCTAGGCAAGAAATGCAAACACATATGCCATTTTGCTAAAGACAGACACAGATGTGCCAGGCAGGCTGCTGAGACCATTGAACAACTGAAATTAGTGTGGGATATTAGAAAAGGAATAAAAATAATGTTGCACAGCCTGCATCACCAAGAGCACAACAGGCTTAGACCTGTATAGAATAAAAGATGGGCAAAAATGATAATTTTGCATTGCAGAAAACCATTAAACTGGAAGCCTGACTAGGTCCTTTGCAAGTCCCATTGCGAAGAAGCTTACCACGAGCGAATGCGAAACGAGATCGGTGACGACCGCGGCTGCGGCTGATGGCTAATGCTCCTAAAGCTTAGTTCGAGGAGGGTTGAACTTCTGCAATTTTAATTGCTTGGATATTTGTTTTTGTTCTTTCCCATTGCTGTATTGTGTTTTTTCTTATTTTTTGTTATTTTTCGGCTGCTGTCCTGTGAGGGAGGACATTTTTTCAATGCTGCCCATGTAGCAACATGATTTTGCGAGCCCTGTCTTAAGTGAGCAAGTAAAGCAGTGGTGTTTGCTTGGCCCAGCTTTTCAGAATCAGAAGGAGACATCTGATTCACAAAGTGCACTGCATGAAGAAATCAAAAGGCTGCAGAAGGAGCTGCAAGACGCGAATGCACTCAACCAGCGACTTGCAAAGGCCCTCTTGGATAAGATCGGTGAGCGTACTCTTCTCTCCCTTTTCTTCAGCATTAGATTAAGACGACTGGGCTTATGTGCCACGTGTATAGCATAGCCTTAACTAGAGATCGAAAACACCCACTGGGCAATACAAGGCAACCTCTTTGTCTTCGTTCTTTTTTTTTTTTTTTTTTTTTTTTGCCATTTTGTGGAAAACTTGGAGTAGTGCATGCGTTTACTTGAGTAAATAGCCAGCGCAGAATACAAGGAAGCAGTTTGGGCCATGTTTTGTGCTGTTCCCAAAAATAGTTTTAGCGCATACAGTCGTGCCCCGTTAATATGACCCCTGTTAATATGGACGACCCGAATTATGGACAGTTTTTTGGGGACGAAATGTTTTCAGTGTATTTATGCCTCGTTAATATGGAAATTCGCTGTCTCAGCAATGGACAGGGGAGGAATGCACACGGCCCACTTGGGCCCATGTAGTTTTGTCTCGGTAATATGGACAGTGCTTGAAAAAAAGCAGAGGACTCCGAATGCAAGTTAAAGAAGGGCACGCCGCCCGCGAACCTACGCGACAGCCGATAGGCCGGATGCCTGAACGAATCCTGTGGGGTTAGAAAGAACCGAAGCGGGCGTGTCGCCGTTCTAGAGGGGGGGGGGGGGGGGGAGCAATAGCGGAGAGGAACGTACACAGCAAACCGAGGGTCGGTGTAAGAAAGACCTCGAAAGGAGGGAACCAGGAGATTTCTAGGTGGAGCGGCGGTGCCGTCACAGTCGGGAAAACAGCAACGTCTGGTTGCAATAAATTCTGCTGAACGTGAACAGAAAGGCTGGTAAAAGCGTAAGAAAGAAGTGACAGGAAGAAAGACAAGTGCCTACAGGGGCGGCGGGAACTGAAGTTTTCTTTCCCAAAGCACAGTATGTGTTCCATGAAGCCGTTAATGCTTTTCGGTGAGAGTTAAGACACACTCACAAAGTAGGGCGACAAAAAAAAAGGCGATGTACGAGCACGCAACCGAGACCGGGCGTCCTGTCCTGGAGCGGCGGCCTTGTGGTAGAGCATCCGCCTCGCATTCGGGAGGTACCGGGTTCGATCCCTGGTGCTGCCGGTTACCCACCGGTTTTTCAATGGGTACAAGCTTTCCCCCGGCCTGGTGCTCGGCTCTTCTGGGGTGAAATGCTTGGGAAAAGGTGTCACGGCCTAAATAGTTGCGCCGATATGGCAGTGATTCGTTCCGCCATCGGACAACAAGCCCGCCTCGCGCGGCAAAAGCCCATTATGTGGCCCTTTTTTTTTTTTTTTTTTTTTTTTTAGGACTGCTGCAGCTGAGGCTCTAGCTCTAGTGAGGCTCAAAGGAAGTACCTTTGCAAGACAAACAGAACCACCTTTGCAGGCTGCAAGGTTCGAAACTGGGTTTGGGCCCACTGCGTAGGAGGGGCGCGCAGCGGGGTTTATGGAGCTTTCGTCTCTGTTGCGCTGCCGAACTGCCATATTTTGCACCTTAGGAGGTCCGCATGTCTGCTTCGCTTTAAGTCAACGATGCGGCCTTGACAAGGTCTGAGCTCTTCTTAGTCGGCTAGCCGTCGTTCTAAACTGTACTTCAGCATGCAATGTTTGTTTTATAGGAGCACATAGAAACGGCGCCAAGAAGATAGGATGTTCGGTAGCCCTCTGCATAGCAGCTTGCCAACTTGACTCCCTCGCTTCCTTACGGAAACAGTACAAGGCACAAAAGAGAGAATCAGAAGAACGGAAAGGCAGAAAGGTTAACTAGGCAAGAAAGTGCAAAGCATCAGGAGCCTGTAACCCTAAAATTGAGTCTGGATTTTGGCATGGCGGGAGGTAAATACAAAAGAACAGAGCTGAACGTAGGCGCGAAGCAAGCAATCTGTGAATACAAGCGGAAAAAGCCATCTCAGTCAATCCAAGCCGTGTGGGACTAGTATCGACAGCTCGGCTGTTTCCTCGTCTCAGAAGAATCTCAAGTAGCTACTTAGCGGCTACTTTGCTCAGTGACGAGGCCATTTTGGAAGTGGGGGTGAGTAGAGAATCGGACGCTGATTCATCAGTCAGTGAGGAGTTCGTGCTTGAAAGTTCCACCAACACGAAGCCCACCACCACGCGTGTCATGGTATGCGAGTCGCTTCAGACTACACTACAATTTTTCGAAGAGAGCAATGATAACGATAATGCACTCAAAAGTGCCGGTGTTCTGTCAAATTTTGACTCCAGTGCACGCCGTTATCTACAAAAGCAGTCATTAATTACAATTCTGTTTTCTCGATAAAATCCTTTTCGTTTTTATTATGACTCGCTTTATGTACAGTTTTGGTCGGAAACCAAAGTGTCCATATTAACGAGGCACGACTGTATTCATTTGAATAATTGAATTATGTGTCGAAGTTAGAAAGTAAATTTCATTATTGAAGTATAGGCATCCTTGCAGCAACTTTTCATGAATTTTCATTTTAATGTGTTAAATATTGTCACATTAGGCGGTGCAACGCATAAGGAAAGAAGAACGCATACGCATAAGGAAAGAGGAAGAAGACTCGTGAGTTTTGGAGAGAAGACGACGTTCAACAGCGTCACGTATCATGTGGTCACGTTGCATGTTTTTGCTACAAGGGACTCAGTTTTGGACGCAGAGGGTCAATTGACAACAAGGGCGACATAGAACCTACATCACCGCTATGTATTGCCATCCTGGTCCTCCTTGCCTTTTCAGCACGGTTTTTCTTTTTGAACTTTTTTCCCCACCTCTCTGATGACCGGGTGGAGTGATTGGGGGAGTGGGCGCAACCTTGCTCTCTGCACACCTTTTTTTTGGTGTGAGATTTTTTTTCCGGTCTCTGGTGACGGACACTCCGGCGCTGTCATGGTTCTGCATGTGCTTTTGATTTTTCTTTATTTTTTCCTCCTTTCCTAGCTGCCGCAGATGGAGCGTGCGGGCTGCCTTGAGAGGCGGTGAATTTAGGTGCCTGATGACATAGGGGTATCTTGCTCCTCCTCCCTCCTCTAAAAATACTTTGCTGGGCACCGCTTCGTTTCAAAAACTCATCTAGGCGACCTGAAATTGTAAATGAAAGGCATAAAATCTTGCTAAAAGTAAATACGCACCTAGGCATGGCACCTCCTCGAGTTGCGCTCACTGCTAGATTTCTACCACTGCTCTTCGTGCGTAGTACCCAGTATGAAAGGGAACAATCAGATTATGCAAAAAAGACAATTAGTTTCTTCTCTACTAAAGTCGAAAATGACTTTTGCGCATTACATATGCCAAGAGGAATTTTAGTCAGTAAAACAGAAAAAGAAAGTATGCTTGGCACATAAAATGGCAGAGTAACGATTAACTTAATTGTAATGCTACAACTTTGTTCTCTTTCATATTGAGCAGCCCTGTGCAGACCATGAAAGTCAGTTCATCCAGATTTGCGCAGTGTAAAACAGGGTTAGGCTATGGATGAGCAAAGAGACAAGTGCGTTTAAGAAAGAGGTAGCAAGATACTGAAAAAAAAAAAAAAAAAAGAACAGATGGTACATATAGAAAGCACTGCTGCACGATGCTTTCTATATGTACAGTGCAGCGGTGGCTTAGAGGTAGAATGTCTGCCTCGCGTGCTAGAGGACAGTGGTTCGAATCCTGGTGCCACGCAATTCGCCATCGGATTAAAAAAATGCAAAAAAAAAAAAAATTACAAGGGTTCAACGCTGCTGAACCAAATATATTGCAACAACAGCATTTTTGCTTGGCAATGACTGGTCTGTAGGAACGGCACTTTCACTGTCGACTTATTAGGTTGATAAGAGTCTCAATCTGCAGACTTGTCATCCAGTAACCCGCTGCTCTCAGATGTGCCATGGCCAAAAAAAAAATTGTTTGCTTTAATTGTATATATTTAAAAAGGGGTCTGTCCAGTTTTAAATATAGCATGATGCTTTGAGGCGTTTTTGCTTTTCACTGCCTGACCAATGGACTGTTGCATTACAGATACCAAGTAAGCTTCAGAAAGATGTCTTCATCTATCCTGGATTTATCTATCCACCAGGGATGGAATTTGAGATAGCAATGGAAGGAGTGGGGGGAGGGGGGGTCATGGTACGGGCCTACAGGTTTGAGTCTCAATGAATTAACAATGACAGAGAAATGCACACTGTCGAGCAGGCTTGGTTCAGAGAGCCTTTGCAGTTTCTTGATAGGATCTTGGGCACTACTGCGGTGGCGTAGAGGTAGAACATGCCTTGCATGCAAGAAAGAGGACCATGGTTCGAATTCCGGTCCCACACAATTCTCCACCAGATTAAAAGAAAAAAAGTCCGCATGTTGGATTGAATTGCATAAACAGGTTTGGGGGTGAGACCCGATGTCGGTGAACACCTCCTGAAATGCACTGCCTCATCCCTCATCAGAATAGGATTTGGCCACCCTGATGTAATAATTGGCCGCAACTTCCTATGAATACTCTAACAAACCCCGGCCTTTAGTCCGCAATGCCTGCAGAGCAACTGACCACGGCGGCGGTCAGACCTGTGATGCAGCTGGGGTACTAAGAATGTATGGCTCCGAACAGGCCGCCATTGGAAACTTACCCTGGCAACGTTTAATGCTAGAGCCCTAACTAGTGAGGCAAGCTTAGCAGTACTGTTAGAGGAATTAGAGGGCATGGTATGGAATGTCATAGAGCTTAGTGAGGTTAGGAGGCCGAATGAGGCATATACTGTACTGAAGGACGGGCATGTACTGTTTTATCAAGGTTTACCTGAGAAACGAGAACTAGAAATAGCTGGTAACATAGAGGAACTCAATAGCCTTAATAAGAGGGTGGCAGCATCACAATTAAGCTTAGTAAGCGGTATAAACTGAAGGTTGTATAGGCCGATGCTCCTACATGTAGTCATGACGACCAGGCAGTCTAAAGCTTCTGTACGAAGATGTAAGGATGCAGTATGCATTACTAATGGGTGACTTCAGTGCCATGGTAGGGAAAAAGCAGACACGAGAGCAGGCAGTGGGTGACTATGGCATAGGTTCTAGGAATAGCAGGGAGTTACTAGCTGAGTTTGCAAAGCGCAGTAAGTCATGAATACCTTCTTCAGCAAACAAAAGAACCGGAAGTGGACATGGAGAAGCCCTAACGGGGAGACTAAAAATGAAATTGACAGCATACTGTGTTCTAACCCAGGCATTATGCAGAATGTAGAGGTAATCGAAAAAGTGCGATGCAGTGACCACAGGATGTTAAGGTCTCGAATTAGTCTAGATCAGAAGAGGGAAAGAAACAGATTAGTAAAAAAGAAGTCCATCAAAGAAATAGCAGTGATGGGGAGGGCAGGATAATTCAGAATCTCGCTACAGAATAGATACTCAGCTTTAACCGAAGATGAGGACCATAGCGTAGAACCAATGAACAATAATTTCAGAGATATCAATACTGAGTGCGGTAGAATTAGGCAGTAGGATAGTTGGAGAGGATGCCGGTAAACTATCTAAGGAGACGAGAGATTTGATTAAGAAATGCCAAAGTCTGAAAGCTTCCAACTCAACAGACAGGATAGAACTGGCAGAGATATCAAGGCTAATCAGTGAGCTATACAGTCATCAAAGTAGTCAGGACAATAATGAGATTGGCAGTAGGGAAAAGCAGTCAGCCGCCCCGCCACTGACAAAGGATAAGGTTTAGAAAGCTTTAGAAACTAAAGCAGCTCGGAAGAATCAGGTAACTATAGATTTGTTGAAGGACTGGGGGGATATCATGCTAGGCAAACTGCCCACTCTATGTATACGCAATGCCTGGTGTCATCGACGGTAAGGAATCATGGAAGAATGCTAACATTATCTTAATTCGTAAGAAAGGGGACACTAAGAACTTGAAAAGTGACAGACCAATCAGCTTATTATCTGTTACATATAAGGTGTTTACTTAGGTAATTGCTAACAGATTCAGGACAGTCTTAGACTTCAATCAAGCAAAAGATTAAGCAGGTAAAAAGCACTTGACTCGGTGAAAAGCTTAGCAGTCATACAGGCATTGCGAAATCATGGTGCAGACGAGCCGTATGTGAAAGCACTATATCTATAGATATCTATAATGGCTGCATAGCAACCATAGTTCTGCATAAAGAAAGTAACAAAGTTCCCATAAACAAAGGTGTTAGGCAAGGAGACACGATCTCCCCAGTACCCACTGCAGGATCAAGGCCTCTCCCATTTTCCTCCAATTAATCTGGTTCTGTGCTAGCTACATCCACTTGACCCCTGCGAACTTCTTGTCCTCATCCTCCCATCTAACTTTCTGCCTCCCCCTGCAACGCTTACCTTCCCTTGGAATCCAGTTTGTTACACTTAGCAACCATTGGCTATCGTCTCTTCCATACTTGCTATATGCACTCCTGTAAAGGCCACAAGTGCATAAAAACAGTTGTCACATGTAGGATTACCCTTAACACAACCACTTGTTAGGCTCGTTGGTTCACTCTTAGCGCGAAAAGTTTTTTACGGCGTGAAAGGACGAATGAGCAAACGGACAGGACAATGCCCATCCTGTCTGTTGTCTGCCTGCACGTTTTTCCTTTACCACTGTAACACTTTTCTCATAAATAATTATCCTCATGTGACATGTCCTGTGTGCAGCTACCAAACACAAATGGCTGCCTGTGATGCATGGCGTGAGTATGCCGAAGATACTTCTGTCCATATTCGACCTGTAACCATGACCGTGCAGACGATTGCAGGCATCTCCACAGCAATGTGTTCTGCAAATTCTGTTCAGCAATGTGTTACATGTGCTAGGCACGTAGAAGGGTGAAGCTGCTGCCATGATTGCTTGCAGTGCAGAAGCAAGAGGATGAGGTGGACCCATGCTGGTGGTACGGTACACTGCACACCGTCTAAGTGTGAAGTGACGAAAATGAACCTTGTTTCACATTGAGGCCGCAATACAAGGTGCTGTCGGGCTAGCGGCCTCTAATAAAGGCCACCAAAAACATTAGAAGTTTCCAATAAAATGAAGGGTAAAGTGACTTCCACAGTGCCTTTGGCTTTGAAGCTAGGAGATGAGCAGGCCTGATGAGTCACCTACCACTAAAGGTTGCAGGTTGCACACACAGAGTGTTTCAAATCATCAAGGTTGAGCAATAAGCCACACGTTCCCTAAAATGTTACTTGGAATAACTTGGGGCGATGTGTCTTCTGTCAACAAAGTTCCCTTTCAGGGCCACATTTTATTGCGTGCAGTTCCTTCTGATTATATTGATAAGAGGACCACCTGGCACATAGTAATTTTTTTTTTTTTTTGCAATAAGGCTTGTGGATAATCTGGATTCCACATTGGTGAAAAGAATACTAGAAAAATTCTACTTTTCTGTTAGAACATCAGTCTCAAAAACAAACAGTGCCATGCGTACCCGAGCTTACGTGGCTGTTACAGTAGTTGCTAAGTGTTGTACAAATCTTTGTCATGCCAAGCATGTTTCTTGCCTCTAAAGAGGGATGAAAGGACCTTTGCTGCTTTGCTTAGAAATTTTTCATCAAAGTAACAATACTGTTCATTTCCAACTTTTTTATAGAGGTTCCACAAAGCACAGCAGAGCGGCGACAAGGCAGCAACATTATTGCAAATTTTGTTCCGTCGTCCTCTTCGGAAGCAGGTAAGGCTTTCGCACCTCTCAAGTTTCATGCTGAAATGTAGTGATAACACAGCTTATCATGGCTTCATTGCAGGCAGTGGCCTTCCAACGAAATTTATTTTGAGGTTGCCCATTAACGCAGGTAGGTTCTTGCAGCATTCTTGGGGGCTTGCTGCCTATCCTGGTACTGGTCGGGCAACATTTACTGCCAACATCTGTCTTTGCAGGGAGTGACGCTACTTCACAGCGTGTTGTTCGCAACAGCATGGATGTGGAGGAGGGCGAACCTAACAGTATGTATGCAGTATGCTGCTTTTGTATGCTTTGAGGCTTGCTGCCTATCCTGATACTGGTCAGGCAACATTTGCTGCCAACATATCTCCTGTCTTTGCAGGGAGTGACACTACTTCACAGCGTGTTCGTAGCAGCATGGGTGTGGAGGAGGTCGAACACAACAGTATGTATGCACTATGCTGCTTTTGGATGCTTTGAGGCTTGCTGCGTATCCTGATAGTACAGTAGAACCCCCTAAAGTAATCTCAGATATAGTACAGTGAAACTGAAGTCCCACTTCATCTTCCATAGACGACTGTATATTTTTCCTCCTTTATAGTAGACATTTTATAGTTGTTTGCCGTGGATGGTCCTGGTTGCTCGGTATTGCCGTCTTCATTCATGTCCGCTGGCATTGGTGATAAGCCAGGAAGCCTACAGCTTCTTAGATAGATGAAACGCTGCGTGTTTGATACCCAATCACCTCCACCATAACTGTTACATGCTTAGTACGCACGGGGAGGGGGTATTTACAGAGGGATCAATTAAAGCGAGACCACGACGAAGCCCACAAACGTCCTTCTGCCCTTTCTCTTCTGTTTCCTTTACCAATCTCTCTAACCATTCATCTTCTTCCGTGATGTTCTGTGAAGGCGCGTAACAATATTACAGGGTCTCTTTAACGTTCTAAGGGTCCTTCTGTTTCTTCAAGTGGTAGCTTACACAGCTCGTCTGGTCAAAAATCCGTCGGCGTAGTTGGCCCTAGGTATTTGAAATAATCAGCAGCCGAGTAAAAAGTTGTGTCATGGTATTTGTGGCTCTTATGATTGATTATTGATTGGTGTGAGCGATAGGCGATGATGAGGTTAAACAAAATAATTCATTAATGATTAACTTAGTAATTAAGAACACAAAAATAACAAATGTAAAAATGAGGGTTTAAATGTGCCAGAATGCTCAGACTGAAAACCCAATATTTAATTATGCTGAGAAAATTTAAAGTGTGTAAATAATGAATTTACGTAATGGAAAAATGATGAATTAAAAAAGTGGGTAAAAGTAGTCGAAATGCTCAGAATGAAAAGACAATGATTGCTGATGCTGGGCAACAGTGCAGAAAAATAAGAATGTAAATAAAATGTAAGAAATAACGAAAATTAAGTATTAAAGTATGAAAAGCATTGTCCTTAACGGCGGAACAAATAGGTCACCTTAATGTTTATTTCCGTTGTTAACAATTGATTCCGCAGTGAGTATCGTGTCATTTGAGCCGTGTATGATTAGACCTTGATGCAAAGCAATTGTTTTGAGGTGCTGCATTTGCATTGAAATGTGGATTTAATGGTTGGTTGGAACGTCTAGCGCTGGCAGTACTTTGGGCACAAGGGATCGAATTACCAGCCGCAGGGCACAGCTTCAGCGCGAGCGAGATGGGCGCCGGAGACAAGCGATGGTGATGGCGATGCCGCAGCGTTTTCTGTTCTTTGTCTTCTTTACATTTCCCCCGCGTGAAGAAGTCGCCATCCTGGCGACTCAGGGAGAAGAGACGACCAGAGGGTTGTAATATGGCTTGAGGCGGCTAACGTGGACAACCTCGCGGCCGCGACGGCGGTGGTCGGAAGAAGGGGTGACTGGCTCGATGACGTAGTTCACAGGGGATGTGCGTTCCAAGACGCGATAAGGTCCGTGGTATTTGGTGTCTAGTTTGTTGGTGGCAGGAACGCATAGCCAAACGAAGCTGTCGGCCAGGAACGTGGGAGCAGGGGTATCGGTATCATGCTGATCTTTGCGATAGCCTTGAGTGTTGGAGGTAAACGTGCGAGCTAGCTGCCGGCATTCCTCGGCCTTCTGTGCAATATCTGACAAGGCACTGTACTCAGAGGCATCTGGATGGTATGGCAAAATTGTGTCCAGAGTACAAGATGGTTCACGGCCATATAAGAGAAAGAAGGGCGAAAACCCAGTTGTTGCTTGGGTGGCTGTGTTGTACGCGAACGTTACGAATGGCAGTACCTGGTCCCAGTTGGAGCTTCCCGATTCAGATGTAACATACATTGCGAGCATGTCCCCAAGCGTACGGTTGAAGCGCTCCGTGAGGCCGTTTGTTTGTGGGTGGTACGCGGTTGTAGCCCGATGTATCGATTTGCAAGACGACAGGAGCTCTTGAACTACTTCGGAAAGAAAGACACGACCTCTGTCACTCAGTAGCTCGCGAGGGGCGCCGTGTCGAAGAATGAAGTGGTGTAGAAGAAAATGGGCTACCTCTCGGGCTGTCGCCGCGGAAAGTGCAGCAGTCTCGGCGTAACGGGTCAGGTGATCGACTGCGACGATGACCCATCGATTACCAGCGGCCGTGCATGGTAGCGGACCATAAAGGTCGATTCCCACGCGATCAAACGGGCGAGCTGGACAAGGTAAAGGCTGGAGAGGGCCAGCGGGGTGGCGAGGAATCTTGCGTTGTTGACAGGCGGTACAAGAGCGAATGTAGCGCCGTACGAAATTGTACATTCCCCGCCAGTAGTACCTCTGACGAATTCGATCATAGGTTTTGAGGACGCCGGCATGAGCGCTTTGAGGGTCAATGTGATGGTGGGCACAAACCTCGGAGCGGAGGTGGCGCGGAATGACAAGAAGCCACGTTCTGCCGTCTGAGTTGTAGTTCCTGCGGTAGAGAAGGCCGTCCCGAATGGCGAAATGGGAGGCCTGTCGGCGGAGTGCCCGAGTATGCGTAGCCGCGGAAGTAGTGCCAAGGATATCCAGCAGGTTAGAAACCCAAGGATCTTGTCGTTGCTCGAAAGGCATATCCTCAATGGTGAGTGCTGACAAGAATGCTTGAGGAGGGGACGATGAGTTAGGCGAGCGCACCGGTGACCGAGAAAGAGCGTCGGCGTCAGAGTGCTTGCGGCCAGAGCGGTACACTACACGGATGTCGTATTCCTGAAGCCTGAGAGCCCAGCGCTCGAGACGGCCAGACGGATCCTTGAGAGACGCGAGCCAGCAGAGAGTGTGATGATCTGTAACTACCTCGAAGGAGTGGCCGTATAAGTAAGGGCGGAACTTCGTTACAGCCCACACGATTGCTAAGCACTCCTTTTCGGTAACGGAGTAGTTGGACTCGGCTTTGGTGAGAGCACGGCTTGCGTAGGCGACAACGTATTCGGAGAAGCCAGGCTTGCGCTGGGCGAGGACGGCGCCGAGGCCGACACCACTGGCATCGGTGTGAAGTTCTGTAGGTGCAGTAGGGTCGTAATGGCGAAGGATTGGGGGTGACGTCAGAACATTGCGCAGTGTCGCGAATGCATCATCGCAGGCTGGCGACCAAGAGGAGAGGTTAGGGGTGCCTTTCAAGAGCTGTGTAAGGGGGGCTATGATGGTTGCGAAATTCCGAACAAAACGACGAAAGTACGAGCAGAGGCCCACGAAGCTTCGCAGTTGTTTCAAAGTGGTCGGTTTCGGAAAGTCAGCGACGGCGCGCAGCTTCTCAGGATCAGGCAGAACTCCATCTTTACACACAACATGTCCGAGTATTGTGAGCTGGCGGGCACCAAAGCGGCACTTTTTGAGGTTGAGTTGAAGACCGGCGCGGGTTAGGCAGGTGAAGACCTGGCGAAGTCGAGTCAGGTGGGTCGGGAAGTCGGTTGAAAAGACGACGATATCATCGAGGTAGCATAAACAGATGTTCCATTTCAGGCCGCGCAGTACAGTGTCCATCATTCTTTCAAATGTGGCTGGGGCGTTACAGAGTCCGAATGGCATAACATTAAATTCGTATAGTCCGTCTGGAGTAATAAAGGCGGTCTTAGGACGATCCGCCTCTGCCATGGGCACCTGCCAATACCCGGAGCGTAAATCGAGTGAGGAAAAGAATTCTGCGCCTTGCAAACAGTCTAGGGCATCGTCGATTCGTGGGAGGGGGTACACATCACGACGAGTGATTTTGTTGAGGCGGCGATAATCAACACAAAATCGTATGGAGCCATCCTTCTTTTTAACTAGAACCACAGGAGACGACCATGGGCTACAGGATTCTCTAATTACTCCGCGTTGCAGCATGTCATCGACTTGTTGGGCAATAACACGGCGCTCAGTCGGGGACACCCGATACGGCCGCTGATGGAGAGGTGGGTGAGCGCCAGTGTCGATGAGGTGGGAAACGGTCGTCGTGCGGCCCAAGGAAGATTGCGGAATGTCGAAGGAGGCGCGGAATTGGTGTAGAAGGTCAAGAAGTTGCTCGCGGTGGCGCGGTTCTGGAGCGCTGTCCACGGAATGGTCAAAAAGGTCCCGCTGTAGCGGATCTGAAGCCACACGAGTTGGAGTCAAGGCGTCAACTTGGCAAGCAGGGAATGACACATCATCAAAGGTGAACAGAAGGTCCACGGGCTCGGTGCGGCCGAGGCACTCCCCTTCGATCAACATAGCGGGAGAGGGAAGAGGATTGGCTACCAGAAGTGTGCTAGCGCCGTTTTTCACGTCAAGGACGGCAAACGGCAGCGGTAAGTGGCGGCGGCGGCAGACAACGTTAGAGGGCACAAAGAGGACTGTCGCGGCGGTGGTAAAAGAGGCAGTGAGGGGAACCAGAACAGCGCTAACGGGTGGGATGGTTGTGTCATGTGCTATGAGGAGTTTGGTCGCAAAACAAGGACACTGCTCGTGGAGCAGGGCATCAGACGGTGCATCACTCGATTCAATAAGCTCTACTTGAGGACTGGCGCAGTCAATGATAGCATGATGCTGGGACAGGAAATCCCAGCCGAGAATGACGTCATGAGAACATGTGGGGAGAACGACGAATTCGATGATGTACAAGGCTGCAGCAATGACGACGCGAGCAGTGCAGATAGCTGTCGGCTGTATACTGTGAGCGGATGCGGTACGAAGCGATAGTCCCTCGAGAGGCGTAGTCACCTTTCGGATGGAGCGGCAGAGTTTTTGGCTGATAACTGATACAGCGGCACCGGTGTCGACGAGCGCAAGAGTATGAACACCTTCAACGATGACAGGAATAAAATTCGCGGGATTAAGACGAGGACTTTGAAATTCGGTCGGATACGCAGTTCGTGCCTCGCGAACTGCGGCGGTTAGTTTTCCGGCTGGGCAGCGGGTCGTCGGCGCATTGGCGAAATGGAGCGGCGACGTGGTGATGGCGAACGACGAGGGCGGAAGTCCGGAGGTTCAGGGGGTGCTGTTGGAGGACCCGATGGGACTGGGAACTGGGGGGCCAAATAAGGCGGCGCAGGCCGTGCAGCAAAGGCCATATTTATTCGGCGCCGGCAGTAGCGTGTAGTGTGTCCGGGGATGCCGCAGTGGTAGCAAATAGGCCTGTTGTCCGCAGTGCGCCATGGAGATGGTGTCTGACGCAAGGGGGGAGCAAAGGCTGTTGGTGCGGACCGCATGGGGGGCGAAACATAGGCATATGCTGGCTCAGGCGGTGGACTTGAAGTGACTTCGGCTTACGTGCGACGCAATACTTGAGGAGGAGCCGGCGCGAATGCTGGAGCGTAGCTCAGTGGCGCAACGCCGGACGATGAAACTGTGGGCGTGAGTAACGGCATTGAGGGTGCGACCGGAGCTGATTGAGGAACAGGATTAGGGAGGACTTCAGAGACATGCTGCTGGATTGCATGGCGAAGCTCCGGAACAAGGCCAGTTGTTGACGACTCCTTAACATATGGCTGTAGGGACAGTTGGCGCGCGACCTCCTGACGTATAAAAGCCTTGATGTCTTCAGAGAGGCTAGATGACTCCCTCTCCGCGGCTAATCCAGCGAGTGATGCATCAGGCTGGCGAATCAAAGCACGCTCCTTGCGGAGTTCGTCGTAGCTTTGACAGAGGTCGTATATTTCCTTGACCGTATTGGGACCTTTGGCGATAAGCATGTTGAAAGCGCCGGTATCAATTCCTGTGAGGACATGACGTATCTTAACGGCCTCGGTCATGGTCGGGTCAACGCGGCGACACAAATCAACAATGTCCTCAATATAACTGGTGAACGTTTCACCGGGCAGCTGTAGTCGCGATCGAAGACGCTGTTCCGCGCGGAGTTTTCGGACGGCGGGGCGGCCAAAGACATCAGAAAATTTAGTCTTGAAATTCGCCCAGGTGGAAAAGTCCGACTCGTGGTTTCGAAACCACAGATTAGCGACGTCGCTCAAGTAAAAGATGACATTGTTGAGCTTACGGTTGTCGTCCCAGTTATTGTGACGGCTGACCCGTTCGTAAGTGGTCAGCCAATCGTCGACGTCGTCATCGCTGCTTCCGCTGAAGGTAGTCGGGTCCCGTTGACGGAGCGCACCTGTGCAGGTGACGGGCGGAGGCAGGTGCAATGAAGTCGGCTCCGTCATTGGGGTAGTCAATGTTCTGCTGCGAAGTTCCAGGGCGAGATGGGTACAGGGAACTTCAGATTGGCCTCCACCAAGTGAAATGTGGATTTAATGGTTGGTTGGAACGTCTAGCGCTGGCAGTACTTTGGGCACAAGGGATCGAATTACCAGCCGCAGGGCACAGCTTCAGCGCGAGCGAGATGGGCGCCGGAGACAAGCGATGGTGACGGCGATGCCGCAGCGTTTTCTGTTCTTTGTCTTCTTTACAGCATGCATGCTTTTTGATTTATGTATCTTAGTGGCGGACATCATATGGATACAGCGTAGGTTGGCGGCAGTTTTGAATCCGGCACCGAGTCCGTCATAACAGTGCTTACCTGGATTCCGCACACAACCAGTATTCGATAAAATTCCATAATAACAGTGATATCTACGGATCATCGCAAAAGAATGAGGTTTCAGTGAATGTTGTAACCCTAAGGATGACTCTTAAAAATTCACATGATCTTGGGCCAGAGAATCCCGGCTAAGCTGTTGCAAAGAGTTTCGTGAAGCACGTTACGTCAATAAAAATTTAACGTCTTCATTTATGATTGCGATTGAAAAAAAATACCAAAATTGAGCGGTCTAATGCGCTGTGATGTTTGCATTTGTTGCAAAGTGTTTTTACGTACAGTATCCCTGTCAGATGAGCAAGTTTAGTGCCACTTTCAACGAGTGACACTCGCCTTTAGTATCATTCGCATTATGTCCCACGATAAACGTTAATGGCACTCGCTACTGAACTCACTCGGCACGAAGTGAGTTTGGCGAAATCACTACACTTTGCCCGGCAGGCGAGTGTGTATTCTCACTGCAGAGCATTCACATATTATTTATACATATCTTGAGAATTACAATGTTTTGAAGTTTGTATCGTAATTTCATGCGCGTTTCTTTTAATAGGCACAAGATTTAAGCTGTCACCAACTAAAAACGATTCCTAAACTTGAATAGCTATCCTCGCTCTCGGTGCTTGCGCTAAGGCGAAGGCGTTCGTTTGCTGCTGTACTAATGCGGTATCTCAAGCGGCATCAAAATGAAGTTGGAGTTGTTCGTAACTCAGTCTCTAGAAAGTCGTCACCCGACACGGCAGTATTTCTCTCAAACGCCGGCCGGAGGCAGCACCACTTTTCCTCCTGCTGTCAAAAAGTGTGAAAGAATTTGTTTTTTCTCGTAAATAATATGCCCTGGAGTAATGCAATGTCAAAAATGAATCCCTCTTGGGGATCGTTGACCCGCACCGAGTGGCTGCGATACGAGCAATTTCTGCTCACAGCTTCATAGTCATTGCCACCGCCGCCGCTGCGCAGCTCACATGTATACGCTAGCTATACGTGTACAAGCTCAGGTCAGCTTGTACATGTATACACTAGCTCCGCTCCTAAGTCATCGTCGAATTGAATTGCACCTTTTTCATATTATCAGCTGATAGTAAGGTTGACAATAAAGCAGTGCCATGAGTGAGTCATATATCCTATTAAGCTGGCCAATAAGAAAGTGCCACACGCTGATTCTTGAATGCGAAACAAAAACTATAGGCATAGCGACAACCACGGAGGAGCGCGTACACTGTAGCACGGCCAAGCACTACTTGCACAGCGCGTTCTGCCGGCCACGAGCGCTTACGAGCGGCACTACAGCGGAAAGCTAGTCGCAGCGTAACCATATAGCATAAACGAGGTCAGTTTTGCATGTAAATAGCCATAACCATGCACATTAGCAAAAAGCACGGTCAAGCTAACATGCCCGAGCGACATCGAGATGCGTTTTTAGTAAAACCTATGTACTCAGACGCACAAATAAACTCTGAATATTAGCTTGGGGTAATTGTGCTTGCAATAAAAAAAAAACTTTAAGGTGTTTTCGGGAAAACGAATTAATTTCCACATAGGGCTACAGCATCCGTATTGGCACTGCCGTCATTTCAAAATGACACTCTATTTAGCTGTATGACAGCGAGCACCGAAAGTGTCATTCTTTCTATGTAAGTGCACTTCATGAAAATATCACTAAATTCGCCGTGTGAGTTGTTCATGTGGATGGCTGTATCATCGTATTCTTACCATGCATGTGCTACCACGATGGGAAGAGAAGTGTGAATGATAAAGCACATAGATGCCGCTCTGTTCGCATTTCTTTTTATCGCCCCTGTGCATTTGTTTACAATACAGGTGCACGCATGCATAAGTGCATGTTAGATACCGGCTTTGCAATTAAACAACATAAGCCACGCATGTACGGGGGACTGCAGTAACACAGCGCTCACACATAATATTGCAGCTTGTAATAAATAACACATAGGGATAAGAAAAGGGTTGATGGAGCAAAAAGTTTGGCGTATACAACCGCTATGGTGTGGTGGCTGATCTATTCTGGAAATATAATGCACGAATGCAAATGTGCTCCAAACCTTTTTTCTTTGTTATGTTAAAATGCTGAGTGTATATTCCTATACAAGAATCTGTGGCAGTACACATGTTTACGTAAGAAATGCGCAATACATTGTAAAATTATACCTGCATACTCTCTGTTCCAGCTAATTCATTGAAGCAACTTGTGTCGGAGATTTTGCTTTTTAGCAAAAAATTACGGGGGACAATTACCCAACGCTGTTAAGTGTATGACTCGAAAGTGTTTCACACACACACACACACGGACGATGTTTTCTCACTTTTCGAATTTTTTCATTTTAAGTGTCTTATTTTCTAACGTTTTTGTGATCAGCATAAGCAAGTATTTTGACACCTTTAACCACTTTTACCAGTTTTTCATTTTTAAGGTATTTTAATTAAATAATTGATCAGTAGACTCAAAATTTTTATTTAGCATTATCAAGCATTGCCTTTTCACTGTAGTATTTTAACACCTTCAAAACAACTTTTTCCAGGTTTACGAATTTTTAATTCCACAGTTAGCTAAATACCATGATTTCATTGACTCATCCGCTGTCACACACCACTCAATCATCAGTCACTAGAACCACAAATTACCATGATGCGATTTCTTACTCCGTCCCAGATTATTTCTGATACCCGGTGCCAAAAACTACTACGACGACAACGATGCCGATGGTTCTTGGACTAAACGAGTTGTACAATCTGTCGCTTGATTTAAGACCCGCGTCCCCCCTTAACTAGTCATTTATTGTCTCTTGTGCTCCTGTTAAATCATCCAGCAACGTCACGGGTGAATTTTCCCACTGCACTCTTGCATACACAAGAGCTAAAGTTCAGAAATGCGGAGCGCAGGCCCTCCAGGTGGCTATAGAGCGGCTGCAGTGGCCGGATGACTACTTGTACCAGCGTAGGCAACAATGGCGTCGTGAAACTGGCCGGTGGGATCGGTCTAATCAATTGTAGCTGTTACAAGTCGTCATTAGACATTTTGGTCTTTACAAGTCATTAGTAGTCACTTTAGTCAATATAACCTCTACCAATCTGTTATAACCTCTATTAATCACTAATTGTCACTGTCAATCATTTTAGAGCGCAGCTCTTTGGCATCCGTTCCTGGGTTTCGCGTCGGCGTCGGCCTCGTAACCAGCGCTAGCAGCGACCGACTGATACCGCTGGATGCCGCTGACGCCGCTAGAGAGTCAAGATAACGTGACTGCATCGAACACCGTCGCCGCCATGCAGAAAGAGGAGGGGAGGGTCCCCCCCCCTGTTCCTGTGTGGCGGATAGGGTGCTCTTCAGTTGCCGACGCGCCGGTTATTTCACGTAGGCCCCGGCCCGTCGACGAATACGTGACCACCTTCCCACGGCTAGACCTGGTTCTTGGCGCTGCGGAAGCGAGGGTATCATATTGTTTGCGTCGGCATTGGCGGCGTTGTCCCTGAAACCAACTCCGCAGCTGCTGGGGTTGACTCACTGTCGGCGTCAGCAGCATCAGTCAGTCGCTGCTATCTCTTCCCTCCTCCCTTTATCGCTTTGTCCGCTTGCTGCGCGCGCTTCTGCCCCCATCGTTTGCCGCTGGGTGTACACGCCGCCCCCCTCCCCCCTCTTCCTGCGAGTCTCCGGTTGTCAAAGCGCCGGCTCGAACTTAATTAATTCCTTTCTTCGCTCCTCCTCCAATGCAACCCCTGTGCGGTGGCAATCAGAGAGCCAGATCGGTGGCGGCGGATCTGTATATGTTCACCGCCCGAGCCGAAATTGCCGCTGCCGTTCGCCACTGCGAAATTATCTGCCAGTTCTTTCTGAGCCATGAGCGAGACGACCGGTGGAAGTCCTCCGTCTGCTGCTGCTGCTAAACGAGCTGCCAGAGCAGAGGCCCAGCGCTGTCGCCGCCAGAATTCAGAGCAGTAAGCGAGGCTGAAGCAGAAGCTCATCGCCGCCGTCGAGAAGACGCTGCCGTTCGCACCGCCGAAGCGGAGGCTCATTGCCACTGTTGAGAGCAATCAGGTGTAAGCGAGGCTGAAGCAGAAGCTCATCGCCGCCGCCGAGAAAGGAGTCTTTGTTAAAGGAATATGTGTGAAAAATAAAAAAAAAAAATTCTGTGATAGCGCATACATGTGTTGCTCGATTTCTTTGCCTCAATCTATCGAAAAGGTGAAACAGCTTATTTGCTGCGCTCAAATTTCGCATTAGGAAGTAATGTAATCGTCGGTAATTTTTTTCCTTCTGTAATCAGTGCTTAATAATCTGTCTTCATATGGCGGACATTTCCTGATGAAGCGTTTGTCATTCACTTTCTGCTGACACACCGTGAGCCTAGAAAGGCTTTTGCCTTAAAAATTGGTTATAGTAAAGTATGCCTGGCTGCGGTAACCTACTTCCCAAGAAATGACAGCACTGCCCGCACGCTATCGCGAGGCGTAATTTTCTTTGAAAAAGAAGGAATAAAACGGCACATTTTTTTTTTTAATTGTTTCACCACCATGCTCATTAGGTTTGAGAATAGCCAAATTTGTGTAGACCTTGGAGCTGGGAGGCAAAGTATGCGGTGTTGCAATGTGTTCAGGGAGTAAAAGTGCATTGAGAAGTAGGGAAGGAGAAGGAACAGCCGAAAGTTCGTAGCACTGCGCAGCACAAAGCATGAGGCAGCAGTGGCAAGAAGTGGAGGTGTAGCATGTGCAGTTATGACGTACTTTTTTCATTAATTGCCTTTAAATGGCAGAAACAGCAGAAGATGTACGACGCTGTGTTCATGTAAGGTTTTGGTTTTGAAATGAAATCAAACTCAATTGCATTCATAGCCATGTTGCATTCATGGTAAAGTACACACAAAATGTAGAGAAAATTGCAGGAAGAGACATTAAAAGAAGGATGGAAGGTATTTTGGAGTGTTTGTTTTCCATAAAGCATCAAGTCATATTTAGTTTGTATCCACTTGATTACCAGACAGCATCTTCAAGGCCATTTCGTCGCAAACAACTGATATAAACTGATATAAAGATATTTTCCGGTCCACGTGACCTACTGTAAAGGGGTTCTACTGTACAGGTCGAGCAACATTTACTGCCAACATATCTTCTGCCTTTGCAGGGAGTGACGCTACTTCACAGCGTGTTGTTCGCAACAGCACCAGCATGAATGTGGAGGAAGACCAACATAACAGTATGTATGCACTATGCTGCTTTTAGATGCTTTGAGATTGACTACTATGTTGAGAAACCCAAGCTTGCTTTTCTCCTTGTGCATGCAGAAAAAAAAATTGCTGATTGTTTGGAAAGCTCTATGCCAACTTTGCGTAATGGAGTTGCATAGTACAGCCAATTTTAAATTGGTGTAAAAAGTGCTAGAGGAATGCACAGCAGGCAATAAGAAATTGCCCTCCTAATATATGGCTGATTGGTTTGAGATCCCTGCCACTAATCTCAAGGACGTCGGTTCAATCCCAGTATAGTGGCGGTCACGTTTTATGTTCTGTATGATGTTGGTACACGCTGAAGAACCATAGGGGTGGTCATAATTTCCGGAGCACTCCACTGCAATGTCCCTCATAGCCGGAGTTGTTCTGGGCCATTAAATCTCATAAACCGAACCAAACCAGTAATCCTAATAGTATTCTTAGCTTGGGCAAATTACGTAATAACTTTGTATTATTTTTAAATAGAGTTTTCAGTTTCAGGGGGAATGGAGGAACAAACAGGTGCGAAATTCTTGTTGTGAAATTTGGCTGTAACTGAAAAAAATCAGTTCTTAGGATGTATGCCGTAGCTTACAATTGTTTGCAGATGAGATAAAAACACAAGTCTGGATTACAGTGACAACGGCATCATTAATTTAAAAAGTCCATGAAAAGCTGTTTACTAAAACTATAAAACTGGCAAGAACAATCGATATTCTATCACTCCTCTCCGCAGTGCAAGAATGTTTACGCTAGGTTCACTAACACTGAACGTATCGGTAATCAAAAGTGATGCTCCTCCTCAACTTAACGCACTTCTGCGCACAAGAGAAAGTGAAGAAAACAAGTGACATCTCCTCTCCACGCACCGTCCCGCATGCGTCACTTGGGAGCGTCAAATGAGTCTGTGAACCAAGAAAGTGCAGTTGACGCCAACGGTAAGAAGGTGCATGGGGAGATGTCATTCTAACTGGTTCGCAAGTGGTTGCCAGAAGTGGTGTTTAAAAAATTTTGTAAATTATCCGTTCCATGCAAAGCTTTTAAATTGGACTCAAATACTCACAAAGCTCATTCCTATGGATTTCTTGCATTACAATAATACAGCAAGTGCTACTTCAGGGGCCTTTTAAGTAGTGAAGTTGTGTTTTAAATAATTGTAGCACTACCTTTGCACAAACTCTGGATGCAGATCAAGGGGTTTCATTACCTTATTAAACTTGATCTTGATAGAGCAGCTCCTTCTGCTGACAACCATCTGACCTTTTTCAAGTGGGCAGTCTTAATCTCATTAGGTTAGTTGCCATTGAAATTTTCGGGGACCACTGGTGCTTTGCTCCCATATGGCAAATCTCGGTGATCGTTGAGTAATGAGCATGTAATTCAACTGATATTACTGGGGACAATGTTGTGTAAAAATGTGAAATAAAGCAGGATAGAAAGAGGTGAATACTGGGCTAACTAGTACTTTCAATAAAGCTTGTTCGGAAAACAGTAGTGGAATGCTTCACAGTTGAGCACAACCCACAGGCAGTGACGATAGGCATCAATATGCACTAAATTGTAGTAGCATTCACTCCTGCCAACGAAGCTGCTTGGTGAACATCTGCCGCATTCATAACTACTGTCATTGCAGCGTTCGAGCGACATAGAGCTCTATGTCGTGGGAGCTTTTCTTTGTCTCAGCTGTAGCAGAATGCACTCGGGTGTGAACATTGGAGAAACGCTGTAACATGCCACAGAAGGATCTCTATTGCAAGTTTCTATATATCTTGTTGTTGTTGTTGGTTTTTTCTTTTTTCCCCTCCTAGGTATAATGAGTCTAATGCTATTTTCAGTGGCCACCGAGATAAAGGCGGTGCTCCAACTCCGGCAGCGCGGATGTTCCATTTTAGGCTATGTTTGTGCGAGCATTCTGCGCATTTTTTTTTTTTTTCGAACATCACAATGTAGCCATCATTTGTAAGCATAATATGCGCTGTTTAAAATGATGCATGCTGCTTTAATGCTCCAGAATTATCAACTGCACAAAAGGTGGTATTGCAGATGACAAATTCGGTAGCGTTGTTGATATACCCTACTTCGGATAACTTTTCAGAAGAAACTAGTGGATGTAGGACAGTTTCCTTTGGCCTACATATAGAATGGGTATTTATCTTGTGCTTAATACGGCATATAGCTGTTTTCATTTAATCAGTATTTTATCGGCAGCCCTTTATACATAGCGAAATTTGGCTATTTTCGGCACGAATATCTGCTCTTTGTCAAGGTGCACAGCAGCAATATTTTTACCACTTCGGGCACACATTATACTAGTGTAGTGTGTGAAGTTTCATTGAAATTTATGTGCTGGTTTGTTTTTTATTGCCTTTCCAATTCGAACATTTCCGTAATACTGCCTCACCGCATAGCTTGACCAGAAAAACTGCTCATTATACAGCTTAGGAATTATGCATGGTAAAACTAGAATAGTAGTTCTTGTGCAAAAAGCACGTAAATTGCACTTTATACAGTTAGCACGATTATACTGAGCCTTCAAATTTAATCTATTTTTTCGACATGACATTCATTCGAGACAGCCACCATACTCAGCAACGTGAGCCCTGTTTAAGTTGATTTCCTTTTAATATTGTATTAGCACAAACCATGCTGATAATTAGTATTTGCACCTGTAATCGCTCATCAAAGGTTTTTTACTTCTAGCGCCATCTAGGTAAAAGCAGCAAAATACTGCGCAAGTTCATTCAGTTGTCAGTAGAGACGCACGTGACTACACTCCTTCAAACTATTGAAGCCAGTCATCTCTCCTCACTGAGGCTCCCTCGCATTTCAAGCAGTAGCAGCTGAGTGCAGGGCTGGTCTCTCCTAGCCTGTGCAGAGACGCGTGAGTAATCTTGTGAGCACAACTTGACCACCCCAGACCTTTCGGCCGCAGAGCAGTTCATTGTAAAGGGGTACGTTGTGCCTGTTTTCGCTCATTTCTGAAGACAATGCAAGGAAAGCCGAGGATGCTGCGCTTTCTTCGCGTCGCAATGGATGACGCCTGGCCGTCTAGCACTTTGGCGCAGGTTCGGCGGACTGAAGTACAACGGTTACAAAGACAGCGGGAATGTCACTCTACTAATTATGATATTGCAACTAAACCACACATGAACCTCATAACGAAGTGTAAAATGCATGAAAAGTATAGCAGGGATAAGGAGTGCTGCGCACATACTTCGCATTTGATTAACAGTGCAAATCGGCTGTATTTTTTATTTGTGTGTGTGGTAGATGTAACAATATAGCAATATAGCTGTAGTGTGCAAGATAACTGCACAGCAAAGTACGTAGTGAATACAGCTTCTCGGACTGCGGTTGCAAGATTTTTGGGTCCCAGTTATGTCATGCGCATGCTCGAGGACTTTTCGGCTCCCATCCTTGCTGATTATTCCAGGTGAAAATGGCGAATTTTGCTTCAAGAGCTTTTTACGAACGACGTTTCCTTGACTATATACACTACACAGTAAGTCTCTCCGATATCCTTTGGACGTAACCATTTGCCAGCTGCATCCAAACGAGCGTACATAGCCCATTTTTGGCCCTCAGGACGAGATGGCAGTTTGAGCCAGTTGGTAACACAGATGAAAAAAAGACGTTACTAGGAACACAGTGCTTGTCCTGTGTGCTTTTCATGTAGTTTCTTTTATGCTAAAACCCTCTCCAAACATAAATCATCAAGCAGACATGTCTAGCTGCATTTGTGCCTACAAATATGTCAATTCGTGCTCTGAAAAATGTTATTGTTTTTGTGAGGAGACAAACGTCTGATAATTACGAGCTGATCTGCCTTTGTACGTCACGTGACTGCTCCCTCAGAAAGCTACCACTTGTGGCAGGTTGAGATAAAGCTGATGTATGCACATGTAAGTTTCCTTTTTTTCTTTTTTTCTTTTTTTTTTTCAGTTTGAAGGAAAGTTTTACATAATTCAACCTTACCGAACCGCACACCTTGTACATGTATAGCACTGTGGTCGCCGATAGCCTACATCAAGTTCTCATATCCGGCAAAGGCAGCCCAGCGAACTTGATGACCAGCTCATTCGCATCGGGTTCTCTGTGCTTGTATGCGATTTCTTGCTTGTTTCGGTGCATTATATACTCACAAATAACCCGTCGGCTTACTCTTTTTTCAACTCTGTCCAAGAGGCAGTCAAAAGCGCTAAGCCCATCACCTAACGCAGGCACGCCTCTGAGTGTTCTTGCTTGTTTTTGTTGTGCACGGTTTGCTGGTTTCTGGCAGAAAATCCTTTTCCGTCGTTTGAAAGAGCACTGAACAAGAGTAGAGGGGGAAGCCTCGGTTCGAAAGCGAAACCAACGTTTCGACAGGTAGACTCGTGCATTCAAAAAAGCATTTGTACTTTACACATTTTTTTATATACAGTACGAGGAGTGCAAGCATCTCAGTTCTGTCCCGAAAAGAAACGCACAGACCGCGTCCGCTCTATTTTGACTTCCGCTGTGTGACCCTCATTTAGTAGCTTTTACTCACGAGTTTTGCCACTTAGCACAAAACCCTGCAAATGTATGTGACATATATATATGTGTGTGTGTGTGTGTGTGGGGGAAATGTAGCTTAATACGAACATGTTTTGCAGTTGCAGAAAAGCCGGAAAGTGGTATTTTTTTTTTTTCTTTTTTCAAATCGAGATTGCTCGCTCTGAAGCTAATGAGGTGGGGAGATGGTTGCTTCTGGTCCTACGGGGCTGGAACTGGTAGGTTACTGCCGCTTGTGGCGAGGGGCTAGCCTGCCAGCATATTTTTATCTGTTGTAGGCCGTCATTGCACCCGTTACTATTTCGGTGGTGGACAACGGCTGTTGCGGCGCGCGTCTTTCTTTCCCTCTTCTTTTTCTTTCTTCTCTACATTTTCTTTTCTGTCCGCATGAGGCAGCGGAGGTGGCTCAGGTACAGAGCCAGAAGTAGGCCTGTGCATTTTCTTTTCCTTCTTCCTTCAGTCGCAACAAAGCTGAAGGTAATGAACGAAAATTCTCAGGACGATAAACGATACTTTTGCTTTGGTTCTTGGCATTGTGCTGTGCGTTTCAAGCCCTGCAGTTAGATCCCATGTTTGTAAATTACTACAGTATGCGACTCTTTCACCAGTTGTAGTTACCGAATGTCACTCGAAATTGTCCCTTTCCCAACGTTACATTACGTTCTGTAGCGAACGTTAGATTTTTTTTTTTTTGCGATTTTTTCGGGCACAGTGTAGAATGTTTTGAAACACTCATGTCTTCTTTGCCAGTGTGCACTGAATCTCCTCACAACTTTCTAATATCGAAGAATCAGTGCTCAGCCATGTCAGGTGACAGATGTGTCCTGCTAGTGCCATGCCTTTGACTGTTTTTTTTTCACGATGCCAAAAACGAGGTCGCTATTGCCATTCAAATTCCTTCACCTACCGCAACACTCTTTGTGCATCAATTGTGTTCTCATTTCTGAAAGTGTATTTTGTCACTGTCGGCTTCTGGCGTTGACAGCATGTTATTGTCTATGAATAGTATCTTGTAATGCTTCTGCTCCTGTACGGTGACCTGGGCCCGCATTGCGAGTTTGTGTTATCGAAATGTAGCTATCTCATGTGACCTCAAGCCATCTAATTGGTCGAAATGCTGGGACCGGGCGTTGTCACTACAGAACCGGATGATGTGGCAACATCATGTTCCGGCGTTTTCACCAATCAGATGACTCGAGGTTACGCGAGGTAGCGACACTTTAGATAATGACGCAGATTCGGAATACGGGCCCTGTACCTACCAGGTGGAAGTTCGATAATCATTATTCATTGTCATTCATTTAGCGATAATTGAGGCAGTACGCTGAAAGTTGCACTATTTTGTGCACTTTCAGCACTCGGCAGCTTTCCGTTTGCTAGCTAGACCTACCCTCTTGGGAATCCCGGCCTTGGCTCTATGTCGAGTAGCATGGGTAAAGCTTTCCAGTTTCACAGAAAGGCACAAATATTCATCCTCGTGCCCACATCCCCGAAATGCAATAACACAATAACATACATACAAAAAAAACATTATGACAATTTGCCGCTAGTGTTTTTCACATTTACCACACCTGCTCTATGGGGGAGCTGACGCTGAACTGCTATTAGATGGGAGCGTGGCTGAGCAGAAAATTTGTGAAAGAATGAGGGGAAAGACGAGACAACATATCATGGTGGTGTCTCTTTTTTCCTACAGCCTTTGGCAGAGAGTAGACCTGTTTCCCATATTTGGCTGCCATAACTACCACATTTGGTTGCTAACCAAAGCAGCGCCACTGGGATCTCATGCAGGAAACTGAACAACTTACAGTCTTCGAAACTTCACTTCGGTGTTGCTGCAGGAACATTCTCACCCCTTCATCCCTTTGTGTTTCCTTTTTTGAGTGGATATGCCTCCTTGTGCTAAGAACCAGTTGTTTCGTGGGCTTCTAACACCACGTCCTTGATCGAGCAGGGCATCTAGTTGGAAAAGCCCGAATTTTAAAAAAAGACGACAATGATGACTGTTGATTGAAAAGGAATTTATTACAATTATATTATATATGTAATAACGTTTGATACAAGTACTAGTTCTGCGCCAGAGAGCTCGCAATAATATTGCGACTCCTACTAGAATTGCTATAAATTCAAGAGTGATAATAGCGCAAAAGATGGGTATGAAAAGAAAGACACAATACAGGCGTCAATTTCGAACCACCACAGGTGTATATTACTTCTCGCAAAATGTTTGCAGTACTGCGAAAGGCCGGGTTGCCTTGGGCCAAGCGCACTTTTCGCCCCAGCGCACTATAATAGGCTCGGAACCTTCGCGAGTGACGCGAACTCGTTTTCTTTTTTTTTTGTGTGTGTGTGTATTTTGTAAATAATGTACAAAGCTCCCCCTGTTCTTTCTTGCTATCGCTCCCCTCTGCACTTCCCCTCGCTATCATTCCCTATCCCTTTGATTTCCTGCCGATTGCAGCTTGGGTGCTTCAGATTTTAGATAGCAGTTGCCGCTGCCAGCAGCCTTCCTTCCATCTCCTTCCTTTTGTTTGATTATGCAATAAATAACTACCACTACCACCACCTATAATAGGCAATTGTGCTCCTACTGTCGCCCTCACCAATTCGAGCGGCAAGGGGCACGGCGGAGCACAATTATGATGCACCACGCAGCAGAGTAGGCGACGACGCACAATGCACACATACACATAAACAAGGACAATGCTGCACTGACAACTGATTAAAACTAACACCAACATCCTCTTCCTTCTCCACTTCTAAGGACACACACCACTTCTTCTTTGACGGTCCTCCTAATGATCTAAAAAGTCTTTCTCTTTCTTTGGCAGGAGAACAGAAGGCATGCTAACGCAGTCTTCACCAGCTAAAGTTATCTCCCAAGCTTCCAAAATCTCTCTGGTTAATCTGTCCTTATTCTTTCTCAACACTGCTACTTTACTAAGTTCTGTTGAAGACATTCCTTTTTCACAAAGAGTGCAGTCCTTGCAGTATATCGCAAGGTTAGTCCCGGACTTTTTCAATATCGTAGAGGCATGTTTTTTAATCCTATCATTTATGCATCTTCCGATCTGCCCGATATAATTCTTGCCACAGGACAAGGGGATGCGACAAACAATCCCTTGGATGCACTCAGAGTATCTTGTTCGATGCGCTGTTTTGCATCTCGATTGATTGTCATTCCCATTTACCCGTGCACGCATACTTCTAGCTTCGTTGGGAGCCGTAGGAATTATACGAACGCCGTACTTCTTCCCAATCTTCATCATGTTGTGGGTGAAGCCATGGATATAGGGCACCAAAGAGCTCTTCTTCCTCGGCAGCAGATGTCCATTCTCTATCCTTTGTTTCTTATTCTATGTCAACAAGCTTTCAGCTATTTGGCATATGAATTCATCAGGAAATCCTGCGTCTATAAGCCTCTCATACTGTTTTAAGAAACTTTGCCTACTAGTGTGATGGCATGATTTCTTAAGAGCTGAAAGCAAAGCAGCCTTCGTTATGCCTCTCTTCACTGTCTTCGGATGATATGATGTATATGGCAGGAATTGTTTCTTCGCTCGGGGCTGATGACTCCAACACAGATGTCCAGCCAAGAATTCAAGCCGCAAGTCCAGGAACCTTAGAACACCTTCTTCTGGGAGTTCCCAAGTGAATATAACATCAGGACAACATCTTTTAAAAATTCCCAGTGCTATGTTTTAAAGTCTTCTGCGTCACTTCCCTCACACAGCACCAAAAAGTCAACATAACACACGATCTTAACAAAACACTTATCCATTTATTCTTCCTTTATCCTTCTATCACAAGCTGCAAGGTACACATCACTCAAGGCTGGTGCCACCCTTGACCCAATACAAACTCCACTCTTTTGGACATATAGTAATCTTTCATAGCTGGCAACAGTGGACTTAAGGTAAGCTCCTAGCAGTTCTAGGAACGTGTCCACAGAAACACCAGCTGCATTTTGGAAAGAGATGGCCGCAGTAGGGGCACCCTACCGCGGCCACTCAAGTTCGGCCATAGTAAGGCAAGTTAGCACCCCGCAGTCCAGCTATCCGCTGTACTCAAGCTAGGAGCAGGTGAACACTTCTCCCTACACACGGCAGGGAGAAGAATAGGGCTTTGAAAACCCACCCTCCAACAAAAGAAAGCTTCTTTACAAAGCCAAGGTTGGGTCACTCAGGGCCACTGGGGGCAAGAATGGTAGGCACTTTCTCAGTTGTGAATCAGTGGCATAGCCTGATGGCAGAATTTGAACTACTAAGATGGCCGTCATGGTACCGCTGCCTTAAAGTGGCCATACTGAACCTCTGTTGAGTCAGTGCTCAGCGAGTTTAAAGGTCATCGAAAACTGCCATGTGGCACTTGCTGATCCCTGTTGAGTTTTATGTCCATCAACTCAGTGGGCATTCCCAGTTCATACGAATTCCCATTTCATACGTTCAAAATCGCAGGCAGGCAAGATCTCCCATAGAGTTGCACTATTTTTTTTTCTGGTAATATGTTCCCGGATAACACGATTTCCTGGTTATTAAGTTTGAAATTTCGACAAATTGTGGTCATATAATACATTTTGCAACCAACCAGACACGTGCCAGCCAGTGCTTGTGACATGAAAGACTTATCAGCGGCGCTCACTTGCAGAGTTGCTTTCCTGCTGTGTGTAGGTGCAAAGGGGCGACGCATCAAAGAAAGCTAACGAACCAACATACGAGGCACCCGCTCCCGAGGAAACATGACTTCATGAGGAGAAACACGGTGGCTTCTTTTGCAATGCCTTAGGGGCATAGGGGTGAATAATGTGGTAACTACAGCTATTCGCTTGCGTAAGAGTGGGCCAGGTCTGAGGGACGCAGCACGAGCAGAAACGTGGCAAATGTAAGCCATCGTGATGGCTTCTTCACATGGCACTGGTGTAAGGGGCCAAAGCATCCGGAAGCAACCAAGGAAGTGATCCTCGCATGTCATTGCCTTCTATAAACCTGATTTACTACTAAATCTCTTCCATGCTTAGGACAGCACGAATAGACTGAATTCTGCGAGTTCTAGGAAAGGAGCTTTTTGTACTTGGTCTATATGCTAATCTACAATTTTATGCAGGTCAAGCCTCAATTCTAAATGCCTTGTTTACCTCATTCAACAGTTAAGTTTTTTTTGAAATCACGCAGTTCGGATAATATTCTTTTCTTTTTTCAGCATATTTTTAAAAAACTTATCGAGGTTCTGCACTTGATTAAGGACTTCTGGCATTGCATGTGAGGACAATGAAAACTTTTTTGCCTGCAACAAGTTGCCACCAATTTGAAGTCACTCAGAAGCATCATAAAAACAGCCACATTCTACAATCTACAATTATTAAGGTCAGATTACCTAATCAGAAGTACTCTGGCTTCTTTTGGCAATCTACAACAAAAATTCTGTTCTGTAATGAACATTAGAAGCAGACTGCAGTTACAACGAAATAAAAATCGAAAAGCTCAAACTCTAGTTGCAGGCCTATTTATTTCATTGCATTGCTGTTGTATTCAGAGAGCTGTTGGTGGTGTAGCTTTGATTATAGATATATTTGATCCTTGAGAAATACCAAATACTTATAAAGCGCTAATCGCATAAGGTGATGTTCCTTGGTGATGCGTCACCCAATGACAACGCCATTGCCTGTCATGGCCACAGGTGCACGCCACACAAAGCAGTGGGACTTGGTGATGGAGTGGCACGTTTTACTGCGGCCTCATCGTTCGGTCAAGATAGTTATAATTATGCCAGTATCCCATTTTGAAGTATGATAAAAGCATTGAGAAATATTCTGGTAATTCATCATATTTCAAGCTACACGACGATGCAGGGACTTGAAAGAAGGGACTTACTCTAGCATCCTTTCGATAATGATTAACATCTAGTCATAATAGTCTTTCTTGCCCAAGATATTCCTTTATTTTCCCCCAAAGCTTTTACTGAACTACTTTGATGTGCTCATATGCACAGCTCAAACAAAGCAAGCACACTAGGAAAACAACTTAAAAAAAAAAAAAAAAAAAGCTGCTTCCGATATAGCGGGTGAAATTTTGTACAGTGTCTGTCTTGCAGTTGTGCATTTTTGTATTTCTGTACAAATGCATCTACTTGATATAACTGGTAACAGACCCCGATCGGAACCTGTGTCCTTTGGAGTGTCCATTGCAACTAATTCAGTCCTATCTGCATGGTTGGAAACAGTGCGTTGATATAGCCCACAATAAATCTGAATTAAAGCAAATTCAATCAGTAGTCCCACAGGGCAGCATTTTAGAACCCATTCTTTTTCTCTTCTATGTCAATGATATTGTACATGCTCACAGATATTGCACATTTTCTATTTATGCAGATAAATAGCACAGCACTTGCAGCAAGAAAACATTTAGAAACGATGGAAACAGATGCCAGTATATTTTGCCCATCTCTGTACGAATGGTGACGAAAAAACAGCTTGACACTAAGTGAACCAAAAACTAAATTATTTTTTTTTTTTTTCGTAGACCTGGTCTCCTACTTGTAACGCCTTTAACCATCACCTTTTGTCCGTATACATTTAGGCTAGAAACTTGCACGAGAGCACTTGCTGTGTTCTTTTCTGAGCACATATCTTGGGACAAAGGGACAGAACACTAGCCAAAATATGTCATGAGATTATGGTGGAGATGAAAAGACCTTGCCTCATATAGTACAGATCGAGCGCTACAATATCGAAGAAAAGAGACTTTACAATTTCAATTTGCCATTGAAAATCACATTAAAACAACTGAGGCGCTAATCTAACGGATAAGCCCTATTAATTTTGGTGTAGTACCCCACGTGACTACATGTCAGCAAAATAGCGTTGATTTTTTCGAGTGCACACAGTGCTTTTCTTCTTCTAGTAGTGCTTGTTGTGATTCATTATATTTTGCGCTCTCTCCACTGCGTCCTTAAATAAAAACCACCCCTCCTTTCGCATCGCAAAAGGCATGCTTTCAGGCTTTGCCACTAGATGGCACCACAGTGTTTGGAGTTCTGTGAATGAAGCAATGATAGTACCCAGTAAAACTTTCATTGACAAGGCGTGCGTTATTGTGCCGTAACAGCCTTGAGTGTGAAACTGAAAAGGATGTTACTCTAAGCAAAAAAAAAATATTTGTTTTCGGTAGGTCTTTTTTGTCGACCACCAGTCGTCATCGCAGTCGCTGCTCGCGGTTTCTGGCATCGGACTACATAAAAACGAGCGCATGATCGATGAAAAATTATCGGTAAAAATTTTCTACAGTGTTTCTACCAAAACCGTTATGGACTCTAACATTTTAGACATCAATCTACCGATTGCGGAGAAAACAATTTGAGACCTAAATTCCAGTGTTCTGTCCCTTTAGGTACCTGTTGAAAAAACAAAGTAAGATTCTATTTTAAACAAAAACCACCACACCCTACCACTTATTACCAGAAAGCTTTTATAATAATGCCCTTTCAATTCACAGTCACGCTACTGCACACTAGTTTGAGGAAACGCTACAAAATCAGACGTGCATAAACTTGCTGTGATACAAGAGGGCAATCCACATTATTGAAAACAGTTTATTTTTGGAGCATACAAGGCTATTCTAAAAGTGGAAGATATGCATATCTACAACCTGTTACGAGCCTATAAGAGCGCGAACAAGGAAAATCTGAATCGTTTCCGATTTTGGCTGACCCACAGAGTGCAACGAATACATACTCATTTTGTTATCAATCGCCATGGCTTATTCCATTTTCTTGGGCAATGTATGGAAAGCAATGACTAAAGCACACATTATCAATGCACTCAATTATTGGGAAGAAAACCGCATAGACATCCTTACAATGCCGTACCAGAATGTTTTTAAAGTGTATTTTTAACTCTCAATGCAGACGTTGCTAAATTTACGATTTTAGTGGCTGGTTTATTGATACTTGCATTGTTAACAATGCCATTGTTAGCTGGCTGTTCTACAAACCTGTTACTAATTTGTATAAAACTGTTTGTGCTGTGCAAGTGTTTACTGTAGCGGGCGGCTGGAGCTTATCAAGCTGCAAAAGAAAGCCTTTTCTGCGGTCACCTTTTTTGATGAACCAAAACAAATAAACTTCTTGATTGATACTATAAATATGTGTAAATATCGGCGTGGCCAAGTGGTTAGTGCAGGAAGCTACGGAGCAGGAGTATAAATATGTGAACTTTCGTGAATCATGTTTTTCTTTTTCCAATTGCAGTGCTGGTGAATGCATTCCGCTTGCACAGCATGTACATGCTTTGTCAAAAGTATAGAGCCCAGGGGTCCGCTTCTGAGCCGTGCAGTGGAAATGCATTACAAGCCACAGGAAGTGGCTCAAAAGCAGCTCCCCTGGGCTCTACACTTCTGACAAAGACTGTACAGTCGCAGGCAGAAGAATATGGACTGCGCTTTGATGGCCAGAGTCTTCTGACGCTTAAATTCTTGTTGCATACGCTTGTAATATTTACTTTTGTCTGCACGCAAACATATTTATTTCTCGGTACGTAAAATTTTGCAGAGGACAGTCCTGGACCAAGCAAGACAGCTGATGGGTGTCTTGATGCAGGCAAGGAGGTTTCCAAAACGCAAACAGACCTGTTTGAAGTTGTGGATGGCCAGGTGATGTAGGATATTGTTTTTGTTTGGTAGTCCGCTATGTGCGGCATGCATGTCAAGGCTCCGCACGGGGCGGTGAGAGATGCTGTAGTCGAGGGATGTGCACCACTGGTGCACACTGCAGCCGCTCTTGAAGCGAAAGCTTCACTATGCCATGTATCAGCCAAGGTCAACTTGTCCAGCCACTTGACCTTCAAAAAGGTAGCATGGCCTTGACCTGATTAAGTGTAGGTGTGCACCATTCCGTGGTGTCCATCCAAAAGTGGTGTCCATCCTTTCTTTCCCCAAAACTTAACTGAATGGTAGACATGGCTCTTTAAGTTATCTTTACAATTTTTGACCAAATTTGATAAAACCTGGTATTCTGATTCAGTTTCTTGCACTGATTTCAAATATGTAACTATTTTTCCGATTGGCCAATTATTTCAACAGGTGATAAAATTGTTCATAATTTACGGGAACAATAAAAAAATAACCGCACAAAATATTCACATGGACATTTTGCTGGGTACTAGAAAGCGTAATGAATACAGTGTTAGGAGCACATTTTTGATATAACAAATATTAGCGATGCTATAGTTGTTCAGAGTTTTCAATTTTCCTCTAAATCTGACAGGAGGGCACCCATATTTGGAACAGTGAACTTTGAACTGCTATAACATCGCTAATATTTGTTATATCAGAAAAGTGCTCTTAACATTGTATTCATTGCACTTTCTAGTACCTAACAAAGTATCCATGTAAATTTTTTATAGTGCGGCTATTTTTTTGTTGTTCCTGCAAATTATGAACAATTAATTTTATTTATCTTTTGGACTAACAGGCCAATTTGAAAAATAGTTACATATTTTTAATCGGTGCAAGAAACTGAATCAGAATACCAGGTTTTATCAGATTCAGAGAAAAATTAGGAAAATTAGTTTTAAGAGCCATGTCCACCTTTAAAGAAATATATGAAAAATTGCGGATTAGAAAGGTGGTGTTACAGGGGCTATCGCGGCCACTCTCAAAACGAAGCTTGAGCGTCCAACTGTCAAACTGTACTCAACACGGCTTTTGCTCGTATCACTAGGTTCAAGCCCTCCACAATTTTTTTGAATCTCAGTACCATTAAAATGAGGCGTTTGCAGCTAGGACCTGCATCATCATGCTCAAATTCTAGATGTCATAGCAGCTAAGCCATCATTGCAGCTGGTTTTTTATTTAGGTAGTAAGTAATGCAAACGATTTAAAGCTTACATCTTTATAGAGTGCTACTCTTCAGACCATGCTAGCTGTCCATGAACCTTACTCCACAAGTGAGGTAAGCAGATTGCTGTATTTTTTTGATTCCATAGTTTCATGCAGCCTGTTAGTTGCAAGAGTCTTAACTGAGAACTGCTGATGATAGTAGGAGTGCATTGGTAAATGAATATATGAGACGCCGATCGCCTTATGCTTTATCATGAGGTGCAGTGCCATGGAGATATGATAGCCACTCGAAGTTGAAATTTTCTTGCTCCGGCTGCTCCATTGTGAATAACCTGGGGCCATTCTTCTACCTTGCCTAGCATAACTAGAGTGCACGAAGGAGCGTTGAGCTTTACCTACAGTCCTTGAACTAGGAAAGTTTGCAACCCAATTTTAACGTCATATTATGTCCACCGAAAAACAAAGGCCTCTCGTAATGCCCGTAGCGCCCATCGCACTGTGCCTAGGATGGCACCTATTGATGACATAGTTTGAACGGCACAGTTCAACATATCTGTGCAATACTAAGTACTGTGAGGGCTGGCTCTATCTTCATAGTACATGCAACATGCTCTTCATCATTTCACAGAATCTCAGCATCGTCTCTTGGCTGCATTTTCCTTAATTTAGAGTCTGGTCTATTACTCCAGTGAACTTAGGTTATCTCTGTATTGCATGTTCTGTCCAGGCCCACTTTTTATTCTCATTTCTTTTTTAAGCGAAAGGTTCACTACGCTAAAGCCGGTATGCGCGTGACACTAAATTTGACCTTTATCGAGCCAGAGGTCATGCATAGCTAGAAGTCGCACTACAGCTAATGCCTTTAGTGTAATGACACTAAATTTGACCTTTATCAAGCTAGAGGTCATGTATAGCTAGAAATCGCACTACAGCTAATTCCTTCAGTGTAACCTTGTGGACCACATTGGTGTCGCACCACAAGGTCATGACATTGACTTTTATCTGACCATTGACCTTTCGAACTTGGAGCTGAGGAGAGAGGGGAAGAGGGTGGATCACATGATTAACCATGTGGATGACGTCATGTCATTGCGCGATGGAAACTGCCATGACGTCAATCAATGGGTATAAGAACAAGGAACAACCGCGCCTCGACTCAGAGCCAGCCATGGACACCAGTGGCGATGATGCTGCACTTAGTGCGTCGTACTGACATCAGTTAAATCGACCTACGAAAGACTTCCACCAAGCATAACCATGCTGTGAAGCTCTCTCGCTGAATGTCATGTTTAACTATGCTAAACCTCTGCTAATTTTTTGTTCTCAGCTTGTGCTTGCAGTCCTCAGTGATAATGTTTTATTTGTGATGGCGCAGGTGCTGATTGGACCACAATTATGGATCCCTGCTGGAAAGTGGGCCTACATCACACACCTCTCTTCTGACGCTAAGTGTGTCCAGGAAGTGGCACGGCACTTGTGGACCCTGGATCAGGCAGCTGAACGCAGCCTTACGGGGCAAAAGTGCCGCTCCTTTCAGACCCTAGGTCCAAAAAGGGCGGCCACTCCGGAGAAGGTAGAGGCGGTAGAAAGCAAGTATCAAACTTGTTCATTCCAAACACATCTGTGAATGTACGATGCAGGAGTGCAGTTTCTTGCTTTTTGTCACCATTGCCGTTATTTATTGATTCCTTTAAGGTTCCATTAGGGACATTAAATAAGGAGCGGAGACAAGAAAAACCTTTTCTTTGAGCTTTAAAAAGAAACCGTGTGGGCTACATTGACATTCATAAGGCTGAAGTGATGCTAAAGAGAATAGCTGAAAAAGTGTTTCTAATGCTGTCTGGATTTTTCACTGTGAAAAAAATTGATCAATTTGCAAAATTTCACTTTTCATTTTCCGTCACATAGCAACTGATAGCGCCCCTATCACAATGGAAGATTTAAAGTCATTGGTGCTACACAGTATCTTTATATGATAGAGCACTGAACAGTGGTCGAGGGAGAGCCTCAGTTCGCAAGCCGAGCCAATGTTCTGACAAGGGGTCTTTTCTTTGTCTGGCCTCCTTGCCCAGTGCTCTTTCATATGTGTCGCCATCTTCTTCCTCTCATTCTATCCTGAATGAAAAGTAACTTGACGTCATTCACAAATGGCAGTGACAAGCAGCGAAAAAAGATTATTATCTTTATATGTATCTTTACACAGTATCTTTATATGATAGAGCACTGAACAGCGGTCGAGCGAGAGCCTCAGTTCACAAGCCGAGCCAATGTTCTGACAAGGGGTCATGTCTTTGTCTGGCCTCCTTGCCCAGTGCTCTTTCATATGTGTAGCCATCTTCTTCCTCTCATTCTATCCTGAATGAAAAGTAACTTGACGTCATTCACAAATGGCAGTGACAAGCAGCGAAAAAAGATTATTATATGTAGTTAGGAGACATATATGCATGAAAGGTGTTTGAAACTGTACATTAAAGGCTCGTAAATTCGAACTTCATGGGTCTGGAAAAAATTTCGAATTATCCTATGTTCGAATTGTCGAAAGGTCTCGACAAACCTGTAATAAACCCAGCTTCGGCCTTCGGTTAGACAAGTTCAAAAAAATTAAGTCTATAAATAAACGCATAATGAACTCAATCCTCACTTTTGCCACTGATAATATGAAAAAAAAAAAATTAGTTGTTAGCGTGACCCTCCGTTTGTCTCCATCGCAGCCCAAAGCTCATGTCTTGGCAGCGTGCCAAGATGTACTGCGCAGCGATAACCTCACGGTGCATGTATCTTTGGCGTTAGCTCTAGCGACCGAGGGGGGGGGCTTGGCAGAGTGCCAGCGCCCCCTTGACTCACCCTTCGCAATGCGATGTGGTAGCGAAGTGCCCCTCCACAGCAGCCTCCATCAAGTTTGAGGCTTCACTGCCCGACGCGCTGAACGGCACAAGACGCGTGCACATTTTAGGAGCAGCGGAAGAACCGCGATGGAAGCATTTAAAATTCTACTATCCGAAACGCTGCGCAACTGCGATCGGTTAGCTGGCTGGTGCGCGGCCAGTGAGCTCCGCTGCCGCAGGCCGACGGGGGCAGTGCGAAGCTCATAAAAACAAAACTGAAACGTAGTCGGCCTTTTAAGGTAGTGCTAGATGAGGCCGTTTGTGTTTCATCACAGTTGCCGTTGTGCGCATGGTCACAGGTGCGTGGTCGATTGCACAACATGTAGAGGTTTGAGGAATGCTATTTTGACTATCGCTTGCAGTACTATGCAGTCATAACGACGCGGCCTAACCGGTGCGAAACCCGTAGTGCCCGTCAGACGCCATAGCCTTATATGGGCGTCTGTTCGGGCCGCACCGACAGACATACTTGTCCGTACTTCTGAATTAACGGGTGTCGAATAAACAAGTATTGAGTTGCAACTCCCGGAGGACACGCAGAACAGACAGCAAAGAGCCACCGCCCTGGCCACCACCCCAGTCATGGGTTAAGCTTTACCATAGTTCCATGTATTTACCTGGGTTTATGCTTGTTCCCGCTTTGTACGCGCGCAGCCTCTTAGCCATGCCACACTATTGGGGGGGGGGTTGGGTGCCAGGCCGCCCAGACGTGGTGCCACGTAGTTCGAATTATCCGTAGCTGACTGCCGTATGAATTAATGGGCTATTTTGTATACTGACCTCTATGGAGCTTGGCCAGACCAAGCAGTGTAGTTCAAAGTATCAGAAAATTCGAATTATCAATGTTTGAATTAACAAGCTTTCACTGTACTGGATTTTAAACGAGATAAGAACTTTTCTATTATATGTGTCAAATAATAATTCAGGTCATGCTGCAGCACTTTTTCCGTTGAAATCCAAGCAAAGTGCTAAATTGTCCAAAGATTTTATAAATGTAGCCAAACCATACGGCTGACCCTACAGCTGAGTCACGGACACTTCACCAGCATTCCCAAGGAGCACGTCGGTTGCTCTTTTGAGAAATTCGGGATACCAAACACGTTTAGGCGAACTGAAAAAAAAAAAAAAGAGGAAGATGCTTCTAACAAGGGACTGGCGGCAGATGATACACATACCAGACGACGATTGTGAAAGCCCCAAACCTTAGAACACTTCCTGGGTGCCCGCGCCATGCACCTGCTTGCCGTGCTAGACACGAACCGGCGTCTAGGTGTGAAGAGACCTGGTGGCCAGCAGCTTGTGCGCCATCGTAGCCATGCTAAAGCTAGAAGCAGCCTGTTTGGTTTTAGAACGGCTAGAGGATCATGTGGCATTCGCGATTGCCGAAGCGGATATGAGCTTCTCTTTTTTCCTCGCTTGCATTATATGCTGATGGAATTTTTTTTTTGTTCTTGCTGTCCCAAAATTACACTTGTTATTATACACGGGTTTTTACGATGCTTATGAGATGAACGCAAGTGGAGGGCTGGCCAGCAAGGAACACAAACCAAAAATGACTGACAGTTGCAAGTAGGACAGGACCGTTGCTGATGAGGCCAAGAGCCCGAAAGTAATAGTAGCTCTTCCCACAACAGCCTGCAGCGCAGATAGTTTCACTCCAAAATTGTGCAGTTTATTTAGCAAAAGCCAAGTAATAGCACTTATAGCTTTGTTCGCGTGCACATCATTTTTCAACGTTTGTTTCTGGGCTAATTGGTTCATGCTTTCAAAGAGGAATACTTATAGCACAACACATAAGGGGGACCAAACAGTTGCTATATTGAACAGGGCCCATTGTAGAAGAAAGGAATTTTAGCAGCGTTTGTTTCTGGGCTAGTTGGTCATGCTTTCAAAGAGGAATATTTCTAGCGCTACACATAAAGGGGACTAGATAGGTGCCTGTCTGGTCCCCCTTATGTGTTGCGTTAGAGATATATTCCTCTTTGAAAACATTATTTTTCGTGTTGCTTTTCTCCACTTCATATCTGATGTGCAGGGTATACATATGGTTCAAGATTGCATTAGTTTGGGAATCAGTTTTCCAAAGTCATTTGAATAATGGTGAATGTCTTTCACACTTAATGTCTTTAAATGTCCTCATCCAGCAACTGATTAATGACATTAAATGCTTATGCCATTAAATTTGCTATTGGGGAAGGGGTGCAAATTTTGCTACATTTAAAAAGGCATACAGACCTGGCCAAGATGACAGCTACCCTGCACCATTAATATCTCCTGGCAGCATGGTGCTATTTTTAATGAGAAAGCATTTCTTGCCTCATACTGTGTGTGACCAGAAACTGTAACCAGAAGACGTCCTTTGCACCGTCACCACCAGGAGTTGAACCACCATCCCTACAATTCCCAGCCGAGCGCGCTGACTGCACCGGCCTCATGAGAACAATTTCGTTACTCTCTTTGCCTAGCGTAAGGACGCCGGAGGGCACTGAGGGAAACAACAGCAGCGGCAGTAAGAAGGAAAAAAAAGTCAAAATGAAAAATTTCAAACAGCTGCTCCTGAGGATAGGTTGTGAAAACCAACAGAAGAATTTTGAAATCTGTGCATGTAAAATTCACTACAAATCAATGACAGTGAATCTCCCGTTACAAAGATGTGTGGCGCCATTTGGCGAGGTTGACATGAAACAGCACAGCAGTCTCGCACGACTCTCACCAGGGAGCAGAAAATGAGGCACAAAATGCATTAGAAATGGCAAGGTCATAAAGAAGCGAACATAATCGGCAGCAGTAAGAGAAATGCGAAAATGCAAGCAGACAGGGCCTGTGAAAAGCTATTTACGAAAACTAGAAAATGTACATGAGCAATAAGCATCCCATCAACCGTCACTGCAACCCAGAAATTTTTAAACTACCTTTATTAGCACTGACGATATGGGCGATTGAAAATGATGCTTTTCCTCTTCCCCCTCAACTCAGTCTCAGCCAGGCCGATGTGAGAGAAGAAAAGAAGTAAGCAAGTCGTGATGGCGCCCTATCACGTCCCGTTCCACCTGTGTAACTTGGGAGGTTTGCCCGCATCGCTCGCCAGGGATGTGTTGCCCCAACGGTCGCGAGCAGTTGCCATGGACACTTTTTAAAAATTATTTGGAAGTTGTACGCTCCACGCAAAGCTTCCAAATTTGACTCAAAAGCTCATGAAGACCATCTTTATGGATTCCTCACATTAGAATATTGCCACAAGGAGCATTTCAGGGGAATACATTGCTTCTCTGACCACTGATGTCCTGCTGCAAAACATGAAGCTGCTCCAAATTAAATTTTCATCTTCCATAGAAACAGTACATGATTTTAGTTCAGCCATAGATGCACAAGAACAACTTGATGTCACTAGACTTCACAAAAGCATTCAACAAGGTTCCGTACACTAAATTGCTTTTCAAATTGCACAAACAAAAATCAGCAAAACTGTCCTGAAGTAAATTGAAGCTGACTTGAACAGTCACAAGCTGGTTGTGCACGTGGGTGACTGTCTTTCTTCATCGGCCCTAGAAGTGTTTTCTGCGGTTCCTCAAGAGTGGGTTTTAGCTTCATTATTTCTCATTTATTTCGATGACATTGACGAGGTTATTGAGCCTCCTGTAGAATTGATGGTTTTTGCAGATGACGGCTTAATTTATTTTCGCATAGCACAAGCTGACTAGATCGGAATAAACAGTCCTTAATTCTTTGCATCTTTGGTGCAAGAAATGAGACATGGAAATTAATTATGCAAGAACCACTTCTTCGCATATTACTATTATGAAGAACGTGCAGTTATTTTTCTGTAAGATCGGAACAAATACACTAGAAAATCTTGATATTTTTAAGTATTTGGAAGTCACAATTACGCATTATCTACACTGGCATAAGCATATTAATAATGTGTGCTCAATACTTTCTGAGAAAAAAAATTTGCTTACAAAAATTGCTTGCAAAACGTCTATCCGCCCATCGTTGGAGTACGACTGTGTTGTCTGGAACCTAGACCAAAAAGCTTTAAAAGATAAACTGGAACGTACTGAAATAATGGCCGCTCGTGTTGTTTTTAATTTTGTCTAGATATAGAATAACGGACTCAGTAACGGAAATACTAAATTCATGTGGACTTGAGTTACTTGAAATTCCAAGGCAAAAAATCCACGTTAAAGTTTTTAATTCAGGTACTTCAAGAGCAGTGAAAGTTAACAAAAGATAGATATATTTGGTACCCGGGGGAACGGTGTGAATAGACCACACTATACCAATCAAGACACACGTGTTGATGCTTTTCACTACCCTTTCTTTCCCAACGTGATTGAGGCTTGGAATGCGGTGCCTGTTAAAATTTTCGAGCAGATGGATGTGCACAAATTTTAACGTTCCGCTGATGTTTTGTGTCGAGGACGTTCAACTTACCGTTATGAGATGTTTTTCCTGTTGTGCATACTATTGTATACCCTCCCTTGTACCGAGCCTCAAGCGAAGATAGACAGCATAATAAAAAAATGCAAGCTTCAGAATGCTTTTGGCGATACCTTCCGCTGCACGAATTAAAGCTGATTAAAGTCTTTCTCACATTTTTCAGATTGCTTGGAAAAATTTGTGGATCTTCATTCTGCACCGGGTGCACCCAAGGTCCACAGAGTGACTGCTGTACGGCAACACCTTCGCAGATTTTTTGCTGAGACAGCCCGCACTCGGGAAAGGGCGCGGCATAGTGCAGCCAGAAGACTAAGCGTCCGTGCTGACATGCAGTATACTTAAAGGAATATTGTTTATGATGCATACGACAATTCTGTGTATGGATCACCACGTGGGTTTCACCTAGGGGTGCTAAAAAATTATTGAATTTTTGTTTTTCTGACCAGTTTCAGTTTTGATTTCAGCAGCCAAAGAGATGGCTGTGACATCACAGTTGTCTAGGTCACGAGCGGCATGAAAAAGAACAGCGATATAATTGCCGACTCTTTATTTTTGTGTATTAAAGTAACAGTAAAACGATTTATATCGCTTTTTTTTTTTTTTTTATCCCTTACATAACCTAGACTTGCCTTTGACTTCATAGCCATCACTCGGCTGTTGAAACTAAAATCGAAACAGGTGAGAAAAGAAATTTGATTATAAATCGTTCATTGGTCGCAGGGGAATGTCACGTACGTGGTGATTTGTGCACTCTAACGTCATACTCGTCATTATAGAGAATAAAACTTGAAGATAAAAAACATTAGGTGTCCATACTCATTTAACTGCAAATGGAGAATTATAGGATGTGTGCACAGCGAAGGCCGCATCGTTAAATACACCAGTAAGTGCAAGCTGCAAAGACTGCTTGCACCTGTTCCTATGTGGTTTTCAAATCACAAATTGCGTTTTTGACTGCGCTTGCATCATGATGTAAACCGCGTCCACTATGAATGCTGTATGACACAAACATCGGAGCATTATCAAGAGTGCTGTATCTTTGGACAAACGTTCAAATGCTCGAGAAATGCACCGGAGGCAACACAGTCGAGAGCACGCTGCTTCACCTCATCTCATCTCAACAGCAGGGCTCGTGCAGGCTCTTGGAAATCCTTGAATATAGAAGTGTTTTCAATGATTTTGATAGTTCCGAAATTTTTGTGTGATCCTTGAAAATCCTTTATGTGTTAAAGGGAAAGGCGGCAAAAGAAGTCTAGTACGCTGCACGCAAAGACTGAGCGTGCCTGATCACGTGAGGAGCTTTCCACAATGGTGCTGTCCTTGAGTGCGTCGAGCGATGGACTGCGGTGCTGGGCTATGGTCGTCGCTAGGCCTAGCCTGTTTCACACCGAAACTGCAGCAGTCGGCGCTAAATAAAGGATCTACTCGGTGTACTGTTTAAATTCATCATTTTATAATAAAATATATATGTGTCTAATTGCTTTCAGCAGAGATGCTTGTGGACGCAAAGGTAGCCACGGCACATTGGTAGACTGGCTGCACCCGCCAAGCACCTCCGCCAGCCAGTTTGCTATCCCAAGTGAGATATGGCTCTCCACCAAAGCAGATTTAAGCAACCTTGTTAATAGGAACGTGTTTCTTCTAGCTTTTTAAATCCAGCCATGTTCACAATGTGAAGTGATTTTTGACGGAAAACTTGGAAGTGTTCAGGTGCATCACGCATTCATTTTTGCACTCTCAAAATCAAATTAAGAGAGTGCATTTGTTGCAACTGTTGCATTTTTTTTTATTTTATTTTATTTTTTTTTCTTTTTTTTTTTTTTTTTTTTTTTTTTGTTTCCACCACTGTGGCAGTTCTTTTGAAGCACTGTGACACACATTTGAAAACCAGTCAGTCTCAAGCGTGGAGAATAGCGATTCTATTCCGTCAATGGATTGTTCGTGGAATCCTTTAAGTTAGGTTCTCTGTAGATTAATTCATTTTTGCACTCTCAAAATCAAATTAAGAGAGTGCATTTGTTGCAACTGTTGCATTTTATTTTTTTTTTATTTTATTTTTTTTTTTTTTTTGTTTCCACCACTGTGGCAGTTCTTTTGAAGCACTGTGACACACATTTGAAAACCAGTCAGTCTCAAGCGTGGAGAATAGCGATTCTATTCCGTCAATGGATTGTTCGTGGAATCCTTTAAGTTAGGTTCTCTGTAGATTAATTCATTTTTGCACTCTCAAAATCAAATTAAGAGAGTGCATTTGTTGCAACTGTTGCATTTTATTTTTTTTTATTTTATTTTTTTTTTTTTGTTTCCACCACTGTGGCAGTTCTTTTGAAGCACTGTGACACACATTTGAAAACCAGTCAGTCTCAAGCGTGGAGAATAGAGATTCTATTCCGTCAATGGATTGTTCGTGGAATCCTTTAAGTTAGGTTCTCTGTAGATTAATCACCAACCAGAAGATATCATTTCTAGAGGACGCTGGAACTCTTTTTTTAAACCGATCTACGTTCATATGTAATTGGTATGAAGCCAGAACATACAAAAATTTGTGGCCTGCGGATTCAGATATAATTATTTGGGCATTACCCCGCTAGTTTGCTGATATCTGTAAATGGAGGGTGCGTGCCCCCTTGAGAGCCTGCTTGTCCGACCATATGGAAATATGTTTTTTTCGTGAATGCACATCCCAAAAATTTTTATCCACATCTGTGTTTATGTGACTTCAGATTAACACAATTTCAAAAAATAAAACATGTGAACACATACTATTACGAGAACATTTAACACTAAATGATTTGGGGACTACACAGCAGTTTATGTACTGATGGTTTAAAATTGGTACGCAGTGTTAGATGTGCCATGACAAAATAATTGGGGAAAAAACTGTACGGCTGCATCACAGCATTCATTTTCAGTGCCGAGACTTGCACGGTCTCTGTGGCTGTTTCTCTGATTCTCTGAGCATACTCTCCACTTCGCTGTAGAAATTCAGTTAAACTGCTACTGGTGATATTCGTGGCATAAAGGACCACAACACAGTCACACATTGTAAAATTACTGTATTTTTGGCGTTTATACGCCAAAAATACAGTAATTTTTTTTTGCATGCATTTTTTTGACAAAATCCTTGGTAGTGCGTCCTATACAATGGTGCGTCTTATGTCCTTACGTGCGTTTTTTTTTTTTTGCGCAATGTTCATTGGCGAACTTTATCGTGAAATGGTAACGCTGGCGACGCCTCGGTTACAATATCTGCAGTCGTTATAGTGTTCTCGAATTGCATAGCCATCTCACTGGCAGAATTCGATCAGTGCTGTAATTATGAGTGCAAAGAGGGCGCCAGAGTGCTGTCGCGAGAAATCTGCGACCGCTTACCATGATTACCAAGTAATAATAAAGTGTTCCTGCTCTCACTGAGCGAGAGTTTTTTCGAGAATAAGTGTTGTCTCTTTTTTGATCGTTCACAGCTGCAGCTCAGTCGTTCAGTCGTGTCCAACTCTTTGTGACCCTATGGACCATGTCACGCCACGCTTTCCGGTCTCTCACTATCTTCCTAACATCACATAACTTCATCTGCAGTGCCTCGAGGATGCCATCAAACCATCGCGTTCGCTGCCTACCCCTTCTCCGGCGACCCTCAACCTTTCCCAACATCAAATCTTTCTCCAGCGACTCCTCTCTTCTCATCAGATGACCAAAGTAGCTGAGCTTTAACTTTAGAATTTGACCCTCCAATGAGCAGTCAGGGTTTATGGTCGACAATATCGACTGATTTGATCTTCTGGCAGTCCAAGGAACTCTCAAGAGTCTTCGTCAGCACCACAATTCAAACGCATCAATTCTTCGGTGGTCAGCCTTTTTCACAGTCCAACTCTCGCATCCATACATCGCAACTAGAAAGACCATAGCACGAGTTATACGGATCTTGGTTGGCAGACTAATGTCTCTGCTCTTTACTAGGCGGTCAAGGCTAACCATTGCTCTCTTTCCCAGAAGCGGGCGTCTCCTAATTTCATGGCTGCAGTCTCCTTCCGAGGTAATCTTGGAGCCCAAGAAGAGAAAATCTGTCACAGCTTCCACTTCTTGTCCATTGATGCTCCAGGACTTGATAGGGCAAGACGCCATGATCTTTGTCTTTTTAATGTTCAGTTTAAGCCCAAACTTCTCACTCTCTTCTTGTACGCGCATCAGAAGTCTCTTGAGTTCCACTTCACTTTCTGCCATTAAAGTGGTATCATCCGCATATCTAAGGTTGTTGATACGTTTTCCAGCAATCTTCACTCCAGCTGAAGACTCGTCCAGACCGGCCTTCCTCATGATGCACTCTGCATATAGGTTAAATAGGCAGGGCGACAGTATGCAGCCTTGCCTCACTCCTTTCTCAATCGGAAACCAATCAGTAAGACCATGCCTAGTTCTGACTGTGGCCTCTTGTCCTTCATACAGGTTCCTGAGGAGACAGATGAGGTGAATTGGAACTCCCATTTCTTGGAGAGCTTGCCACAATCTGCTGTGATCTACGCAGTCAAACGCTTTTGCATAATCAATAAAGCAGAAGTAGATGGGTTTCTGGAACTCTCTTGCTTTTTCCATGATCCAGCGAAGGTTGGCAATTTGGTCTCTAGTTCCTCTGCCCTTGCGAAACCCAGCTTGCACGTCCGGAAGCTCCCGATCCACATACTGCTGCAGCTTTCCTTGGAGGATTTTCAACAGCACCTTGCTAGCATGCGAAATAAGCGCGATCATGTGGTAGTTGGAACAATCTTTGGCACTGCCTTTCTTTGAAATGGGGATGTAAACTGACCTCCTCCAATCCTGTGGCCACTGCAGGGTTATCCAATTCTCCAATTATCCAAAAACTGAATAAATTGAGGTGTGTCTTATACAAGGGTGCGTCTTATATACCAATTTTTTTTATTGAAAGCCTCTAAATATGAGGGGTATGTCTTATACAAAGGTGAGTCTTATGAACCGGAAAATACGGTAGTAAATAATCCTTATGCTTAACCATGTTTTCTTTCTATAAACAAATACAGTCATCGAAGAAACTTGCCTTTGTACGTGCTGCCGTGCAGGTCAGCAAGTAACGGCATGTGGTAACTGAATTAATGTCGTGCTGTGCAGAAATGTAATTAATAATGCAACGATGTACTTCTGGTATTGGCTGGAGGTGGGTTGTTATTGTGACCCCAGGTTGTTCGTGCATGAACACCGGCAACCTCTGATTTCTTAGCGTCAACTGCAAATGAGGGGAGCATCCGGCATCCGCGCAATGCACGTGCTCACTTGCGTAGTGCAGCCGCCACCTCACTCCACCACCGAGATTTTTGTTTCAACGGCTGGGTACCGCGTGGCGGCGAGAATCCTTGGCGCCGGGATGCATGCATTAGAAACTCTCCCGGCTTAACAATCTTGTACTTTGCTCTTTCGTTGTAGATAGTAATTCAAAAATACAATACCTGAAGTAATACGACACTAGAATTTTTGACTTAGCATCACTAGGACACCTATGAATGTCCTGTAGCCTTAATGGACAGAACAATGTCGGACAATGGGAGTTGAACATGTAGCCTTAAATGCATCCCTGCATTAAAACTGCTGGGTGCCAAGACACGTCTGAATCAGTGGTCATGAAAAGGCTGATGTATGTGCTGCACAAGCTTGACTTATGGAAATAAAGAGCTAACATTCCCTATATAGATGAAATCAAGTCATGCACTCTAAGTTGGGAAATAAATGGCCATCTGAATAAAATACTGAAATAAGTTGCACCTAGTGAAGCCCATCGTAGCAGAATGGAAGTCGAGCACACTCCACAAACAATTATTGAAGTAATTTTATGTCGCCTTCACATTGGACACGCACTGCTTACACACAGTTCTAAGTATTTATATTTTTTAATACAGTTAAACCTCGTTACAAGAGACACTAGGTTATAAGAGACATTTGAAAATGGTTTGATTGGTTTTCCTATGTCTTCCATGTTAACAACACTGCATACAAGAGAAACTCAGTTACTAAGGACAATTTTTTCAGGTCCCTGGAGTAAATTCTTCACTATTTAGAAGAGACACAACCCAGGTGTGCTCATGCAGTGCAGCTGAAGCATACCAACTCATACATGATGCACTTCAGATTCCCTTAGCCAAATTCTGCTCCATATCAGCATCCTTTTTGTTGTATATGTCAGGAACTGAGAAGGAGTGCTTCCCCATGATTGGAAAGTCAAAACAAGCCCACTGTTTCAGCCACTGGCATTGCATTACTGTCACCTACGAAGCAAATCAAAATGCACGAATGACATCCAGCATTTTTAACTCCTCGCTGTTGAAATTTGATCACAAGATGAAAGCTCTCAATCCTGATGTCTTTCTCTTTGTGAACAATGCTTCTTGCAGCACCACAAGCACCAAAGTTATCGTGTTCAAAGCCACCAAAGTTATTTCTCCCTCCAAACTCTACAACCTACCTTCAACCAACAGACACAAGCATTATGCACTCTGTCAAGTTGCTGTACAAAACAAGGTTGGTAGAACGCCTGTTGCTCGACAGGCAGCAAGACTGTACAATAGTAATTGATGCGAAGTTCGCTGTTCTGGTGATTTCAGGTGTCTGGAATGGCCTGAGAAATGAAGCTGTGTAAAACCGTTTCAGACAAGCAGGCTTTAAATGTGGTGACATATAAGAGGGCCCATATATGGATACTGTGGAAAGCTTCCTTGAAGATGAAGCTTGGGCGAGCATCCAAGAGACTGCTGAGGTACCAGAATCTTTTGAGGAATTCGTATCTGCAGATGTGGATCTTGTGTGCTCCCAAAGAGCTTAAAGACTGTGCAATTCTTGCACAATTGGTAAATGGCACATGTGCCATAGAGGGTGACTAGCATGTAAGGGTGCTTCTAAGGCATTAGAGCAACCGGAAGGCTTGCAAAATGAAGTGCTTTACCTCCAGAATTTGGGAAGGAATACACTCACAAAAATACATACTACATATAGTATGAATACCTTCTTTAAACTTTCCTGAACAATTTCCTGTTATTGCGTATGAATGCATTTATATGCTGATGTGCAGTAAACTGATAACATAGTTGTTTTATAAGTTTTGGTTACAAGAGAGCTTACTTACAAGAGATCCTTTTCGGGTCCCTTGAGTGTCTTTTGTAATAAGGGTTTACTGTATTAATATGGAGAAAAAACTCCATTAATAATATCAAATATCTGATCCGCAAAAAAAAAAGAAATAAAAATACTAGCAAATATTCTTAGTCTTGCTTATTTCGGAATTTTGCATGGGATTTAAACATAAGTGAACTAGAATTGCACATGGTTTATAACTAATTAAAAAATCGAGTACGAATTTTATACAAAATTCTATATGCCGGTTTTCTGTAGAGTATGGGCTTGCAGGAAACCAGATGGAGCTGCCACATCACTGCCGAATACAGTAGCTGTCGTTAATTCGGCCTTCAAGGGACTTCTAATAATAATCCAAGCTTCTTGACTAACTATGGGGTTTCAAATATATTTTATAGGATTGTTAAAAGAATTCTATCTTGCGGTTGGTGCACAATAGCCCTAGTTGCTTATGCACCATGAAACAACACTCGCATGGCGACGGCCAAGCTAGTTAACAAGAAGAACCAGCTCTACACAGAGGAGTGGCTTTTGAAGCATTTGCTGCTGCATATACACAGCCCACATGCATATTCCTCTCTACAGGACAATGAAAAGCTCCGTTATGTTATGACAGTGTGCAGATACCTGAGCATGACAAAGTGTGGCTTTGACATGAGTTTTGTAGCATTCAAGAAAAAATGACAGCCTAGGTCGATGTAATGCCATCGGATACTTCTTATTGATGAAAAGCACTTTCGAAAGGAAACTCAAGTTCATTCAAAGTTAGCCATGCAGTGACTTCAATGATTATGGGACTTATTCAGAGGCTCACGACAACCTTGCTGAGCATGAGCTTGTATTTACCTTTCAATATGATACCATGACAAGTACTTGAGCTGATTGCAAACGGACCAGTACTGACACAACTGATCATAAAAGGAATATTTCTGCTTGAAGAAGCGGATGCTTTATTTGATGCCATCATTTGCTATGGTGCTAGTGAAAATCATTCAACATGGAAGCAGTTAGGAGTCATATGAGCTTTGCAAAGCGCTATGGACTCCTTTGCACATTCACATTAATGAGATTACAGGATTGCTACAAGTGCGTAGTGTAAACGTTTGAGCGTGGTGTGACAGCACAGATTTTTTTTTCACAGACATGTTGTAGTCTTTCCTTTTTTTCCTCTCTCGCAAAGACAGGCAGCCAGAGTCAAGGCTAGGCTTTCCCGAAACAGTAGTGATACCGCAAAGTGGACATCTTTCAAAGGTCACTTACGGCAGTGACAGTTAACCTCTACATCACCAACATGCCGGTTAACATGTCCTCTGCTCTTGCCATAACCTCTTTTCATGGCAGCTATACCTTCAGTTTTTTCTTGTGGCAACTAACCTCTGGTTGTGAGTACATCTGCTCTAACTATAACCTCGTTCCATGGTAGACAGCCTCTGGGTCCTTTCCATGGCAGCCACCTTCCACCTGTGTATTCTTCTGCTCATGCAATAACCTCTGAAACCACAAGGACATCCTAATTTGGCCACCTGCCAAGCGAGGCAAGTGCGCAGCGGATGGCGATGGCAATGCGGCAAAATGGAGGTACGAGCCAATAAAAGCAAATGCTTTAAAACACTGTTTCTCAGGTGCGCGTGCATATCCGGAAGCAAGCACACAAAATGTCTCGGGCATAGGCCCGGGAATAGCATTTTCTAAAGCGAGGATCAAAAATTGGTGAAACGTAATTGTGCATAAAACTTGCACGTCAAAAAAGAGAATTGATGGATTAATACCATAAATTTTGACAGTTTCGTTAGTGAACTATAAAAAGAAACAAGATAGTTTAGCATAGCTGAGCGTAAAATATTGTGCAGCAGCACCATTTGCCCTGGATCAGCATTGCTTTGGTCTGCCTAGCTACTCTTGCTATTGTCTTGCCAATGAGCACGACGATACTTTGTGCTACTCAATCTCGATGTGTCCGGGTTAGCCTCCATGCCAACCCAATAAAGCAGGCACAACCTGTTTGGAAGTTGGCTGTGCCAATACCACTTTGTCCAGGAAAACCAGTACTACAAACCCATGCAAGACGTAAGTGCCGTCTTCTCCATGTGCTGCCTGGAGGCCAGGTGTTAAAATACGAACCACGTGTAGAAAATCAATACCACCCATTCTGATATTTAGTGCAACTTTGTCAGAGGAAGTGAAGATGGTGACATTTGAAGGACAGCATGAAAGACTGGCAGTTTAGCAAGTGAAGTAGCCGGCTACTGAGATGGCTCAGTAGTCTGACACTAGCAAGCCTGATCTGCTTTCCTTGACCTTGGTTTGAAATGTCGCTGCTGCACGAGCCTGGAAGCTTCGGACGTATAGTACTGGGTTTTGCTCCGAATAAAGGTAGCACTGGTGCTGCACTAAACCTGCTCAGCATGGTCATCACCATCAACTGGACTATATTCACTGCAGGGCGAGAGGCCCTACTCCAACTAACCCGGTCCCGTGCTAGCTGCATCCAGTTGATCCCTGGAAACTTCTTAACCTCACCTGCCCACTTAACTTCCTGTCGCTCCCTGCTACATTTTCCTTCCCTTGAAATCCAGCTTGTTACCCTTAGCGACCATCGGCTATAGTCTCTTCACATTAAATGTCCTGCCCATGCCCATTCCTTGATTTCCACTAGAATGTCATTGAGTTATATCTCTGACCCACTCCGCACGCTTCCTATCTTTTAACCTTACACCTACCATTTTCCGCTCCATTCCTCTCTGTGTTGTCCTCTTCTTGGATAGAACCCTTTTCGCTAGCCTCCAGGTTTCAGCCCCATGAGCAAGAACTCGGCATGGTGCCATCTGCCAACACCCTATTACAAAGGGGACCCTGCAGTTGATCCATCCGAGCCCGGAGACGTGGGTTCATTCCCAGCAACGGTGGCCACATTTTGATAGAGGTGCTGTTCGATGTCGGTGCACGCTAAAAAATGCCAGACGGTCGAAATTTTCTGCAGAGCTCCACTACACCATCTTGATAAGGCACTTTGGGACGTTATACCGCATAAACCATCTATTCGTGCACGTCCCTGCAGTTTGGAACACAGCATGTGCACCAGTGCATTTGTACAAGTGCTAGATTTATTGCTGTATTTAAGGGGAGACACTGGTCTTAAAATGAAAATTTTTATTTTTAGAGATATAATAACAAAATTGGGTGTGTACATGTATTTCTTCCTCCTGTTTTCAAAAATGTAATTAGTTTTACTCTATCTCAATTAGTTCTAATGTTATTGGGAAATAACCAAAGCCTAATTTGGTAATTTCTTACGGGTCGTTAGGACAGTTTCCCTCAATATTTTTTCGTTCCGATTAAAATGTAGTTGTAGCCAAAGACCTGCCATGTGGAGCTATGCTATTTATATTATCATTGATGTACATCACAGTATAAAAATATTCAATTATGTAGATGCCCCACAATTCGAAAATATAATTAGCTGACATTATTGTTCAATAAATTTGATATGTTCAACTTAGCAATATAAAAATAGCATAGCTCCACAGTTCAAACCTTTCTGAATTCAACGGTATAAGATTTATTAAAATTGCACCACAAAAACCCAATGAAAAGTTCCGTAAGGCTAGTCATGTCACCAAAAAACATGAAGCTGAGAAAAACTCGTTTGAAGTTTTGACACTGAGTGCAGAAAATATTGGGAAGAATCTTCGACAACGGATGTTACTCAGATGTTCCCTATCAGTTTCCCTACAAAACAAAACAAAAAGTGTCTTATTCCATCCAAGGAAACATTTAAAAAAAAATGTCGAATGTGTAAGTGTGATGAAATTATAGAGGTTACTTTCGAGAAGTTCGGGGTTGACTTTTTTATTTTTTTATTTTATTTTTTTCTGAGGTGAAAGTGAGGACCGGAGCCAAGGAGACGAGAGCTCCACCAGGCAAACAATTGGGGAAGAGAACTGCTTCGCTTATTCTTGGGGAAGAGAACTGCTTCTGTTCGAAATCGCAGTTTTCGCAGACAAGCAGAAGCTTTACAGCAAGGCCGTACTCCTTATCTGTTGCCTTGCTCAAACGCAGACTTCCTGCGCCGCAGGTTCCGCACTTCGCTTGCGCGAAAAAAATTGTTCAAAACCTTCAAGTCCACAATCACGAACTGGGTACCGGCATTAGTTGTCTGGTAATCCGCACTGACGCCAAGAAGGTCAAACTTGCGCTGGGTTGCCGACTTTTCCGACAGAACGGACTTTGCTTGCGCCGATCGCTCAACACGCTGCGCCTGCTCGGTCGACGAATAGTACACAGCATCAACACGAAATGTACCACGATCCGAGATACGATTCGTGCTGCAACTTGGTCCCGCGGTGTCGTCATCGGGCAGCGTGCTTGATGTACCCGGCGGATCCAACGAGTCCGGCACTGCAGGCCCCGGCGACGCACTGGTGGCCGCTGCCTGCTGTTTTTTGTTCCACGGACGTTTCTTCCGGCTTCCAAAAGCTCGTTGCGTGCTCGGTTTCAATCGACTGTCTCCCGGCATCTCGATCGCAAAGAGAAACTCCCGGCACAAGGCGGAAACACGGCGTGTAGAGAAACACGAGCGCAAAAACAGACGCGCACGAAGCGACAGCCACAGCGGCGAACGCAAGAGAAAGAAAAAAAAAATGACGTAGACGGTCACACCAGCCAATGGGAGGCGCAGAACGGCGCGCGCGCGAAGCGCGCCGCGTGCGAGCCAATCAGCGACCCGAGAACAGCCTTCGGGAAACCGGCCCGAACCGCCGCTCGGCTTGAGCGACGCCATTTTGAGATAGCTCAAATTGCGCACAAAGAAACCAGCTTCAAACAAGCCCAAGATGGCGGCGATCGGCCGGCTGCAACGCCGGCGGCGCGCGCGGGAAGTTCGAACAAAGTCTCTCTTTTCGGGGCCATTTCGTCGCTGCCGTGGTGTTTTGAAAGCCGATTTTATCGCATTTCCCGACCGAATTCAGCGTTAATAATTTTACTGTAGATGCTCGAAAGGATAAACCTTCCGAAAATGAGTTTTTCCCAAAATCGACTTTTTGACCATTTTCGACCGTTTTAAGACCCGCGTCTCCCCTTAAACGTGTAAATAGAAGGCTTGATGTTACCTGCACAGCTGCCGCATACCTCGTGCATATCGTCAACAAAAACAGCGATGCCTAATGAGCTCCTGCATGGGAGTTTTAAGGAATAGTCAGCCTGCAGCTTGTCAAACTGCTTTGTGTCATTTTATACACGTAAGTTGCAATAAGAAAGGTGTCGGGATGTGAGTTCATCAGTTTCCTCCTGATCGGGAACGAAGTATGAAATGGGGAAAGAATATTTCCAGGGAATCTGATATGCAGCAAGCACTTCCTATATGGAGGTAATTTAACAAATGCAAAGTGATATGCAACAGTGGCTCAGTAGTATAGCAATCTACATGCTAGCCTGAGAACATAGAATCAATCCCGGCCACATGTGCTTGACTCCAGGAAGGGCATAGAAATCTTTCAGGTTTCATGAGTGAGAACCACATTGCCTATGCACTGTGCGATGTCAGTCCACATGAAAAAAAGGCCCAAGGTTGTCAAAAAATAATTCCATACTCCACTACGGTCTCCTCATGGCTCAAGACTCTTAGGGATGTTACAACCATACCATACAAAAAATTGTTTCCGGTATGGTGTTGGCTGCATTTGAAAGGTATACAACCACACCTTGCTGCTGGAGTTGAATTTCCCCTACTTTAAGGGGAGGGGGGGTACAGCTCGTGTGTGCTATGATCTCAACTGCTTCTGGGGATAGAAAATGAGCAGCCTTGTTAACTTAAGCGACCAGCGCAATTTTATTTGCAAGCCCCCTCTTCTCGCGGCGTGTCTCCGTGGTGCACATCTGATGACGGGCTGACCGCATGCTGTAGAACACGGCCGTCCCACGCTGATGAAAGGAGCACGCTTGAGGGCTCTTCACTCCTCCAGCACAGCCCCCGCACAAAGTCAGTGTGCTCCTCACTGCTGTAGCTGCGGGGGAAAGAAGGGGAAGGGGGGGGGAGTCAGGTGTTGCGCCCGCTAGCAGTCACAAAATGTTGCCCCTCCGCAAACTGCACTCTAAAGTGCCGGCCAAACAAGGTCCACTACACTTCACTCTGATTAATGTCACTGAGCAGGTCAATTTAGTGGATGGACCAAAGTATCAACCAAAATGATGCACACAAATTAAGAACCCATTAAAAAAAACCAATAGCCTACTATTCTCTTCATCACAACTTTGTTGACATTTGTATCGCATACTGAATTTCACTACAAGTTTATGGGTATACTCTTCGGGCAACTTTACAGCCCTGTCCATCACTCGGAACACTACTCTAAGAACAGCCGGGTGTAAGACACAATTAGGTAATCTTCGTCAAGCACCCTGCACCAGGTGAAAGTGTGAAATCTTTTGCACTGTCTTCACTGCCAAGCTAGCAAATAAGACCACTGGCAGCAAAGGGCATTGGGATGTTCTGGACTCCATCTTTGGTTACTGTGCATGCATTAAAGCCACTCTCCGCCTGCCGTCTCAGAATTCAATACAGTTACACCTGCATGCAACAAACCCCCATACATTAACGAATTACTCGATGTTATGAATGTATGTCGATTCCCTAACACCTACCCCTTGAAGCATGTGTATTTGAAAGCCCCTTGTAACGAAGGTGTTGTGGTAGTTTATTTCATACAATGAACTCCCTACACTGACTATCTGTTAACGCTGAGTTACCAGAAATTCGGCAGAACCAGGAAAACACAAAATAACATGAAATAAGTGTCTATGTTTGCAGAGACCATGAGACACTGCAGCACCATCGGCGTATCTACATGGCAAATAGTACAGCTGTCTCCGGTACTCTTGCTTTACGAATATCACAGCAGATGGTACTACAACAGTTTATGCTCAAAGGAGGAGTAAAAAAATTAGAAGAAAAGACACAGGGCGAGCAGTGCATGCCCATCGCCGTCGTGCGGCTGCTTGAAATGTTCCTGCACCAGCAGCTGTCGCTCATCAAGAGTAAAGAGTGGCAGCGACGCGAGGTGGCAAGTCTGTTTCGTTAGCAAGCCCTAGCGGTGGCATGACATGACCATGTGTGCTCTCCTTGCTCGCTCCACCCCCCCCCCCCCACTCATCCCCTCGTTGTACTAGCAGCTGCGGAGCTGGTGACGGCTGCTGCCTCATGTGCGCAATTCGTGCTATCATGAAGCCTTTCTCCAAGTTTGTGACATCAGTAATGGCGGTTTACAGCAAACATGTGTTCCTTTTTTTGACCTCCTATCTGCAGTTTCCTTCTTTTGAGACTTTTATTTATTTAGTTAACATTCCCTCATGGCCCACACACAGGGAATTCATGTGAAAACTGCATGTAATGAAAACCGTGACGTCACAAAAATCTGCGGACCAGTTTTATTTTTTTGTCAGTTTTGTAATAACCAAATTTAAATGTATGTGGGTGCCTGCTCATAGTCCATTTTAAACAGTAACACCGAAATGACCTGTAACATCTAGGTTAATGCATACAATGCAAAAATTTGACAGTGTTTTCTCTTGCACAAACACCACCGCTATCTTCTGAACTGTCCTTCTCCGCATGACGTTACTTTCTTACCCTCCTTCCAGTGCTTTACTGCATCCCTGCACCTGTATGTGCCCTACTGCAAGATTACATTAAATCCCCTACTGACTTAAAAAAAAAAGAAAAAAGAAATTACAAATACTCTTACAAAGATTATACAAACTATGTGCCACACTTTCTTAGTCGATGCCTACTACTGCCAGGTATTCAATAAACTTCACATTTTATTGCTGCTATGCTCTGTTTATAATAACCTAACAGACAGGCAGCTCATATGGCGTGTGTATCTCCTGACTACAATAACGAATATATTGTAAACTGACTTGATATAGTAAGTGAAGCTAGAGTGCCAGAGTAGATACCAAGACAGAAAAGTGAGGTTGGCGTTGGCCAGCAGTCGGATGAAGTGACAAGCTGGGGGAATTAGCCGATCCAACGCGAGAGGCAGAAGGCAGGAAGAACTGAAGGCCACTGATAAAGGCCCTTGCCCTGCAGAAGACTCCACTCCCCCAAGGCATTCCCAGGGTCCTGGAACCAGTGGTTTATAGCTACCAGACTGCACACTACTGAATTGATTTCAGAGGAGAAAATGTTTGGACGTGTTGGTTCATTGTAACACAAAGCAAAATGCAAAAAAGTGCTTGTTCTGTCCTCACCTCGTCTCTTGTCATTTTTTTGCACTTTGATTTGTGTGACTGTATTGATGACAGAATGGATGGCCTTGAAGGCCTTCAGGATCAGCCACTGTGGCTACAGGTACAAGCTTTAAAATGACAATTGCAACAGCAACAAATCACTACACTTACAATGACATCAGCATACTACGTAGAAGTAATGAAAAAAAAAAAAAAGAAGACGTCCACCCATTAGCTCGGTCCCTTTGCAAGCTGCGGTCACATCCTCTGCACACTTTCTAACATCATTCATTCACCCGACTCTCTGCTAGCCTTGTACGCTGGCCTTCTTTTCGCATATAGTACAACAAAACTAAGTGAATAGAAAAGAAACCCCACAAACTTTGTTTCCTGAGCCGTGAAAAAGTCCGATACTAGTCCGCTGGTGTGTTTGTAGCATGATGTAAAAAAAAAAAAAAAAAAAGCACTCCATCCATCACATTGGAGTCCAAAGAAAATCGTACCCACCTCCCCAAGGTGCATTGGAAAAAGTAATACGAAAAAAGCCTCACATGATGTGGTCATCCGCCTTGCTCACATCAGCCACTCGCACTATGGCATCGTCCGCACACATCGCCAGCAAGTTCGGCCTGGGTAATGAGCGGTGAAAGGAAAAAAACAACAACGGGTGAGCAACTGTAAACTTTTCTCCACACAGCAGGCCTGGTGCAGGCTGTTTAAGATGGCGTTTTTATCTCTGCTGCAAACCTGTTTGAAAAACACGCACATGGGCAACTCACAAGGCATTTTAAAAAATTTTATTTCAACTGCAATGCTTCACAGAACTGTGCAGTCCAGGATTACCACGGCTGGCAAGTCACGCATTAGTGGTTTTCGTAGTAAATCAGTTACCCTACCCTAACAAGCACACGGTAGAACTTCTTTCCACAGACAGTGCTGAAGAGAGAATTTATGGCGCTTTTTTTCACAGGTTTTATGTAGTTACCCGCATGGCAGCGGGCAACCATCACCATTCCCTTCACTTATTTGCGATTCCTGAGGTTTCGATACTGGCGCTGCCACATAACCACTGAGCAATGTACCATGGTTCACGTGAAGAGACAAAATGAGAACCAACTGGGTAGGTCGCATAAACTGTGCCTTCAATGCTAAAAGTGTTAACGGCTCTGTCCGCATCTTCCTTTGCGGATTCACGATCGTGTTCCTTAATTTGTGCCTCTTTTACCTCACAGGTACTCTTCGTAAGCTACCACGTTATGTGGAAAGCCGCCTGACGATGATACCGCCCCGATCCCGATTCCGGCAGCGCAGGTGGGCCTGGCACAGTGCTCAGTTCGTCGAATCCCATTTAGAGCGTTAGATTTTCTTATCCTAGCTCGTAGTGCCAATGGCTATGGTACTGTGGTCGGCCCGGAGCCCTTGGCAGTGTGCGAAGTGCTCCGTCATGATACGCATGTTTAGGATGCTGGAAGAAAGGTGTGAAGGGAGCACGGCCGAAATTATGCCACCGATGAGCCCTTTGCGCCAGAAAAAAAAAAAAAAAAAAAAAAAAAAAAATGTATCTGCCAAAGTGTAAAAATATGGTCATGCCATGCTGCTGAGCAGAGAACGGCAGGTAGCCAATAAAAAACAGGCGAGCCATCATGTGATTACAGTATGCGAACAGCCCAGCCGGCCGAGACTGGGCAAGCCCGCGAATGAGGCTGTAGTTTCCTGCTTTGCTGTTCTCGATTTAGAGGTCTGAGAAGTGTGTATTTAATAAAAAGTTGATTGCCAAATTCAAGAAGGGAAAAATATGCTGACAAAAGCACTAAACGAGGGGAAAAATAAATTCCCGAGAGACTGCAGAATCCGCAGTAAAAAAATGCGAAAGCCTGAACTTTGCTGCTGCACACGGTACATTGTGCGCCCCTTGTCGAATACAACCAGCGTTCCCTTGAACGCACCAAAGTTAAGTGCCATTCTATAATTGCCTTACAGGAAAGGAAAGGCGCACTGTTACTCGCGGAATCTCACTGACACGAGATTTTCACTATGAGCCTATAATTGCGCAGGAAGGGAAAGGTGCAGTACCTCTTGATCGACTGATTGTGACGAAAAGGGGAGTGAGGGGTCCTTGGCACATACTGGTGGCTGTTGGGGTTCCTTGAGATAAAAGTTTATAAATCTCTGGTCTCAACAAACTGATGTGCTGATCGCTCTACTAGCTTCATGGGATTGCAAAAGAAGACTGCGCAAATGAAATAACTCTGGAATGGTAAAGCAATCGTATGCTAGGTATTTCTTAATGCGAAGTTTGTAGCAAAAACCTGTCTGGTGTAATTCTCAGCTTCGCCTGTCATCATTTCTTTTTCATTTCTTCTTTTTAGTCCATCTTTTAAATGTCACTAGAGAGCTTTTACAATCTGCTGCTCCTTGCCTTTGACTCAGCTGAACTTGCCTTTTTTTGCCTAAAAAACACTTGAAATTGACTTGCTCTCTAAAAAGACTTTGATGTGCCATGCCTACTGTCATCATTCCACAAGTCTCATTTGTAGTATGCCATGCTGAAGTCTCCTACTTTGGTATAGTGAGGGTCCGGTGAACTCCACTAGAAAAGGGAACAGACAGTTTGCATGGAAATGTTACACTTAAAACCCTGAGTGGATTCTAGGAAAAGGCAGTGCACCAGCATAAACACGAGAGGAAGGGAAAAACCTCTCTTGTCCCGTAACCTCTCTCTTGTCGCGCTTTAAGTATGGAAGGTCGTCAACAACATGCTGTGTCTTCTCCCTTCCTTCCTCGTATTTGTATGGGTACGCTGCCTTTTCCTAGAATGTTGTACCAACTCGCCCATCAGTCTGCGCTGCTGAGTGGATGTCCTTCACTCAGAAAGAAAACTGAGAAAAAAAAAAGCGACGAAGTTAAGGGGACACTGAACCTTTGGAATGTCACTGATGTGCCTGTACATAACCCGCTTCGCATTCAAAATGCATATCGGAATGCAAAGCCAGTGTATTCAGGGTGATGCACCCCACATGTAGCGTACTTTTAAAAACTTGCATTCTCACCTTTCCGCTGGGCTTGTAAGGTGAAGGTTGTGGATGGCAAAGGAGTCATGTCGAACTCTCCCTTAGCGGGGCATGGTTGCTCAGCACTAGCATGGCGCTCTTAACTTGCAAAAAGAGTGGAGGCTTCTCCGTTTGCAATTTTTTGTTCAGATATGCGGATGGTTCTGCAATTTTTTGTAAGTTACAGAAGTGCCTTTTTTTTTATCATTCTCACACATCAAGTTTAAAGAATGCATGATGCTATCCCTCCTTGGGATCGCCCACTGCTACCAGAGGTGAGCCAAGGTTGTCACTATGCTCTTCCATCTCTTTCATCTTTTGCTCGCAAGCTGCAGTGTTTACTTTGTCCGGGCCATTGAAATCACTCCCTCCTTGAGGGCGCATCACTGCCGAAAAAACCCCAACACTCAATGGGTCAAGCCCCATCATGAAGGGTATGATGTGACATCAGCCTATGCTCTAATCTAACATGAGTATAAACCTGCAAGATGGCACTTTGCATGAAAGACCATATGACATACACATCAACTCCCGCTTGTTCCCAGGCCGTTCAAGCATGTCCTGCGTGGCCTAACTGGTAGCATGCTTGACTCGCAAACGAAGCGCCATGCATTCAAATCCTACAAAAAACCTAGAACTTTTGAAATTTTTCTTTAATCAAAATCCCATTCCTCATAATACGAAGTCATTAAAGAAGTGTATCGACCGTTAATTCACACTGCATGTCCTGTTTGAACTGCCTTCTTTCCATGCGTGACGTCACATAGTAAGTGAGGGTTGCAGCATGTTTGAAATTCCCATGCCAGGGTCCACATTCAGAGTTTGCACTGGTTTCGCCCTCCCCTTGAGTCACCTGATTGGTAGAAATGCCAGAGCAGGAAGTAGTGGTACGCATTCACTTCATCCAGTTTGGCCGTTTGCACCAACCAAATTAGGGCAAAAACTGCAAAGACAACACCCCAGAAAAAAAAAAAAAAAAAGAGAAGCAAACTTGGAATACAGGCCCTGGTCATATGGCTGTGATGTCACGACCCTGGTGACCAATTACAATTTCCGCGTCACACATTCACGAATTTTCACACTTCTGAATTCTCTGTGACATTGGACCTCTACGTTGTTGCCTAAAAGCGCATGTCACTGATACATGAGGCAATGAGCCCTGGTTGAATGCCCACCACGTGCTTTCTTCTATGCTGCCACTCCATAATGTCGTTCTGAGTGTGACCAATACAAGGCCTCACATTCACTGCAGCAATGGAGAGTGTGCGCTCACGTGTCAGGGCTGAAGAGTATGCGATGCAGGGGCTTTCGGCTGACACTCAGCTCAAACACGTCGGTGTCTGGCTTACGGAGATCACGCATGGCCACATCGCCCGACTGCATCCCCACCGCGTAGCAGCTGGCACTCAGGGGCTGCCAGTCCAGGGTGGTCGGCCCCTGCGGGCAGCGGCCTGCCAGAGAAAGAGGCACAGGTGGACGCATGAGCAACACTCAAAATATTGTAAAAGAAGGCTAGGTCGAGACAGCGAGGTCGTGACGGCAAGGACAGCCAAGCCTTGTCTAGCGCTTTAATCCGATCACGAACCCAGGCGCGCGCCGGAGCCGGCGCCGCGGGACGATGATGATGGTATGTACAAATGAAAGAAGATCATGGCATGTACAAATGAAAGAAGGTCCACAGAAGGCTCACAATATCAATAACTCAAATGCTGCTCAGCGTGGCACCTTGCAAGAGATGACACTACCAGGCACCTTCATATGGCGTGTCTGAAGTCGGGGTTTATATCAATCCCGCTCCTGGCAAATTGAGCAACAATGCACATCATAGTCCTCCTCACGAGCATGTCTATCGAAGGTGATGGTGAGAAGACAGGGACGACATCAAATACATCTCCCATCCACCAAGGTAAACTACACCAAACTAGTTCTTTTGCACGCCATACTAGGTCAAGCCACGTTAAAACCTCTGCAATTTTTTACTTTGGGCGGCTCATTGAAAGTGATTCCTCTTTGCGCGCAACTGCTCCGCAGTATGATTGGTTTGGTTTGGTTTTGGGGTTTAACGTCCCAAAGCAACTCGGGCTATGAGAGACGCCGTAGTGGAGGACTCCGGAAATTTCGACCACCTGGGGTTCTTTAACGTGCACTGACATCTCCGCAGTATGACTGCACGCAACTGCAGAGTGGAGCTTTGGCTTTTCCAAGCTTGAGTTCTGATGGGAAAAGAAAAAACCTATGCACTGTTCGTGGAGGGTGACAAAGGTTTGCGCCCGGGCCCATATTTCAAGCTCTACTACATTGTAAAAAGGTAGTCAGAATGGATAACAGTGCTCTTTTTGCGTGTCTTCCCACTTAACCAGTCTTTAAAAGAAACACGTGGGGGACACTAAGATGTGCATTTGCACTTGTCTGTGTTCCCCACAAATGAACTGCTGTGATCCTTCACTACGCTACGAAAAAAAATGGAATACTGGGGGTGCCTCACTCGTGATAAAAAAAAAACTTCGACACTCAAAGGGTTAACCACATTGAATTTGCATACCTGCCAACATAGCGAGGTAAAAACCCAAGAGATTTTTATTCATGGCAACGGGGAAGTGGGGGGGGGGGGGGGGGGGGGGGCATTGGCTGCAGTCCGTCACCGGTCAAAGGTGAAAACCGACAAGGTGTGCACCCCATTTTCTTTTTATGCAGCCATAGCTATTTCGACTTTGGCTCGATTGGCTGCTTAGCCGATGATGCTAATGGTGTTAGTGTGGTCATTGATGGTGATGCTGGCAGTTACAATGTGGCTGCAGTTTTCTCTGCGCTTTTTTTGCAAGAACCATTCTTGCGCGAGCAGAGTCCACCTATTGGGAGATTTAAGGCAGCATTCACACAATCGCAGAGCTCAGTCAAAAGCAGGGAGTCTCCAGGGTAAACGGGGACGGTCGGCAGGTACAAGTTCACCTGAACCTGGTGAACAATTTATTTATTTATTTATCCAAATAACTCACAGGCTCCTTGATAAGAGTATTGTGTGAGTGGGACATATAAATGAAGTAACAAAATGTAAGAGCAAATACAACAAATAAAAGAAAATGTTACACAATGGTTACCCAAAAGTATTAAACACAAGACATTAAACGGAAAGAAACAGTTATATATAAAGTTTAAGATAAGGCTACATAGGACAAAACACAAGTATCAGTTGAAGCTAACAAAGGGGCAATAATGTGGATTTTATACGATGTCAAAAAGTTAGTGTTTCTAAAAGCGCTTAGACCAAATATTAATCAATTATGCCAGTTATTATTTCTCTGAATGCTGCAGTATCACTGATATTAGTAACGTCATCAGGAAGGTTATTCCAGAGGCTTATGGCACGTGGGAAGGCAGACAAGTTAAATGCTTTAGTATGACCGAAAATGCGTGTGAAGCTATTGTGATTGTGAAGGCGATGACTGAATCTTCTTTAACACACTTCTTGTGTCGGTTACATGAACTGAATGATGTTTAGGCTGAAGCAGGTTTGAGACTGTATCAGGCATGCAAACATTCTTATACAGCCACGGCATGATTCCAGTATAGGAGTTTGAGTAAAATGAACCAGCAAAGCACCAATTATGTTTCAGTTTTCGCGTGCCTCAAACAATCTCGAAACTACCGGTGATTGTGCAGCCAACGTTTGACTGCTGAAGCAATAAAGATGAATTACAATAGCAGAACTGGAGCAGTCTGAACGATCCCTGACAGAGTGCCTGAATCCATCACAGATCAAGTGCTCCCGCCCCTACGTTTAGAGCATTTGCGTTCTGTATGAAGCAAGTACCACTAGGTAGCGCTTGCGAGCCGATGAAAGAAGTAGCCATCATTCCTTGCACTTGCCTGTGCTTCACGTGCACTTGTCATCTGCTTTTGAACCTGTAACAAGATCGACACTGCCCTCACTGCTGCTTGAGATGGAGTTGATACCAACATCATACGAGATTTTTTTCATTTGTGTTCACACAGCTCAGTGCAGGCAGACATGGTAATAGTTTTCAGTATATGTTTTTTTTTTTCAATAAAGCAAGGTAGCGGTTTACCACTTTCAGTCTACCCGAGCAGAGCAGTAATTGGATGGCTTCGAGTTTATGAGATAGAAGTACTGCTATTTGAGCTGCGGTTTTAAACGAGATTAATCAGTGCTACTGCTTCTCTCTGACTCAGTGTCTTCGAGAGCATGTGCTAGCTCGCTACGGGAATCCACGTCCAAATTGGCAGCAAGTACTGATCGTCTCCTACGCAGCAAAGGCAAGGTGCATATGTTGAGCTACTGACAATGAATGATGCTGCTACAAAGAAATACATCATGCAAAGAAATATGTTCCAACTGCTCCACATAGCAACCTTCGCTTAACAATCACTTCCTACCTGCAAATCTATCTTCTACCCTATCATCTTTCTAAAGGTAATAATCAATCATGCTAATCTCGTATCAACAACTGTCACTTAGATTGGGCAACATGCCAAGGACCAAGCATCAGAGACTACTGTTTTTACAGAAGAAAGCTATCCACCTTGTCGCAGGTGTGAGTTTCACTGCTCATACTGCTGATCTGTTTATACAACACGAAGTAATTCGAGGCAATGTTTTCTATGAGTATCGTATATAACATTACTGAAAATTTTCTTCTTCACTAACAGGTAACCTTCTGCTCAATATCGCAAAGTTAAGGCCAAAGGAAAAATACATTGCAACCCGGTCCACTGATAAATGGTCACTTCCACAAACCAGGACAATTTATGGCAAACACTGAATTTCATTTTCGATACAAGCAACATTTTCAACAGTTGTGAACCTGACCGACTTAGCGTATATAGTAATCTCCCACGAAATGACTTTAAGTTGTATTTTGTAACTATAATTTCTTAAGTTAGTTAATTGCATTTTGTTACTTTTCATGTCTTATTTGGCAATTTCAATTGCAAGCTCATGCATGATCTACGATCGCTGCTTGTATTCACCTTTTTTTGTAAAGGCTACACACATTTTCAAGCTTCTTTCTTAGTTTTTAGCGTGTGTCTGATGAAAATATGTATTGATGTGCACTTTGGAATAAATACTATTCCTATTCCAAATGAAAGATGTGATACATGGTCCAGACCAGGGACTGGAATATATCTTCTCTGAAGGACTTCAAAAGCGATTCTGAAAATGAATATTTTGCAAGCATTTCGAAATGTGAGAACTAAAGAAAATAAGCTGTTGGAAAAAGCAGCCCGTGGTGCTATGTTCGTTCCGGCACTACTGTGACTTCTGCACCACGTGATCGCACCACTCTTCTTGACATCGGCACCCACTGCGCACACGGCACGATGTCCACGTTTATGAGCTCGGCCTTCAACGGCTGCACGATTCAGCACTTTGCTGACGAGTGCACGCGATGCAACAGACCCAGATGCCAAAGCAAACATGTTGCGGCAGGAGCTACGCTGCACCCACTGTGCAGAAAGGCACGGAAGGCCTGAACGACAAGGATGACGGAAAGAGATAAGAATACAGCACTGCCACCCCAAGCAAGGTGAGTGCTCTATGCACGTTGACTCTCCTAGCTGCGGTGTCACTGGAAACCAACTGGGAAGAAGGCAATAGTTTGCCTTTAACATCCTTGGACTGTTTAAATTTGAGGACAGATAAAACAGCAGTTATTTTAGGCACTGGAATAAGAGAGAGGGCATCGTGAAGCATTTTGAGGTGGGCACATTTTCTTCGCTACAAAGAGGACCGCCATTTTCATGCGCTCACGATCATAGCACAGTGGCACAGCTCTCCCATGGTCATCCACTACCATTTTGCACGTTTACACTAAACTACTGACCTCAAAAGTATAAGCAGAGTCCCTCAATACTTTCTTTCTGGTCACGAAACTCCAGCCAAAGTTTAATATAGGGTCAGCGCTGGCCGCTAGAGGCGCAGCTGGGCATTGAAGGGCATGCATCTGCTGCTGGAGCTGCAGGCGACCGTCATATTTTCAGTTTTATCTGGCCCTAAAGTTCAAATTCTCTCGTGATTGTCGTATTAGGTGACGTAAGGATGTGCTCTCCATTAGGCAATTGCACGAGAGATGAGGACAACGCTAATGATATACGCGCATGCCTCACCGGAGCAGACGCCAGGCGTGAAACTAACTGCACAGCATGGAACCTGCCATGAATGTCCGTGTTAAACACGTAGCGCGTGCTCGCTACGCTAAGGTGCAGTCACAGATCTTCGTCACCCGATACCGGTTGGCAGATCGTCAGGAAACATTTTCTGTGCTTTATTTGCCCTTGTCGCTCTATGGCAATCGTCAGCGGTGTGCCGATGTCAGGCTACAGTGCCACCGGTGCTACCGCGTCATCGAGATCGGAGCTGTCGGGCGCGCGTCGGCCTGCACGTCGTCACGGTTCTCCGCTGTCCTCGCTGACCAGTAGCCGCCGCCGCTTTCTCTTGAGCCCGCCCACAGCCACGGCGCACATCTGCTACAGCTCCTGTGGCGTTGATTTTGATCTCTGCTTGAAGCTTTTTTCGTCCGTTTGTTATGCAGTTATAGTCAAGAATTCGAGAAACGAATGTCTAAGGATAATAGCACAAGATTCTGCACTCTGAGAGTGTGCGCGATGTTTGCCCAGGAATGCACCGATAGCCATGGCTGCACCTTGGCTCTACGGCTGTTTACTAGCTGTGTACAAACAGATATCGCTGTTTACGTCGCGTAAAATGTAAGCTGAGCCAGCTGACCTCCCTCTACTGCCACTAAATTCAGAAACCCCACGGTCTCTGTCGTTTTTGAGCTACCGGGAACCACCTACATGCTTTAGACAATATTCAAATAGCTTAGAAGGCCTTCGAAAATCCTTGGGATAGCGTCAGGCCGGAGCGCCGGCCTCTCCCGTTGCAGCGATACCGTGTTGCCACTCACAGTGAATTCCTCGACATGAATGATGTCCGCGGCTTGATAGTGCTTTTTACAAACATGCGCATCATTAGAATCGAAAATGAAGTCACCAGTGTCTTCCCGTGGTATTGCACGCTTCCATTGCTCCGACAGCTCCTTGTTAGCAGGGAGGTGAAACAACGAGACCTTCTCGGTCGCACCTTTGTAGCCAGAACGGCATCCTGGTACACAGCAAGTGTTTGGCATGGTTCCATGCGCACAAGTTACATGATGTCAACACACAGCATAACACGAGACGTTGAAATTCGTTCCAGCGGTGATGCTTTCTGATCGGTCGCGACAGTGCTGAGCTCCTCAACGATGCCCTGTATCAGGTCATCTGTATCCACATTAATATTGTTTTGTAAGCCCACCTCTCATGTAATATCCTTCGTGGGCCTTTGAGGAATAAGATCTCACTGCTGTTACGTGACCATACACTGCACAAATCAGATGGGAGCAATTGTGGCATCAGATGTGACACATTTGAGACTTCAGCCACACTTGTAGATCACCTCAGTCGAATGCGTGACTTGATGCAGCGCAAGTTTGGACTGTGAACCATGGCCAGACAATATGCCTGCGACTTTTACATTTAACACCAACGGCACGTAAAAAACCGCATGGTAATGGCTTATGATGCTTAGCGCACTTCAGTTGCTGCTGTTCCAACATTACCTTGTGCAAGTTTGAAATAATGTACTTCAATTTGTTTCATTTTCTGCTTCGAATGTCACATTGAATTGTCGCAAGATTGCCACATAAGATCCCCTCAAAGTCCCCCTTCGATCTCAAGGGGTCCTCGACGCATCCATGGCTAGGAACTACTGCCCCAATAATGCCTCATTTTTCTATTACTATATATTTCCAGTCCCAAGCTATTAGTTTTGCTTAGAAACCATCTGAACAAAATACTTAGTCGTTTCACATTCACTTTGAGCTGAAATTCTATTTGCATGTGCCTGGCAAAAACATTCCTCCACAAGCTTTCCAACTCTGCAATTGCAAATAACTAAGGGCTAAATTCTGAAACACTCCTTACCTGAGTGAGGATGCCTTAAGAGCGCTCACCTTCCTTCACTCAAACTTTAAATGCTTTACTGAGGTGTGCTTAATGAGGCCTCCCTTTGAATGTTCTTTCCCTTAGGTAGGCATTGTGCTACCTTAATACTCCCTTTCATCGCTCCTTCACTGGAATGCACGCTTCCCTGCACAACTCGTTTTACGCTTGCGCAGTAGGGCGTCCCTGGCAGCTCGGGCGACACCCACTGCGAGTGAAAAAGCATGCAGACTGGACATTCGGTGCTGCTTCTGCAGAGCCCATCCATTGTAAACAGTTCCATGTTGCCAGGACAACGTTGTTTCTCTGTCAAATCATGTACAGCTTTAAAAGAAAACGTGTCACATAAAAAACGAGAACACATAGGAGCGCACCTTGAAATAGGCACGTTATAAATGTGTACTTGCTTTTTTTTTTTTTTTCAAAATTTGTACCATTATATACCTCAAACATTAAGTGCATTTTCTCGACACCAGATGAATATAAGTGGCTCCTCGTCGCTCTGAGGGCCTCCTTAGCCAAAGAGCCGCTAAGGATGGTTTGAACACCTCCCTTAAACGCCACATTGAGTTGAAGAAGCATGGAGGGCTCTTCATGGAAGGTAAGGAAACAGCTTAAGCCAAGGAGCGTCATGAAATTTGGCCCTAAGTAACTTCACTGAAGAAATCAAACTGCGAGACATTTACAAAGTCCAAGGCTAATTTCACACAGTGATGCCAAAGTATTGTGCACCATTCCGAAAAGAAAAAACAAGCAGGAAAGAAAAGTCTGATCACCTCTCAGAGTTAAGCAATAGAAACTATGATAAGCAAGCATAAAAGCTACCAGCAACGCTGCTGTCATAAAAGCCTCTTCTTGCACCACATCTGTTGTGCTTCAACAGCTGCTAGGAAAGGCGGAGTATCCTTCACAGCAAATTCGGGAGGCTGGGAAACCATGTGAAAAGGAACTCACCCAGAACAGTGGCCGGCTTTTCTAGCCTCATGTCCCACGACTGGATCTTGCCATCCTGGAAAATGAATGCCGAAAGAACAGGTGCATCAGATACATGCATCTGTATCACCCTGGAATGCTTTTGAAGAGGCATCTAGTGCGCCTTGAAGATGGACTATGTCGACAGGTAACCACGATGGTTTGGTTGGGTTTATAAGGTTTAATGCCTCAAAGTGACTCGTGCTATGAGAGACGTAGTGAAGGGCTCTGGAAACTTCGACCACCTGCGATTCTTTAATGCGCACTGACATCACAGAGCGCTTGGGTGCCTAGCCTTTCATCTCTATCGAAAAGATTCGATCCCGCATCCTTGAGCACAGCAATCAAGTGCCCTCACCCACCACGGCGGTGAAGGTAACAGTACGATAATGACAAAAGAGCTACTTTCATTTAAAATAAAGCTCGTGTAAGCTAGAACAGGCCAAAGGAGATGCAGAGGCATTATCACATCAGCTGATTTTGCAAGCAGGCTGTAGTGTCGACAAAGATTTTTTTCATTGCAGGTCAGTGAGGCTAGGCTCAACCACTATTCTCTTCAGACCAGTGATCACAGAGTCTCTTTCTTGGTCTTGATGCCACCAATTTACCATAAAAATTTACCTCGCATATAATACGAGGTTTTTTGCCCGATTTTACAATGTCGGATTTCTGCCTCATATTATTGCGGGTCCGAAAAAATTGCAGCCTAAATTCGCAGTTCAGGCCTAGTTATTAGTCCCCGCTATTAGCATCAGGCTTCCATCGAGAGAAGGTGCTATCTAGCGATGGTACTGGCCGACTGGTTTGATGGTTTTGGTTTCCCCACACTGACCATGCGATCCTCGCGGCCACGGTGCCTGCAACATGCAGACAAGACCAGAAGCATGCCAAGCACACTTCGTACGATCTCTCATGCACCTCTCCAGCCACGCTGCCGTGCCCTACAGCAGAATAGCAGACGCTTGATTAGCATTGCCAAGGAGCGCATCGGTCATGCTTCCGAGAAATGTGGGTTACCAAAGGCGTTTAGAGGTACCGAAAAAGATTTTATAGAGAAAGCTTCTCTAGCAAGGGACCCTTGTTGGACGGTACACGTACCGGACGATGACGATTGCGAAAACTCCGAATCTGAGAACACTTCCGGGTCGCACGCGCTGCGCACCTGCGTGCGGTGCTAGACCTAAAATGCTGATAGCTTACAATGTCGAAAGGCGTTTGGGCTAATACCAGTCAGTCACATGCATGCAGTTTCCAAAATAAAGGAGGCTCAACAACATCACTTGCCGTGCAATGACTCCAACTTGAGCTCCTTCATACTGCACCTATCCTGCACAAAGCCCTTGCCCTACTCATAACCAACAGCAATGGGGGAACCCCGTAATGCAGAGGGGTGTTCAGGGTGTCCCCTTCCAGTGCCACTTTCACACATGCAGCTGGAAGAACAAGGGGGCGACATCCCTGTTATCTTATGAACTGCCAGCTAGGACAAGGGACGCCACCACAGGTAGCCCACAGAAAACGAGCTGCTTGCCTCCTATTACCAGGCCCCCCAAACTCGGAACCAAGCCTTGTCACCTACTTCTGCTAACCATTAACTCATGCACCTTTGAAGCTGCATGAAGCAGAAGAAAACACACACACAAACAGATGGCCGAAAACGAGTGCCTGTCGTCTCCTGCTTCATGCTTTTTGTGCTTTACACTTTCTTTCTTTTTTCTCTAGGCAGACCCGATCTGACTTGCCCAGTTACCTAGAGTTACCCATCCACTGCAGACCCCGCCAGACTTGCCTTGCTGCAGGAGAGGAACACATTGGGGTCTGTGGAGAAAACCACCTTCCACACCACGTCCGAGTGTGCTGCAAGAGGACAGGAAAAGACCAATAAATGGAATTTTATTTACCAGAAAAATCTGCATAGTCGCCCTTGGCTAAAAGCTGTGCACACAGCTTGGCAAAGGCCCAGGGGACGATGACATGACAGTAATGGAGATAACAACCCACTGTCAACCCCTGCAAGGCACTGGCCAACGACGGGCGTGAAACAAAGGCCACATATTAACACCACAAGACCATAGTGGTGCTGCTTTGCATACAATGTAGCAACGACCGAAGTCGTATAAGCAGCGCAGCAGCACACTAGAGTGACACACAAACACACAGAAAGCATGGAAAACACGGTAAAGAGGACTAGACAATGCTACTTTCTCTTTTTCAGTCATCCAAAGCACGAGAGGCCCATACATTTTCTTTCATTCTTCCTACAGTCGCAACAACAACGCATCATGGAAGCACTGACTGGTTGAGCGGCAGCTTAGAAGCTACCTGGAGCCGGTTCTGAAGTGCACTAGCAGGTGTTTGGTGACCAATCGTGTACACTCAGAGTTCACAAAAGGGAACCTTAGCTGGAGTTAGCTCTGCGACGCCAGCGCTTAGTTTCTGACGGAGCGGAGAGAAACCTATGCACAGCCACGGCCGCGCAGCACCCTGCTGACTGCGAAGCCTGCACCGCCCACCTGCGCGGAAATGTGTGCTAGGCACCAGGCACGGGCGCATGTGCCCACAGAGCACACAGAGCAGAAAAGGAGAATGAGGAGGAGGAACTGTCGCATACAGACGCGCGCAAAGCCAGCGCTCTTCGCCAGTGGGCCTTGTAATTTTTGCATTTTTCAGTTCCTCGGCTGACAGAGGCTGGTTGGAAATGTTTTTTATTGGTGCTTTCGAAAGCAAGACATTATGATTAATTGACAGACAGTCATTACTGCACGCCGCTTCTAGCCCTGAAAAACGAGCCGCGTACATTCATTTCGAAGAGTGTTTGTTGGGAGGCTCTGAGACCAAAGAAAATTAGGAACGCAGAATCACTGCTCAAAGGCGAGAGGCAAACGACAAATAGTTTGAGGGACCCAAGGTCGCACTCTTGTGTTGTTAAGGTGTAAAAATAATGCAGAAGCCCCGATGTTTCAGTCTCTGCTCTTCAGAGACAGAAAGGGTGCAGTCTTCTCGTAGAGAATCATTGATACGTGTGTACACAGCAATGAGTCCTTAGGGTGCTGGGTGGGGAGCTTCCCTTCCCTTTGTGACCATTCGCTTGGAAAGGGCCCACTAAACTCTTTGATGACGTTCAAGGCACCCCCCCCCCCCCAAACAAGGTCAACGAACTAAACGCTGCCACCTACAAGGAACCATCCCTTCAGCAGGGTGACGATTACACAGGAGCGCCATGGTACCTGTCTTCGGCACATTTTGAACCTGTTCCCTACAATGGCATAAAGCATACCACCTTATTCTTTGGCTCATGCTGACAGCAGTCAGGGGAAGTTAGTTTGCTGCTGCGGCGCTGCTGTCTAAAACCAATGAACCATCTACCTTTAACGACCTGGTTCCCAACGTCTTGAGTCACTGACCAGAAGCCGAAGCAGCTTTTTCCCCACAAGACGGGACAGCTCTTTAGGAAACCTTTGTCTTCTTAGTTCTTCAGCTATTTTGTGCAATCCCTAGTTCAGTTACAGTAGCCGACAGATTTTTCGGACTCCAATAATTCGGACTAGCGTGATACTTCGGACTTCATTCAGGGAACCGTCACAAGCCCCATAGGAGCGTATGCATTTTCATGACCAATATTTTGGACCCTATGTATAAATGTTACATTTTTCGGACCAAATTTGGCGCCAGCAATACTTTGGAGATTGTTTTTTAGCCAGAGGCTTTCTTTCCCCCCCCCCCCCCCCCCCCCCCCCCGGAATAAAATAGACCTAAGCAAACATCGTTGTCGCGAACAGCCCGGTTTTGTGCGGCCGTGAAAGCTTAGGCGAAGCGAGTTATTTCCGACGAACTAGCTTGGCTCTGTGTGCATACTAGTTGGCGTCGGAGACGGTAACAGTAAGGGAATCCTCAGCTTTGTCATCACAGTAGCCTAGAGCGCGCAATCGGACGGAAAAATGGAGCATGAGCACCATCCACTGCAGTGCGCTTTGACGCCACCGCCCGCCACAGGGAAAAGAGGGGGGAGTTGGGCAGCATATTTTTGTAGGCTTTCGTTCCGCTCTTTTTTTTTTGTCCCCCTTGAGTTCCACCTCACAGTCTTTGCTACCGTCGTTAACCATGAAAACAGAAACTGAATGCTATCGCGATGATTGCTTTGCGTGGCGCATGCATTCGTTCGTGGCATGAGCATGACCTGTGCTTCATCGTGAGGTGGCATGGACAGGGCGAAAGATATTCTAACTTGAGGGCTACAGTGGTGACAGCTTAGCATGACCAGCTTCTGCAGGACACCACTGTGCATGCAATGACCACTTTGGGCGAGTTACATGCTTCCTGGCGGCGCGCACACCTACCGTGTCGGGACCAGTCAGCGTGCCCACACTGGCGGCTGGGCCCACCATATGAGATCAGTCTAGCGCGTGCGCATGGGCGGTGCGCAGAAGCTGATCATAGTAACGGATCGCGCTATGCCATAACTCTCCATTACTGACTTATAAACGAAACATATAGGAAGCGGCACAGTTCGTGATTTTTGTAAAGCTGATTTTTCGCAGAAAAGATTTTTTGTCTTCAAGTTCACAAATTTTTCGGACTGTTCGATTATTTGGAACATTTCTGGGTCCTGCAGAGTCCGAAAAAATGGTCGGCGACTGTATCTCCTCGAGCGCGTGTGCACTTTTGAGCTCCGAGAGCAGGATCGCGCGTGAGGATAGAACAATCAACACGTCTGTTGTTTGAGACTGACTTGGTTCCGCAATGACCGCTGCGGCACCCCCGGGAACAAACAGCGGTGTGAGATACTTTAACAAGGTCGTCAACCACCCCATTACCGTTTACCACACAAGTTGTGCGAAAAAGTTGTTGTTCTTGTTGTGTTGGGTTTTTTTGGCACAAAGGCAACTAAGGCCATCATGCGCCAAACACGAGGTTGCTGAGCTTCTTTATGAGTGAAAATGAAAAGTTTTTAGAAAATTAAAGCTTATTTAGAATCCCCAACTCTTTAAGAAAACTAAAAACAGATGAAATTTCAACAAGTGGGTTGTCTCCTAATAGTAAACAGGGGTGGAATGGGATGCGTTCATTACAGATACAAGTAAAGTTCTGTGTTCAAGTTCTGTGCACGAGATCAAAGTGTAGTTCACAGTGAGCTCACCTCCACACTTTTCGCATAAGGGTTTTTGCTCTTTTCTCAGTAAGAAATTGTGTGTTAAGTGTGCATGTCCAATTCGAAGATGGCACAAAATCACCTCACTGAAGCGTTCCTTCTGTGTACATGATTTCCATTCTCCTACTATGGGTTTTACTGTGTGTAGCTTATTTTGCTCTTCATTATTCCATTTTTTCTGCCATTTATCTATCAGGCTTCTTTGTACTAACCTGATACAACCCTTGTAAGGGATTTGTATTTTATTTCCTTATTTCGAGCTTGTGCAGCACATGAGTCTGCTCTTTCATTACCATCTATCCCGACATGGCTCGGAACCCAGCAAAATATCATGGTTTGGCCTTGCGTTGTGATTTTTTCTATGCGGTGAATGATGTTTCCTACTACAGGCTCAACTGCATTTTAGAACGTAATGTCGTAAGCACACTTAAAGAATCGGTATAGATTATACTCTTCACAGTTCTGTCGCATAATTTTATTTGCAGCTACATAGACAGCGTAACATTCTGCAGTAAATATTGAGGCACTGTTAGGTAGCCTTACTAATTTTTTTTTTTTGTTGCCTTGCACAACAGCACATCCAACATAATTTGCCGTTTTTGATCCATCTGTAAAAAATTCGGTGAAGTTCATATACTTCTCTCGTAGTGCGAGAAAGCACGACGTAACTTAATCATTGTAGATTTTATTCCTTTTCTTGGAACGTGACAGCGGCCAAGGCATAGCAGGAGGAGGAGAGCAACAATCGCGGGCGTACACATGAGCATGCGCTCCAATGCAGCATGAAGCAGACGTGGCCGCTCTGTGGGGAGATTTTGCAAAGGTCTCCACGGAGGGCTGTGGATGCGGCGCAGCACCCCCCTGACCAAGGTTGTCTCCTCTAGTTAGTTATATGAGGTTTTTGGCACCTAAGCAACTGTCGCTATGATGCGCCAAACACAAGTTTAGGTGATTTATTACGTAAAGTGCCTAGAGTTATGATACCCATATTTGATTTAAAACATTGGCTTTCTTCAGAAAAGAGCAAACAACAGAAAAATCGACGAGTGCTCATTCGCCAAACAATGCAAGATGAAACGAAATGTGTTCATCGTAAAATACAGTAAAATATTGTCCTAATTTCATCGAGTTGTGGGCACGATATTAAAATGTGATTAACTGTGAGTTCATTACAGCACATTTCTATATCCGTTATAAAAAATACATTTTACATCCACAATGCCAGGAGACCACCTTTGAGTGTTCGCCATATGGCATAATTTGCTTTACCCGAGTTGGTTATATTCAGATTCAACTGTACGTACAACACAAAGTGCAACCCCCAATGGGAGAAGACAAGTTACATTTTGTCTCAAAAAATAGTGCCGGCTACCACAGTGGAGACCACGGCAGATGCAAGGTGACTAGCTGCCACATCATGACAGTATAGGACACAGCTTGAAGGGCCTCTGACAAAAAACATCTGGGACAACGTTCTAGGCTTGTATTTAACAGCACTGGGTCTGACTTGTATTCAACAGCACTAGGCCTGAACAAAATGAGAGCAATACAAGCAGACAGAGGCGCATCCTGTTCTGCACGGTCCATCACGTGAGCAACAGATGCCATTTACACGTCTCACTAGAAACGACGACCAATTTACTCGGGTGATAGCAGACAAGCGCGTCTGCACTTCAACCTGCCCATTTAATTGTGTCCAATTACTATGACACGACAGCATGCTATTGCAGGTTTACAGCGGTAACTACTAAGGTCCACCTTCCGAATCTGCATCGTTATCGAAAGAGTTGCTATCTCTCGAGTCATTTGATTGGTGGAAGCATCAGAACCGGATGCCACTACCCCTTCTGGTTCCGGTCACAAGACTCGAGGTCGGGGTATAGAGATGCAAACTCGGAATACGGACCATAGACAAAGTTGCAAAGGAGTGCACACTGAGAGATGCTGCAGTGGGAATGAAACATCCGCATCACAAAACAAAAAACTTAGAAAAAAAAAGAAAGCTGGGGTCTCACCTGGAGCATAAGACTTCCGGCACTCCATGCTGGTCATGTCCCACACCTTGATTCTGCACGGAGCAGAAGGAATTAACATCGCACTAAAAAATAATAAATCAATAAAAACAACACAAAAAGAATGCGTTCACAAAAGGCAAGGACGGCACTCTTTTTTTTTTTTTTTTCATCTGTTCTCACTTTTTTTTCTTTTTCAGTGAAATATGCATCACAAGGGTCACTTCTTCAAAACCGTAATCCAGGGCATGAGCTCAAACCAACTGTTTGACAGAATATTGGTTGAGGGAAATCAGTGATTGGCAAAAAGCACACACATACCCAACTGCACAAAAGAACACCTTACATTTCAGCACCCATACAGGCACATTGCCTGTGTAGGCTATCAGGTTTTCCTTGCGAGGAAGGTTTGGCGACAGCATGAGCTGATGACCAAAAAATTTCACCATTTATCCTTACGGTAGGGTGAAATTTCAGCGACAGTCTGGGGACAGTGCGAGATACCGAATGCCAGTCAAAGACTTCAGCGACACACAGCAGGGAACAATGGTAAGAGGTGCAGGTATGGCATACATGCGCAATAGTGAATCATGCACAGCCAGGAAAAAGGAGAGGGGGACAGCAAGTGAGAGAGAGAACAGTGGGAGGGAGAACACAGACAACACAATTTCATTAAGCACCACTGCCTCAGACCCACCGTGACCCTGACAAAAAACATGAATACATCGTGCAGGCCCAAGGAGGAAGCCTCTCATCACATAAACAAAAGAGGCCGTAGTCTTATCACCAAAACTTTGGCATCAGTGACATCCACTTTGAGATACTGCATTTAATTGCATGACGAACCCAGCCCCAACTTCTTTCTTAAAGAATCGTCTTAAAAAATCGACTCTTCTTTGCTTAGCCTTGCGTAAGATGTGCACACCCGACCTGTAGGGCCGCTGCTCAGCATTTTCGTTTACCCGTGCACAATTGGCCGGCGCTGTTGACCAGAATGTGCAATACGACTGTGCCTCATACCATTAACATGTCCCACTGTGTGCTCCATTCAATGCACGGAGTGCAAAGCGTGAACGTCTGCTTCCTTGGGCTATGACAGTCATGAACAGTGACAATTAGTACCCATGGCAAGGAGCAAGTGCACAGAACTGCAATGCTGCCCAGCGGGCAACGTGTGGCGCCATCTAAGCCGCATCGGATGGGGTTGCTAACCTGTGAAAAAAAGGCTTTCACGCCTTGGCTCGAATGCTCTTCCTTGCAGGCCACCTCTGTGCCAAGGGAGGCAACAAAACATGTGCCATTAACTAGACTGGCCACAATGAGGAACAAATAGCTCGAAACATCCAAGACAGTCCGTTCAACTGACTACACTCAAATCCAAAATGGCACCTTTCACTGTGGCAAAAGGCTGGTTTTTGTGGCAGCAATACCCAATCATGTATTGGTCAAGCTGAAAAAAAAAAAAAAAAAAAAAAGCATCCAACTTCTAACTTAAAAAAAAAAAAATCTCCACAATATAATTGAAGCTCCAAATCTATTCTAGTCCAAAAAATAGAGATTTTCGACTCTGTGGAAGCTGAAATATCAGCTGTGAATATGCACACATTCCTTTAAGGTACAGTACACAAATGTTCCTAAATAAAGCCCAAAGTTGTGCAAGTCTTCGAATTATTGGAGTCTGAAAAATCTGTCGGCAATTGGTGATATGGTTGTGACCACGATACATTATCTGCATAATGTTATAAAATTCTGGCTCTTCTCAGTGATAAAAATCCGATTGATACAAATTTCTTGATGATACAAAGTCATAAAATTCTCCCGCCAGAGTGCATTAGGTGCATAATGCAGAGTTCTGGATGTTCCGAACACTCTTCCGTGCCACTGCGAATAATTTGAACATGTGAAGAGACCGCAGCTTTTAGCACAGTACACCGCTCTCACGTAGCTGACTCCACGATCACCAGTTGCACCGTATGCATCTTCAGCAGTCTGCAGCAGCGCATGGCTCATATGTTGCCAACGTCACATTTTTTGTTGTGCTGTACTCGCCGCGACAAGTTTGTGGCAACGTACAAGGTGGGCATGCACGGCATGCACATCATTCACCTTGTGATCACTAGTCGCGCTGTATGCACAAGGAGCAGTCTGTGGCGGTGCACAGTCTGCACATCGCTGAGCATCACAAATTGTCTGCCATGCTGTTTGCGCCGCGAGTGCCAAGCTCTACTAATAAATAAATCTCCTCAGCCATAAACAGACCTGCATGAACACATTTCCCGACCTTTTGAGCACTGATTTTGGTTCGTTTCGATCATGCAAACTTTTGGTACAAATTTGTATTTGATACAAATACATATGAATTTTTTCACGACCCTGTGAGATTCGTATCACTGAGGTTCTACTGTAATTAGCATTTTCTGGCATATGTTATGAACAGCATCTTTCTCAGTTCTCTCAGAATTCAGTCCGTAGTGGAACACTATCGGATATCTTTACAGCTTTGAATTCCAAGCATGTGATCAAGGAATTCGAATGAACCAGGCAAGTATCAATGACATTCTACTTTAAAGGTAACATCACAAAGTAGCTGTTGCATTTTACTAAAGGCAAAAAATTTTGCTGTATAAGGTATACTTTACTACAAACACATCGACCAGCTCTTTAATATGACCGACAGCTCTCCAATTGAACGTGTGTTCCTCAAGCCAGCCAATTAAAACTTAATTATTTTAAAAAATGAATAGAAGTACTTTGGATTATGCCAAGCAATTTGCAGCTGGTTTCACTCATGCAACACACTTCTCCTTTTTTTGATACCTAGGTTACTTTTAGCTGACACACCATGTATAATTTTTTACCCCTCTTTCACAAATACACACGAGGAAAAAGAAAACAGACAGTGCAGCATGAACAAAGGGTAGCTGACCAGCTGACCCTGCGCTAGCACCTTAACAACAACCCCTCCCCCCTTCCCCCCCTAACAGCCGAGACCCACCCCTTGTCCCAGCTGGAAGAGGCCAGCCAGTGGCCGTCTGGGGAGAGGGCCAGGGACGTCACACAGCCATCGTGGTCGGCCCGGTAGAATATCGTGTCCAGTAGCCGGGGCTCGTCCGGTGTCAGCTGCAGCATCTCCAACGCACCTGCATCCCCCCCCACCAACACCATATCAGCTTGGGAAGGTACCCCCTCACACATTCCTTCAAACCAAAGCACAGGCTTAAAAGGTACAGAGATGACGGCCATATCCAATTTCTCTTTCTTGTGCCCAGCGGAAATAAACTGCACGGTTCTTTCTACCCATGCTGACACTCAGAAGCAAAGGTCACATTTTAATGAGTAAGCATTGAAGGCCTATATGTAGCAACAAAAACACGCCACCACCAAACATGTGGCAGTGCCGTCCGGAAACTACAAATGCCCCAACAAAGGTCACATAAGGACCTTCAACCAATGCATCAAAATGAATAAATAATAACCAAGATTAATTAAGAAACAAATTAATTATGAAACAATTAAGGTAGATAATTAATCATACTAGCATTAGAGCTGAAGACTAAGGGGAATAGCCACAAGGATTAAAAAGACAAGTTATAGGGATTAATGGCATTAATGACAAGGAGGACGCAATACATGACATTACATTCTCAACATTTCCATAGACCCTAACAGTTCAACAAAATCTCTGGGTGACGCGGAACCGCATGCCACGGTGCCAAGAAGAGTGGCATGACTAGGAACAGAATGCCAAAAGAGGCGCAAGGGCTTCCTTTTGACATTAACAGCTTGTAAGTTCCTCATTAAGTTTTAGTGCTGAGAAAATAGAAAAACTGGAATTGGAAAATGGCTCCAGCCCTGCAGCCCACCGGATCTTTAGTACTGGACAATAGTAACAGACTTCAGGGCTTTCTCTTCCTACAACCTACAGCAGTTCCTTCGTGAGCTTCAAGGTCAACTTCCTTTTAGTGAGCCGCTCCTATTTTGCATTTCAGCTTTAGTTTTGTTTCAGTGATTGGCTTTTTACTTCTTTGTAAACAACCGCAACAACCCAACAACAACCACAACAACCCGCAAGGGCCTCCAGCTCGTGCGAAGACTGCATCCGTGGTAATCTGGTGGCCTAAGCGCACCAAACTGTGGCCTCAATGTAGTTTACTTGCAAAGAAGCCTAGTAGCAGTAGTGATATCTACATTCCATTTCTTGAACAAAAACCCTGTTTTTGATGAAAGTAACCTCTATAGGCATCAGATCAAGGTAATTTGTCAATCGACACGACACACCTGCATCTTCTTCCCAGCTGTTACCCTCTAATGGGAATGAAAGTTTCATTTTGAGAGACTCCGCCTCCTTCCGAGTTCGAACATATAGCGACTGGCTCGGTAAACTAGGCTTTATTACAAATTATCTGAGGCCTATGCAAGTTTGGCAGCTCGTGGCTTATAACTTATTTGTTAAACTACAGTTCTGAGGTATCAAAGACACTGATATCTCTCGACCACAAAAGTAATTCTATTCTGCCAGACTGCCCCACTGCTGGGTGTAAAACATAGCAGCAAGACAATATGAGGCCAAAAAACTTATTTCTGTTCAGGCTCAGAGTGGCCTAATTCCATGGTATCGGTACCGCAAGCACAGCTTAACGACAAGAGGATTCAAGTTTATCTGGACGTGAAATGGACGCTGTCATGACAGAAAACGAATGCAACTCTCATCCTACTGCACTGGAAGCTATTTGCAAGATGATTAATTAGCTATTTTCTTTCTAAAACCAATCACATGCACGGATCACCAGTGAAATATAGAAATCTCACCCTATCTGAAACCACCCAGCGTATTTTGAAGTAGTTAGCTTTTTACCCACTCTGGCAAATGGCATCAGTTTCGTAACACTCTTGCTTCTGAGACAAAACTTTTTCATCGCTGATACATCGGCAGGTCCCGAAGATAACGCCACAAAATCAGAGTATAGTTCAACAGCAGCAACACACAGAACAGTCCTTTCCACAAAGTGTGTATTAGCAATTTTCCACCGTTTTCACAGAAAAACCGGCCTTCAACATCCCCAGTGCCCATGCAAGTGGCAATATTAGACTGTATCTGACCCAGAGTAATGCTTTCGTCATGGCAACCCCCACCCCACTTCGCATCATGATACCACAGAGTGATTTGACGGCCCATCATACTATCAAGACAAAGGGGGAACCCATGAAAATGGTGCTGCTGTTCAAACTGCCAACACTGAGAAGGTAGCAGAAAAAAATTAGCCCAGCTTCACTGACTTAATGTCACGAACACTGATGTTAACAGCGCAAAGCTGCTGAAGCAACGTCCAAGTAATGTCGCCTGTCAATAAGCTTAGCACTGGCTCTGTCATCATATACCACAGTCCGACTACTGGCATTTAAAGTATGCCAACTGAATGGGATCATTTAGGTTTGTGATTTCGGAGCCGGATTCGATCTCGTCGTCATTAAACTCTTCTTCACAGTCGGGCATGTTGTTTATTTTGTCCCAATCCACCTTCACCTTGCAGAACTTGTACAAGTGAGTCTCGACCAAGTATTCTAGCTACGCTTTAAGGTTGTATTTCTTGACCAAACCACTCTTGTACACTGGTTTAGAAAGAAGCCTTCGCTTAATGTGAACATCGATGGCAATGTTGTCGGGAACATCTCCGGGAAGACAATTCACGACAGTCTGGACGTCTATCCGATAGACGTTCAGATATATAGGATATGGGGACAGCTTGTCAGCACATTCCCATACTGTCCTCATATCCCGTATTGTCTACTGCCATGAGTATTTCGGCACGGCAATCGTGGCAGAAATGATAAAAACTATACTGTTGCAAAAAATGTAGGACCTCCAAGCACTGTTTTAGCCTCCAGTATTTTTCTGTACGCTGTCCACAGTCTGTCCACTCACAGTGGGACTGACCACAGAACAGTTCTCGTGTGCTCGTTTCTACGTCACACCTGGTAAGTTTCCCAGCTATGCGACACGCTGCCAGGTGCACATGTCGTCTGCTACATAACTTTCAATATGATCCTAACAAGCAGAAAATCTTGTTACGATTAGTATTACAAATCACCAATCTCAGGCACTGAAGCCAAAACAAAATTTTGTTGCAGCTGGCCTTTAGATGTGCACCAGTAGAGGAATTCGGCTACGCACAAGGTTGCAATACAAAAGTATTTGTTTCCGTGTAGAGCCCAAAACTCATTTATATTAAAAGAACAATTCTAATGCTCCAACCTGTTTGAAGTAGACCCTACCCTATGAAATTACCTTTTCCTCGATCCATGACATAAATATCCCACCCAAGAACACTTTTTTTTTTGTAGCCTGCTTCTCGTGTAATGCCTCACTGACGTAAGGCACTTGAATTTGTAAACAAACAAACAAAATCTCACCTGAGTCGAGGCCCAAGATAAGCCGTCCTGGCCCCAGGGGAACTATGTCGGCCACTATCGAGTCGGTCACGACCGAAGCCAGGCACTTGTCCAGGCTGGGGATGTCCTCGAGTGTTTTGTAGAGGCATACTGAGCCGTCCCATGAGTTCCCAAAGAGGTTGTTGCACGCCAGCGCCAGAGACCCATCTGCACATAGGACACCCTCATCAGCTGCTTAATTGCCCATCCACTTTAGAAGAAAGGCCTTTTCAATACCCCTCCAAGTACACCAGCTAAGGCCATCCTATCCTTGCGAATTTCCCACTCGTGTCCTCACACCTGGCTCTCTAATGCCCCTCACAGCTGTGTGCTATTTTGTTGTCCATTTTATGAAAAACCTTGTTCTCAGCCGCAACTAGCCTGTTTTAACAAAACAAAAATAGCCGACGGTGAGCCATCTACAGTAGTGCTGGATGATCAGAATGTCACGGCTGTCTGGTGATTTCTCCCTACAACACAGATAGCAACACAAGCAGCCTCACTAGGCAGCGGTGCTGCGGTTAATATTTTTCTGTTGCAAACAGTGCCTTAGTGAGCACACTTTCGTTTTCGTCTGGCACACTTGTGGCCAGAAGCTGTGGGATTCGGGCTTACTGCGATTGCCCTTTGCGCGGCCGCCGCCCACTTCCCAGTTGTTCTCCTCGTTCCCTTTCTCCCGCCTGAGGCGGCAGAGGGAGGCTCGGACGACTTGTCACTGTCGTTCGGGCCACTGCTCCGCCCTGGCGTCTCAGTGGCTGTTCTCATTGGTGCCTTTTGGCGGGAACACGGCACCGCTTCGAAGGCCGCGCTTGCGCGACCGTCCGAGCAGAGCTCTGAGAGAGACCCCTCCGAGACATCGCAAGGTGCGTACGCTACTGTTCTTGTCTGCCGGCCTTTGTCCGCGCAGACCAGTGTGTACTCGAGTTCGTCCACTCTGGGTGGTACCTGAAAGTGCAGCTCGAGCCTGTCAATCGTGATCCAACGATCCGCGACAGGCGTACCTTGCGGTGGTTGCCCACTCTCTCTCAAAGGAACCCTTTGGTCACTGCGAGAGAGAGATCACAGCACGCCCTTGCGTGCTTGCGGCGCGCACTCCGTGTCACTTCGTGCACGCAGGGGAGCCTTGCTCCTCGCACGCTCCCTTGACACGGTGACTGAGTATGTGTGTGTATGTGCGTTTTGTATATATGCGTATGTATGTGTGTGCGTGTGTGCCGCTGGAGGATGGCGTTTCAATAAACGTCTCCTTTGTGAACTTGGAGGTTTGTGTCCTTGCAGCGCAGTGCTCTCCTCCCGGTGGAGGTTGAGTGCGCGCTGCGGTGTTTCAGTGTGCGCATAATGACGGCTGATCGGGGCTTTGGTTCGCGCGACGCTCGAACCCGCGGTGGTTGGTGGCCTATGTCCACGTAGAAACCACAAAGCAGAAAAGCCGCCCTCACCCTCCACTTAAAACACTGCTTCTGTAAGCATGCCATGGCATAAGGTGCTGTCCCAATGCAACAGGTTTATCAATTCACCACGCTTTTGGACACAAGGCTCTAGGTGTTCAGTCAACAAAACGAGTTTTTCTATTCCGAACCTCATGTGTCCACCTAACCTTGTACCACCTCGTGCTACACTTTTCTCTTATCTTGGAATCAATTCTATTAAATTCAATTGTTTATTTCCATAACATATATTTAGGAGGCCAAGGAAGAAAGCTGCACGAAAGCAGTTTAAGAGGCCCTTGACCCCCCTAGAAGCAACAGCTTAATACCCTTAAAAGAGTACAGACATCAAATTTTGGTAGCATTTTTCTTCTTGTTAATTATGCATAAGAAAATCCTGTATATGGATCACCACATGGTTTTCGTCTACAACTGGTAAATAATTCACAGTGGAATTTCCCTTCATCCCTAGTTTCAGTTTCAACAGGCTGGCTTTAGCGTTGTAGTGAATTAAAGCAACAGAGGAATGATTATTTTGGTGTTTTCATCTTTCTCTTGATCTAGTGACGTCACAGCCATCGCTCAGCTGTTGAAACCAATACAAGTGAGAAAAAAAATTCAATTATAAATTATTCACTGGCCTTAGGTGAACAGCATGTGGTGATCCGCGTACAGTAATGTCTTATGCACCATTGCAAAAGATAAAACATGAACCCAAATATTAGGTGTCTATACTCCTTTAAGGGTCATCTTGCCTCTGCAAAACATACCAGCATGAGATGGGGAATCCTCAACTGCGCACATCCAGCCAGCTTGTCTATAGTCCTGCCATGGCCCTGCCATAGAGTTATGTTCGCCAGCTCTCTACAGGAAGTGCGCAGAGTGTGGCCCAGCAACCACCCACAAAGCATCGCAAACACAACCACCTACAGCATACAGTAAAAAATAACTGGAACAATGACTCTGTGCTAAGCTAACCATGTATTAGAGGAATACAGATATCAACTTTTTGCTTGCAAGTTTTATTCTTTAATATAATGCATCAGATGTTAGTGTACATGGATCAAACCATGATATTCACCTATAACCATTAAATAATTCTAATTCCTTTTCCGTGTTGTTTGGTCTAATGAACCAAATGACAGCTGTAATGTACAGCTGATGTTTAGGTCACATAGACAAGAGAAAAATGACAGCATAACTGCTCATATGGCATTTGTTGTCACTGCAGCCACTGAAGCAGCCTGGCTTTTGTCTTGTTGGTTTGTAGGGTGCAACGTCCTAAAGCAACTTAGAAAGAGGCCGCGGCGGCTGTGATTTGGTCCCGCGTCCTTGGGTTCAGCAATCAAGCGCCAAAACCACTGAGCCGCCGTGGCGGTGCCTGACGTCCTGTAGTCAATTAAAATGACAAATCAGCAATTATAATGCATTCCTCTTCGTGCCTCACCTGACCTCAAGAGTGCACTAAAGTGTGTTCTGAAAAATTTTGTTTTTACTTTTATTGTTTTTTGGGTTTCTGTCAATAAAAACGCTTTAGTCAAGACAATGCAGCAGCCCCCCCAAGTTAAGCCCACAAAAATAAAAACATGTCTGCGCTGCTTCCTTTTGAGAGACTCAATTTTATCACTATAATCCACAGCAACCTCTATTAACATTTTCAGGCATGACTTAAATAGTATTTCTGACAAAACCGCTGCATACCTGTGCTGAAGAGAAAATATGTGAGAATAAAAGAGCTCAGCTTCATTGCTGTCAGTCACCTTGGCCATCTCTCCCAGCCATCTCTTGCAGGCATCGACAGCTATCAGAAGTGTGGTCACCTTGACTAAGTCAGCAAAATGCTATGTGGTGCAGGCAAAGATGATTTCCCCAATCTGGAGCTGGGACCTTTAGTGGAGCCTTCAGGTTGCTCTGGCACATTCCAAAGTACCGAGAACTTGCTCTCGCATTACTATGTGTACTATATGTAGCTCCGGATACATTGTTTCATGGTGAGAACATCTAAAAAGCTTGCATGAATAGATGACCAAGGCTGTACATGTAATGTTGCTGCAGTGATGACGCACCCTACAGGCGATGCAACTACAGTGGTGCACTGAACTCCTTCAGACAGTGTGCAGGGATGTCTTAGATGCTGAAGAGCTCTCATAAAGTACTGTCAACACACATCGATGCAAACCATCTCCGCAGCTAGCCTCGACAGGGCTTAAAACATCAAAATGGCAACAAGGTACAGTGGTTTTTCATGCGCCGCATGGACAGTTGGAGGCATTATAACAGATGGGTGCATAACCGCGAAGCCACATACTGATACACTGGATCCGGTAAAAACGTCCCCGAAAAAAAATGTCCCTATCGGCGAAGTAGGAAAAAATGTCCCCGAACGGGGCTGAAGTCTTGCGCTATAGGACGTAGACTGCGTTTCCTCGTGGCGAGCTGCAATGATGAATGATGCATGTTAACTTTATTACAGCGGTTTTGCCTGTCGGCTTGGAATTGACCACGAACATCGAACTGATGCGGGCATTCATGACAAAAAAAATCATGGCAGCGGTAAACCAGTGACAGCGCCCCGTCTTCACTTTGTTTGAGGGGAAAAGAGGAGCTGACCATCGTCTTTACTGGAGAAGCTTAGAGCTATGCTTTAATATGTCCGCGATGCACGACCGGTAACGCTTCGTCCTGCTTATACCATCATCACCCTTATCACAATTCTACACCAGCATCAGAAAAACGGTTGAACCTTTCGCCACAAGGTCTGGAAGGTAATTCTAGTGACGTCTTCTGCTTTGGGCGGTTCCCCGAGACTACCATACGCCGATCCGCTTGTACCCTTCTAAGTGGACAGTGTTACCAAACTTATTAGTCCTGCCATATATGATTTCTTAACGAGCGGCGGAGCTCGAAACCTCGCAACGTATACAGAGCCAGATGGCTCTTTCACCATTCTTTTAAGCAGTTCTTGTAAACATTTCGGGTCCCCAGAGGATGCTGGTTTCAAATGATGATTACATTTAACTCAAAGCCAAAAAAAAAAAAAAATGGCATAAATTTTTTTTCCTTTTTTTTTTTATGTGAGTTCCGGAAGAAACGCTTTTCAGGGCAGGTTTTGGTCTTGGGGACGTTTTTCCCTAGTTGCCGCTTCTTCAGGGGACGTTTCTTCCGTGGACGTTTCTTCCGGGGACGTTTTTACCTACACCCACTGATACACGTAGTACGTTTATGCACCAGTGCGTCATGCGTGATGCCAGAATCTGTGTCCCTAGATTCTGGGACGCCAAAAAATACCTAAATGAGGTCGGTTACAAGCACCAAATTTTGGCCATTAACAATGCATTGGGCTCTGCGGAATTCATGATCGCCTGTATGAAATAAGCCATGAAACAAACCGGTGCTCCGGCTCACAGCACGGGATGTGCTTTAAAAATACAGCAAAACTGGTCACTATGATAAGTTTTAGGTGTGACGTACGAAAGGGAACGACGAGGTGAAAAAACGAATGCTAACGTTTAGTCTAGCAGCCATGTCTAGCTGACCAGACATGGCAGTCAGCTCCGCTAAGAGAAATGAATGGTACGCGCGAAGTTCTCTGAACATCTGTCAGCCGAGAGTGAAAGCTCAGAAAGCTAAACGAAGCTCACAGCAAGCACCGGTCACTGCATTGAACGTGTGTACAGTACTCGCGTTGCAAGTGCGCGTGGTCATTCACAAGAGACGATCAGCACTGTTTCGGCCCCACCTTTGCAGCACTTGATATCGTCAATGTCCTTGTTGAAGGTGGTCGCCGGGACAGATGCCATCAGCGGCACACGTAAAGTTTAGTCGACACCACACAAAGCAAACAAGGATGCACGTGGAGCGCCGAAAGCGCAAAACACACGTTCGCTGCGTCTACTCCTTTTCGCGTTTACCACGCTTGTCGGCTTGAGCATGCGCAGTGTACAGTAGTATTTCATACGAGCTTTCCTAAATGATTGGCGGTTGCTTTCAGAAACCTTTAAAATTATGCATTAAAATGCACTCTACTTACCGCTACTACTTAAAATATTAAAATATTAACTGTATTTCAACAAAGGCTTTTAATCACTGCTTTTAATTTTCTTATTCTTGTAGCTGTTAAGTCAACTCAAGTCGACCGAATCCAACTGTGTGCCAGAGCAGTCGAGCAGTTTCAGCTGTTTGCTTGGGTGGGTGACGGTCGCTGTTACAATGAAGGCTGGGGAAATTTGTTTATTAGGAATTCTATGCGTGTTGTTAACCGTCGTGCATGACTGTGACGTAAGTAGGCGGTCTTCACGCCATTGATGTTATTTTTCGCGTGCCAAGGACGACTACGTCTGTGAATGCAGAATGCTCGAGTCCACTGTGATGATTCGGATGACGCACACCTGTGTGCTCTCGAAATCGGGTTTCGCACTGAAATTCGCACTATCAGCTAACGTACCTCATGTTTGTCTGTTTTTATATTGTGTGTATGTGTGCTCAGTATCTTACTGACAGGCATTGGGTGTGTTTTAACATCTGGAAGAAGCACAAGCTAGAAATTTTTTTTGACAGATCCAGGCACAAGTTAGCGACCGTCGCGAGCACGTCTTGAACCGCTGCTGTCCAGCTTGTTCCTGTTTAGTTTCATTCATTTGACTGTGATAGATATATGGAGTCATACCTTCTGCCCCTCCGGGGTGGTGCAGTGTTTAGGGCGCTCAACTGTTGTGCCCAAGGATGCGAGATCGAATCCCGGTCGCGGCGGCCGCTTTTCGATGGAGACAAAAAAAAAAAAAAAAAGCAAGGCGTGCGAGTGCTTTCCCAGGTAGTCTGAATTTCCGTAGCCCTCCACTACGGCGTCTCTTATAGCCTGGGGTGCTTTGGGACGTTTGAGTTTGAGTTTATTTGATTTAGACAAAACTGTCTGGGTGAAGAGGGCTAAAGGTGACACGCGTGGTCACCTGACTGGGCCCTAGACACCCTACATTCATGCAGACAGAGTTTGGAACACAGCAAGAACACAGCAAGTTTGGAGCATAGCAAGAACACAGCAAACGATTTCATGTTGCAATATATACATAGGAAAAAAAAAAACACGTATGTTACAAAACAAACAATACCCACAGATAGGTTTGCTTGACAAAAAAAAAAAAAAAAAAACACCTTTGTTTCAAAAAAAAAAAAAATAATACAAACAGATACATTAATTTGACAGAGCGAAAAGAAAGACATTCCAGAAGAACTTGATCTTCCAAACAGTGTATAATATGCGAACATTGCATTGCTTACACACACCAGCTGGTTTGAACTTATTCACGTGGCATTCACTGAAGAAAATGACTAAAGAAGAAAATCTTTGCCTGTTTCCGGAAGGCAGGCAGAGAGGAACAGGTTTTCATGATATCAATCAGGTCAGGATAGAGGTTCAGGAGGTTAGGAATTTGCCAACTGAATAATTGTCTACCATAATTCGTCCGGCAGTTGTTCTTGATAAAAATGGTTTTCCTAAATTCGTAATGTGGCTCATGTTTTGTATATTTGAATATGAATAGTGCTGGATTGCTTTTAAAATCTGAAAAGGCAACCTCTGACAATCGCAGCTGAAATAATGATTCAATGTCCAGAATTCGATTTGGCCTGAAATGTAATGATGTCGAGTCACGTCGTGATAGATTTTCAATAAAGCGGACACCTTTCTTCTGTAATAAATAGAGGCTTTCCATATTTGTCCTCGAAGTGCTGCCCCATACAAGCAGGCAGTAATGTAGCCGCGAGTGAACAGTGCTGAAATAGAGCTGATGCCGGAGATAACGAGGCAACAGTAAACGGAACCGATTGAGCATACCAATGCATTGTGCAGCACTGCGTTTAATGAAGCGAACATGACAAGACCAACTGAGGTTTTCCTGAAAATCTAGAAAAACACCTAATGTGTACAGATGATTTTCTATGTTTTTGATAAGCTTTTCCTTGATACTAAGCAAAGCAGATTCAGTCGATTTATTTTTTTGGTTTGATGGCGGCAAAAAAATAATAATAAAAGAACGCTTATGCACTGTGTGGTGTTACCACATGTTAAAAGTCCCAGGTGATCAAAATGAATCCTGCTTGCGATGTTCCTCATAGCCCATTTTTCGCGTTGGGAGCTAAACACTGCATACCAGAACGTGATGTTAGGCTAAGCACGTGTGTTGCCACCTGTTGTCTTCCGCAATAAACGCGCTGTTGTCTATAACAATGGTTAGAGGAGTGCTTTGAAGAAAGGCATAGATCTGTTGCTTTGTTCTGATCTGAGAACTGCTTGTTTGTGAAACAGCCTTCCCTGGCCACTTCCTTCCAGTGCATATATCAGAACACATAGTCCTGAAAGCAGCACAAAATAGACAGGGTGCAAAGAGAACACACATCACAAGCGGTGATTACCCGCAGCAATATCTCGATGGTTAGTGCGCTTGAATGCTGATCTAGAATCGCGAGTTTGATCCCAGTCGTACTTCGATGGAGGCAAAGTGCAAAGCGCGCTTGTACTGTGATGAGCGTGCATGTTAAGGAACATCTGTTATTTGAAATTTTAGGAGCCCTCTGCTATAACATCGTTCATAGCCGATATTGCTTTGGAGAACTCTATAGCACAGAACTGGGTTAAGTGGAGAAATATGGGAGAGGCCTTCGCCCTGCAGTGGGTATAATCAGGCTGATGATGATGATGATAGACTAAACCAGACCAAGCACTGACTTATAACAAGATTTCTTAAGGATGAGGAAAAGAGAAGTGTAAAAAAAATTAGATGCTTTGTGCAAACTAAGCACCTCAAAAAGAATAGAAAAAAAAAAAGGACATCAGGGGAGACCTCCATTACAAGTGCACCAACTTATTTTTATGCAGTATGGTAGATGGCTGACTAATACAGTTCTTATTCAATTTTGTGATGTGAAATTCCTTCACAATTTTGTGAATTAATTGAACTTGGAAATTACAAACTTGCACAACATTTTGGTAGCTTGATTACAGGTAGTGTAGACAATGTATGAAGATGCATAGTAAGGTGCAACGGAATGTTTTTGTCCATTTTGTATACAAAAAGCTTGCTTAAGCTACCAAAAATGCAGTCTGAACGAGCCTGTTTCTTGCATTCACCAGCTTTCAGTTCTCTCAAATGTTAGAAGCAATGGTTTAGTGGTTTTCTCTTTTCACTTTTTTGCTTTGAGGAGGCTAAAAAAAAAAATGTTTAAAAATGTTGCATAAAGTTAGATTGTCAGAGAATGGGTGGATTGCTAAGCTGTCCTCCTCCTCCACCTGCTCCTCCTCTTTTGTGACAGGCACAATACGAGGATGTGCGTTGCAAGTGCATCTGCCCCAGCACGGCTGTGGTCAAGGGCTCCCAGACAGATCGCAAGCTCTACATCATGAACGTGTCCCCACAGCGATGGTAAGGAATGCTTACACACGCAGGGCAATGCTGAAGCCTGACAACTAATTGCACTGCTTTGTTGTGCAGAAGCAAGTGCCGTTAGTTGCTTGCTTACTCATTTCCTCGTACCAGAAGTGCAAAATACTGGCCTAATGTCATGCATGTTTGCCAGTTTAGTTCACATTCTGCCTTTTTAGTGTTTAAACTAATGCTATACATTGCTGCAGAGAGTGCTAGTGTATGCTTTTCACAGTCTCTTCAACCCACGGGTATTGTGTCAAAACATTTCATGGTTATCTTAAGCTATCTGGACATGCAACAAAAATACGTCTCGGACATTTTAAAAAGTGCCATATCCTACATTGTTAATCCATCTGCTGATTGCAGCCTTAGCCATTATGTGTCCCAGCACAACTTTGCTTATTGTTTCAAAGAGCGTGTGGTTATTTCCACTTATTTTCGATTGTGCAGTGTTCATTTGATAAAGCGGTGCAGCAAGTTCAGACTAGAAGCTAAAATTAGCATATCACTGTCTCTCTTTTGTATCAGCATTAGCCTGTGCTTCGACCTGAGCATGCATTATTAGCCGGGGTCAAAAAGAGAGCCCAACAGATGACCTTAGAATGACAATTTCGGCAGGTCTGTGCTACTTCATGATTGCATTCACCTTGTGAAGGAAAAGGCATGGTACATGCAAGGTGTCAACAGAACAAAACTTTCGGCTGTTGTTTACAGTGGAATCTCGATATTTTTTTATGGGCATCGAAAATTGAAAAGTAATGTCCGAAAATCAAATTATATTCATAACGGCCCCAAAAGATCGCAATTGAAAAATGCTTGGCACAGAACTTACCTTTATTACCAGTAACTTGTCATTTTGCACTGGACTTCTTTTTTCTTCAATGTCTAGAAGCACACATAGAAGAAAATGTCAAGGTTTCATCACTTAGCTCTGCACTGCCGTGGCAATGACATGAAGATCATCTAAAACTTGCTGCCCTGCCAACTTCGTTGAAAGAGCCATTCCTTTCCCGCAGATCCCTTCAAGAGATAAACATGCAGAGATGTTATCTACGCGCAACATCTTAGCAGGCTGCCAATGTCAGGACTTTGACAGCGGGGGCACAAAACTTGCTGAACCCGCTATGAAAATTTAACAAAAGTAAATTGATTACCCGAGCCATACCTGCCAACTCTTCCGAATTTTCCGTAAAATGTACGAATTTTGGCCAGTCTTATGATTTTACGAATCTTGTGGAAAATTTTCTGGAAAATGTTTTATTTTCGGAAAAAAAAAAAGTGCGGACATCTATTAACATCATGGCCTCCGAGATAACACCACACACGCGGAAGGGTAATCTCGGAGGCCATGTTAACATTATTATGGTACCTTTGGCGGCCACGAGAGGGCAACACATATTTGTGATATGTGGCATGATATTTGTGATATCGTAGGTCCAGCTTGCCATATTTGACCTGCTGGAGCACAGACTCACAGTGCAGTCTTCAAGAGCTAAACATAAAGAGGTGATAAGGTACCTACTGTGAGTGTGCTGCTCGGTATTAAACTCATTATTATCAAGTAGCAGGCTAATATCACAGTGTATTCACACTGAAGGCAGTGCACTAAAATAAACTGAGAAAGACACAGGCAGCTGCTAGGAGAGGGCACTTGTTTGTGTCGTGTATGTGTGTTGAGAGGGTAGCTGCTAGTCAGTGACCAAGTGGGTAGCACTGCTCAGCTGCAGTGGGAAGCTGCGGAGGTTTCTTAACCTTTACACCTAAAGAACGCTTTGTTCTTTTCATGTGGTAACTGATAAGTGACCACTCTATTAATGGATGTTCACTCCAGCTCAGGAGACTCTTAAACCTCCCTTGGACACTTTGGACTGTGTGTGTATTTTTCACCCATGCCAGTGAATGAGAATAGGGTGCAACATACTATAAATAGGTGCCTTATTCTAATTATTCTAATTAAGCGTGTAAAACTAACCAGCCCATCAGCAAACCTAATTAAAGACTGCAATGAAGGTTCTTGTGCGCTCTTCTCCTTTTTCTCCTCGTGCCATGCAGCAACTGCGAGGGAGTGATCCTGCCCCAGGCAACGGACATCCGGGGCAAGGAGAGCGAGTTCTGTCCCCGCTGCAAGTGTCGCTACGAGCGGCGCAACACCACCACCATCCGGGTGCTGGTGATCCTCATCATCTGGGTGATCTCCTTGCTCACTGTCTACATGCTGTTCCTCATGTGCCTTGATCCACTGCTCAACCGACGCAAAGCGGCTGCCGCCTACCAGGAGCACGTCGACGAAGAGCTCAACCTGGTTGGTTTTCCTGTGGGAACACTTTTTCTTTGCAATGGGGCACTGAGGGCAACTCCATTCACTTATCTGCCTCGGCAAAAAATGCTTCTCTGGCTCTTTCTGGCTTATTGCTACCTTTTCTAAGCAAGAGATACATTTATTGCCAAAAATAATTGGATTTGAAGCATTTGTTCTCTCGCTTCTAGATTTCAACTTGTGGCATCAGGGCTCCACTGATTAAAAAGGGAACAGCAGTATGGCCTTGCATTCGGGATCCATGCAATGAAAACTGGAGCCCTAATGCTACTAGTTGCCGGACCTCCCATAGGATCCACAGACCAAAAAAACAGCAATTCGAATTGGACAAAATTCAGCTGTTTATGGATTGTGGCGACACCTGTGGTCATTAGAGTAAACTTGCGAAGTTGCAAGCTTCGAAGTTGTTAATAAGCATTTAATCAGCTGGTGACGAAATCACTTGAAAAGATACAGTATCAAAAATTCATGGACATAACAGTTCAACAGCTAAAATAAAAGATAAATTAAAAGCAGAGTAAAGAAAGGTTTTTCGAAGTAATGGCGATAATAGGCAACAAGTTTTTATTGCATGCTTCTAGATTGCGTCACCGTCCATAAACATTCGTAAGGTGCCTATTGAAACACGTCACTTTTTGAAAGTTTATTTTGTGGACTGGTATGTCGAGCTCTGATGGAAATTATTGTGACGTCACCACACATTGCTTGCAAGAATTGCTAGTGGCGTTGACACACACATTTAATTCCTTGGTCTTGTCTGGTTTATGAAAGCCTCATTTTCAGCTAAGCTGGCTTGTTTCAAATTTGGAATGTGTTAATCTATTTATACAAGCCAACTTCCATTTGACCTCAGTCAGTGTCCTTATTACTAATGCATTCTGTGTCCCTATTACTAATGCATTCTGTGCATAGCACCAAGGCATTTCTTCTGTGATTAGCCCCTTGCAAATGTGGAGGAGATCACTGAATTTTGCACAACTTCCATGCCTGGGGCCCATCACTAACCCTGCAACCTTCTGCTTGTTCCCTGTAGAAAAGAGTGACCTTGGGCTTAACCGAACACGTAAGTATGAACCACACGCGACGGCTGTGGTCATGGTGCAGGCAAGCTTAAGGCCCTGCTTCCAATCTGCCAAGTTCGCCTTGGCGAGGGCACGAGCTTTTTCTGTAGTTTTTGCAAGTTTTGTTCACCTCCAGACATCCTTAGATCAATACCCCTGTGGTTTGCTTAAGTTAAGTGAACTTACGGAGAATGTGACTTGCCATAAGTGAACTCTGACAAAGCTAAATGTCTTAGGTGCAGTGTCGCCCGCAGAACAGTGCACTCTGGTTAGAGTGCATTCGCGGAGCGTTCTTTGCTGGCCGAGTGTGTAGCCCTGCCAGCAGTGACTTTGATGACGCAAAATGTGAGCCATTGAAAAAGCACTCACAGCTTTATTTTACTTGCTGCAATGACATTTTTAAAAAAGGATTGCTTCCGTACAGATTGCAGATTGCTCTTGGAGTTCACTGTATTATTCACCTGCCAAGTAGCCTGAAAGAGTAGAGGAGCCAAAAGGATTGTCTTCTGCTTTCACTGCAAATGCATCACCACTCATTCTAGTGGTGCTGTCAGAATTTCATGGTCGATTTTATTTCTGCTTGGCATTGAGTCATTCTGGAGTACATATTTTCCTGTTTCGGAACGATTCCATATGACGCAGGCCACTGCCAGTAATTGATTTTCACACAACACCTGCTGTGTTTTTGCCACTATGCACTTGCATTAGTGCCATGGGTAAGCTGTAGTGAACATTTTTTTTTTTTGCTGGCAGTGCTGGCAGCCTTGTGTAACCATGACAAGTCCACTTGTCGAAATGTTGGCTCATCTGCGAACTGAGGCGTACCCCATTTACCCTTGTTCAGTTCGTCTTCATACTGTGCAAACCATCTTCTTCCTCTCGTTCTACATGAGGAAGAAGGTGGTACCAGGGAACAAGGGGAGATGGGGAAGGATCTCTTGATGGCACTCCATATGCAGCTCTTGCTGTAGAAAACTGCATAAAATGGGCACTTTGTATTTCCCACTTTTGTTTAGGGAACTCTCATTATTAGATAAAAACAAGGATGAAGAGCGGTCCAAAAACCACACAGAAAACAGAGAGAAAGGAAAGGACACACAGATGGGGAATGAAAACTTAAGTTTATTGTCCTGGCATCTAGGTAATATATGCAGAAAGTGTCAAGAGCAAGAAGAATAATGAAGCCAGATAGCTGAACATCAGCTACAGCAATTGGGCAGAAATCCTAAAATCACCCAGCTCCTGACAAGAAATGCAACCTTTAGAGCATAGCCCTTATATGCCTGTTTGTGGCCACGAGGCTCTGCGCCACTCACTCGTTGGACACCCAAGACAGCCCACCAGGCAGTGTGTGGGCCTTTGAGGTTTGCATTAACAGAAGCGTTAGATGTGCCTTCTCTCTCTCTTCCTGCTTCCGTGCTCTCTCTCGTTCCTTTCGCTTGTGAAAATTTTTAAACGCTTAAGGAGACCACCTGCGCACAAGAAGGCAAAAGCTGCCATACACGATAATCTGTCCGCGTCATCCATGCCACTCTTAGCTTTGTTTTTGAAATATAAGCCACCTGTAAAAGTAAAGTAGTGTAAAGCAGTCTCAGCCAGTTTTTTCTGAGCAATAAGCGACACAATTGGTGGAAATGCTTCACCTGTTGCTGCTGCTGCCAAACGAACAGTAGAAGCTTAGCATTGCTGAAGCAGCAGCTAGGCGCCGCCTCCAAGGGGACCATGCTGTTCGTGCTGCCGAAGCTAGAGCTGCACCCAAGTTTTGCATTAGGGAATCTTGTAATCATCCTCAGAATTTGTCCATACAGACTACAGAAAGTGTAATGGCACAGCTATCTCTTAGGCTCTCACTTCATGCTGCTTCAATGATCTCTTGCACGGTTTTGACACCGCTCCTGCACAGCAGTGCACACTTGTTTCTGAAGTCAGGTGCGCATTGAAAATTTGTGCGATGACAAAACCACGCAAGAGATCTTTGAAGCAATAGAAATCGCAAAGCCTAATAGACCACTGCAAATGCGCATTTTTATAGCCTTCCTATTGGGAGGGTTGCCTGAAAGCTCAATGATTCTAGTTTTCCTGCTTTAATACTATTTCCAATGTCTGGCTATCTGGCTTGTTTTTAACGCTTTCTCTATTTACCGAGATGTCAGAACAATGAACTTTAGTTATTAGCCAGTGTCCTGCCTTCCCTTTCATTGCCCTTTGTGTGGCTTTTGTGCTGTTTTTCATCCTAGGTGAACAGCTAACTAGCTAGAAATGGTTGAAGATAAAAATTACCTAGTCTCTTGAGGTGCACCTTGGTGGAGGATCTGTTATGTGAGGAATTTGAGTCTAAATTGAAGACAGCGCATTCTGCTTTGGAAAAGGAAATAATAGTTGTCAAGCTAATAAGAGATAAGCAGAGAGCTGAATGGGTCAAGGAACTAGCTAGATGATATCCTAGTTGAAATTGGTGTGATGAATAAGGCATGCGCAGGGCAAGTAATGCAAAGGCAAGATAACCGTTGGTTGAAATTGGTGTGATGAATAAGGCATGCGCAGGGCAAGTAATGCAAAGGCAAGATAACCGTTGGTTGTTAAGGGTAACGGAGCAGGTTCCAGAAGAAAAAAAAAGGCAAGTGTGGCGAGGGGCAGCGGAAAGTTAGGTGGGTGTATGAGGTGGTGGCAGCTGGCACAAGACTGTGTTTACCAGGTCTGGACGGAAGAATAGGCACAGTGGGGCTGATATTGGTGGTTGGTGTCTGCAGGAGGAGCCTCTGCCTGTGCACCAGCAGCGCACACGCCGCTCGAGCAGTAGCGTCCTGAACAAGGTGGGCCAACAGCAGGACAAGTGGAAGCGCCAGGTGCAGGAACAGCGCCGGAACATCTACGACAAGCACACCATGCTCAACTGAGCGTGGCTCATGGCCGTCACCTGCTCGCCAAAGCCCGTCCCCCTCTCTCTCGAGTGTCTTCAGGGAGCAAATCTTTTCTTGGCTCCCTCGCTCCCCCAAAAAGCTGCTTTAACCGGCAGTCCAGTTGATGCATCAGTCCTCAGACCGTGCAGTAGCAAAATCTATTTGGTACACATCTCTGCTGAAACTGCCGATGCTTCTGAGTGGGCTCTGTTGTAAAAAGCGAAGGGAAAAAGAGTAGTGCGGAGAGAGGCGGAGCTAACTTCACACAGCATCATTTCAGCTGGGGAAAGCATATAGAATTCAACTGTGTCACAATGGCGCACAAATTGTAAAAGATGTCGTACAGGCTTCGAGTGGAAGCCTTCGAGCGGAGCGGAGCCTTTCAGTGGAAGTCAAACCAGGCTTCACTTTTCGTGGAAGCATTGGTTCTTTTATGTTCTTTCATCGAGAGACTACCGTGCAAATCGGCTACCATCAGAGGTGGATCAAGCTTTGCTTTCAAGCACAATTCCTCTGTCCGGGCTCCCTACACCTGTTATAATGCAAAACCATCTCAATACAGCGTTGATTACGCTAGCTTTTGAAGATAGCTAGGGGTTTCTAGTGCAAAAGGGGCGAATCTCGAAAGCTGTTCCTCTGCTCATGATGGGTTTTTCAGCCTCTGCTTTGGTCCTTATGAATTACACGCTTTGCTAGTCATGCATTGTATATGTGCACTTTCTTCCACCCTGCGCTCTATAGGAGAGCGGTGGGCACCAGGTTGTTTTGCACCAGCCTTGGTGTTCTGTTGACTATGTTCGGATTCACTGTTTAATTTATCACGGTTCGCTTCACACCTTCGTGGCCAGGCCCAGACTGTACCTGTTATCTTGTGTGCTCACAAGACCATACATAAGATGCGTAGTTTGCCTGAAGGTGTTGTACTAGTAATGGTGACTCTTATGCCTCCTCCTCATCCAATGCAGCAAAGGTTGCAGGTTTTGCGAAGATGGGAAGAATTTAAGGAATTTCCTCTATTTTATCATATCTGCATGTTTTGTCTTTTCAGTAAGGGTGCTTGGCATTTTGATTGTTGTTTTGGTCTATCACTTGCACGTACATAGCCTATTATGAAATGTCATACTCTGGTGATAATCTAGGATTGTTGCGGGAGTATTAAGGCAAGGGGTAACCAAGATATGAGGAATCTTAAATAAAACAACACGATGAGGTTCGGATGCGTCTTTAGTTGAAAAATGAAAGCTGTACTGGCTCACAAAACTAGGAACCCTTATCCCTCATGTCGTGGCAAGTGTATCTTTACTATTTCTGCGGTATTGTAATGATAACATGTAGTATTGCCCTCAAAGCCAGTCGAGGCTCTTTTCCCATGACTGTCTTGCCGCTGGCTCCAAAGGGAAGAAAAAGCGTTGCCATTTCACGTTTTCCATGTGCACTGTTTTGAATGCCTTGTTATGTGAAAGAAATGTAAAAATATTCACCTGTTTCATGTGATGTATTGAACCCTTTGGTTCACAAGCCGTAAAAGGCATTCATCTACAGCTGCTTTTACCTGGTAACAATTGTTTTGTGTTATCTCTGAATGGGGCTCTGTATTCTTACCAGTTGCAAAACTTCTCATGGCATTGAAATATCAAGAAATGGCTCTATGAATGCGCAAAATTCGGGTGTTTACAGATGGTGGTAATGCTCGTAGCTCAAGTCAAAAACATTGAAAGCCTTCATAAATGCACAACCACGTGGTAAAAAAATAATTGAAACAGATTAGATGCAGTATCACAAATTCAAAGACATAGCAATGTAAGAGATGATTTAAGAGGCAAAAGAAGAAGAAAAAAGCAATGCTTTTCCGAAGATTATGTCAACGATGGATGACGGCTTCTAGATGGTGCTACCATCTGTAAGCATCCAGAAAGTTGTCCCTTTGAAGCAGAGTTTCCTAACCGGCACCATCTAAGACCTCTGTCCTTACTGGCAGAGGTCTTAGATGGTGAGCACGATTACATAGAATAGACATTTTTGTATGCAGCTTTGTCTTCTGTTTGGCCGTCTTTGGCATACTTGTTGGAGCTTGTAAACTTGGTGAAATCAAACCGACTCAGCTTTCAGATGATTTTGGCGAATACTAAAGCAAAAAGATCCAGAAAGACAATGATGCAGTGCAAGACACATCTTATGTCAACTTTACTATGAATAATAAATTGACATTTATACTCTGAACATTCATTGCACAGGGCATATCCTGCATTGTCTTCCACGTCTGTTTAGTTTGTTGCAATAGCATCTGCACTCTACTTGAGGGCTTCCCTTCAGACATTAAAGGTGCTCTGATGCACAGCTTTGATCACACTTATCTAGAGTGCTCAAGCAGCATAAAGTCAGTACCTACGTACTCACTTTATTGAACTCGCTTCTGCTTTAATATAGCCCCAAAGTCGTGTGAACCATACAAGCTCTGTTTACATGGACCTAACAGCGGAGGGTCGAGTTGGGGAGTTGAGTTGAGTGGACCCGACCCTACCGGGTTTACATGAACCTGATCGACGAGCATAGAACCGGCTCTGGACGAGCGGCGATTACAGCGACACCTCGTGTCGAGGCGAAGAATGAGCAGACGGCACCAAATTCCAGTTTATTGTACTGTTCTCATCTCCCACTGTGCCCCGACTCAACCCAACAGTGTTTACATGCTTTCCGCAGTGGAGTCGAGTCCAGTCAACCCACCCCTTGCACGGGAGTTGAATGTACTTGACCCGTCGTCTTCTTAACTCCACCCGACAGGGTTTACATGAACCTGATAACTGGTTTTCCACCCCATAACTCAACTCAACCCGCTCTTGTCGGGCCCATGTAAAGCTGGTACAGACACATGAGTTTTGCCCTTAGTGAACCAGCTGTGTTAAGATTTGATTTAAATTGCTCTGCATCACGCCGCTTGAGTGTTCTATACAAGTGTGATCGACTGTGCATCCAGCCATTGTAGCTCAGTGGTGACAAGGCTTGGCTACTGAGTTGGAGGACCCGCATACAGAAAGAAAACACATTCTTTATGGACTCGCTTTCATCCCTGGCTGCACAGTTGCATTTGGATGGCGACGGAACACAAAAAGCAGCCACTTGCTGTACGATGCCAATACAGGTTAAGATCCCCAAGTGGTGGAGCCTAATCCTCAGCCTTCCACTACTGCATTCTTTATAGTCACTGTGCTGGTTTGGAATGTTGAACCCCACAATTTACGCTTTTGCTTGTACATCAAAGAGAGCAGTATTAATGCAACTGATAGAGCACAGCTACTGCAGTTCACATCCAGTCTGGCAATGTTTAATGCCGGCACAATTCAGATTTGGGTCGACAGTTTTTCTCCAGTCAGCAATTTTTTAAACACTTCTACAATCATGCTGAATTTCCATAGTTTTCATGTTTTTCATATCTTTTAACCCAATCCCCAGCAGTGTTGACACGGAGCTATGCAAAACAACTTATCTAGATTGCAGAGAGTAAGTTCAAAGCTGTAGTCAATAGTATTTTCAACTGCCATACACCGGAAATATTCACAAGCCTATTGCCTTTCTGCATAAAATCTGATGGTGTGAGTGAAAAACTGGGAGCATTCCTGTGGCAGGTGAGAGGGCCATGCTGTGGTTGATTACTGGGTTTTGTGATGGCTTGAGGCCACATGACACAGCAAGAGCTTCCAACTTTGGTTGCTCCTGTGGGATGAGAATCTAATGCAGGGCTCTTGGCTCCGAGCCGGACATGCTACCTGTCCTGTGCCACATAAGCATATTCATAGTACTTAAAGCAAAGCTATCTATATCGGGTGTATTTTACATAGTGGCAGCTTATGACTGTATGCTAATGAGTATATGTTGGACTGCAGAGTGATTAACTTTAGTGTTTTCAAGTTGCCTGATACCTGCGCCAGGCCCTTACACATTTTCTGCCCCAATAGCTGTTAATCACTGAAGGGCGCTGGTGCAAATTGGGTTGATGTACCTGATAATGTTGATAACCTTTCTCTAGGCTCTCTATTGTTACGAAGTAATACAGGGTTAAAGGCAATAGGCTTGTGAATATTTCCGGTGTATGGCAGTTGAAAATACTATTGACTACAGCTTTGAACTTACTCTCTGCAATCTAGATAAGTTGTTTTGCATAGCTCCGTGTCAACACTGCTGGGGATTGGGTTAAAAGATATGAAAAACATGAAAACTATGGAAATTCAGCATGATTGTAGAAGTGTTTAAAAAATTGCTGACTGGAGAAAAACTGCCGACCCAAATCTGAATTATGCCGGCATTAAACATTGCCAGACTGGATGTGAACTGCAGTAGCTGTGCTCTATTTGCTTATGTCTTTCATGCACATTTTTCATTACGGTTTCCATTTGCACAATTGCAATGGAAAGCAGAATTGTATATCGTGCCTTTGCAGCTGATCACCTCCGACTGTGCATCTATGCACACAAATATAAATTGTGTTGATTTGCTATGGATTGTGCATCAACGAACCCAAGGTAAACCTTCAGCCACTGAAAGTCATGAAAAGGGAATTTTTCAGATGGCCAGAGTTATGTAGACGGGTATACTGAAATTTTCACTGTATATTATCATTGATAAATTGGGATCTTTCTGCCAGCTTTCTTTAGCAACTTAGACCGTGGTATATTTATTGACTGACCATACCTATAGTTATGACAAATGCAGTCTGGTGTTGTGGCACAACCAAGGAACCTGGCCAGCAAAAAGCGTGCAATCGTGCTGAAAGTGTGGCACTAATGATACTACTAGGAGGTGGGAGGGGAAAATGATTTGAACATGGGTCATATAAATTTAGGATGACACCAGTTTGTAAAGCAGCTTGCAAAATTCTGTAGCCAGAGTAGTTTTGGCACAATTTAATGTGCAGAATTTCAGTTATTCCAAACATGCTCCCAGGAGCATGTTTGATTGGTTCTAGTTTGTTCCATCTGAAACTCAGTGGGAACCAAGTGGTACTAATTGGAAACTTTTGGAAACCAGTTAAACGAACACTACTATGGATGATACAAATGCATGAGCCGTGATTGCCTCTGAGCAGTAAGCACTGCCGGCAATATTGCCGATGCCACAATGGTGTTGCACAGCTGTATATGGTTGTGTGCACAGGGTGCAGTGTGCAGTGCCCACACAGCCATAAATAAATCTAGTCGGCTCTAAACTGATCTGTGTGAATTCATTTCCCATGCTTCTGTATACGTGGATTTCGTTCGTGTTGGATACAAATTTCGGATGGTATGAATTTGCAAATCTGTGAGGTATTATCGAGTTAAGTGTAGGTTGGAAGCCAGCCCCATGAAGACACATTCTGGAGATAAAACAAATTCCCCATGCATTCCTCTTGCTTGTACTTAGACTGTTCTCTCAGCATGACAAAACTGTGTGTTCATCACGGGTTGTTTTCTGTTTTTGCTACATGAAGCCTCCTAACTGCCGTCACTATAATTTTGCGCTACGATTCTGCAGCATTAAGGGCCCACGAAACCCTGGAGGCATTGGCAGTGCTGTCAGCCTAGCGTGCAGAAAATCATGGGCATGCAGGTGGTAGATGGGTCATGTTTCACATAGTGTGCTAGCTGACAAATGAATGCTAATCGGTACATGCGAAATAACAGTGGCACAAATTAAAGGACTAGTGATTGGCTTGAAAGTGATTACAAATGAGGATCAGCAAAAGGACCAGCAGACAGGACCTGTTAATCGTGTTGTGGCTCTGGCTGTGCGAGCGGCTTGTCTGGTGTACCGTCTCGACGGGTCGCCGTGGCTCAGCGAGTACGGCACAGGGCTACTGAACCGGAGTACCTGAGTTTGATCCCGACGGCGGCGGCCACATTTCGATGGCAGCGAAACGGAGAGGCGTCCATGTGCTGTGCGATGTCAGTGCACGTTAAAGATCCCCCCCAGGGGATGAAATTTCTCCGTAGCCCTCCACTACAGCTCCACTTCCGCTCTTTCTCTCTTTGACTCCCTCCTTTCCCTTACTTAATGCGGCAGAGCTTGAGTACCTCTCCTGTTTTTACACAGTTTTTTTTTTTGAGCGATAGAGTGAAATAGCGGGGGTGTTACTATGAAGCAGGGCAAGAATGTACACACATTGGTAGTGGTTTATGATGGGTGCAAAAAGAATGAGGCACATAAGAAGGCCACCTGTGACAGGCACTTCTGTATACTTTTCCTATGTCTTTCATCCTTTTTTGCATTGCAACATCATTCCTGAGCCACTTTACAACTTGACCTCTGGATAGTTCATTTTTATTTTGGTACTTTGAAGTTCAGAATATGAAGGCTTGTTTTTTCATTACTGCCAGCCATGTGTCAATTTATGTATTCATTTTAAGTAACCACATTGCAGGTTTTCTTTTTATGGTGCTCAGTCAGTCTAGCTTTGTTTGTCTCAGTTGAGAAAAAGTAATGCCAACAGCGTTGACCTGGTTACATTTTTCTGAAAGTTGTTCTCTAGTGAACACACATACTATTAGCCAACATTCAAAGGCATTTTTTCCATATCAAAACTGCACTCGCATCAAAAAATTTCAGTATGTGCACAGGCCTGCCTAGTTTTCATCCCCAAACTTGCCTTCACGCTGAAATATACGGAGGCAGAAAACAGATTTGCATTTATGGCAGCGTGGCAAAGTCAGTGGAACAGCATTGTTATCGCCTCACCAAGATGGAGAACTCTCGCAACAATGCACAGAAAAAAGGTAGTTCAGTTACTGCGCCAAGAAAGTGTATTATGAGTGTTCATAACAGTAATGTACAGATACTACTAGCATCTTTGGGTATTCAGTGACTGCAATTCTAGGTTTTCAAAACATTGCTGAATTGGTCACACTTTAGCATTAACAAAATCTGTCAACTATTTAAATGATCAATATGATACACCATGAAAAATTACAAAACCGGGTGTTTTATGAGGCATTAACAGTGATGTACAACATGCTAGCATGCTAGAATATACCAATGCAAATCCTGAAAACCTGAATTTTGGAAAAATCGCAATAATGAAGAGTAATGAAAACTCTTTGCTGTATATTGCTTCTTTTTAATAGAACCTTTGCTGGCTTGCAGTATAGCAAACAATATTCCAATTATCTGTATCGAAAGACATTGCAGCAGATTCACAATAATTGAAACAGATGTCACAATTTTGGTTCACTGGCTGTAATTAATTTTAAACGAGTCTTTTGCCAGACACTTCCTATACATGGAGTGGTGGCCAAGGCCGAGTATAAGAACAAAGGTTGAATGCAACTGAAAATTTATTGGTCTTGTTTCGACATGGCAAGTGATCGCTCAGATATCCCCCTCAAGCCTTAATTATGCAGCACCTTGTTCCTGTGCAAGCTCCCCCAAAATGACTCGGGCTGTGAGACATTCTCAATGCAAGGGAATAGCTGGTTGCACTCGCGTGGTGTACAACTGGATTAACCAGTAGCATCTAGCTACCTTCTGTGGTTGAAGACAAGCTTGTTCACCTTTACTCTTAATCTGCTAAGCATCAATTGGAGTTCTGAGCCCATCGGTCCGTTCTTTAACAGAGGGTATCAACCACTATAAATGGTCGACAGAAATTTACAGGGCACAACATCTTCAGCCCTGGACAATATGTTATGCTGCTCAAGTCTGCTGACCTGAAGCAGTGTCGTGAGAAAGGAAACTCCTGTTTGAGTTTTAATCAACCAAATTCTAATTATTTGACTCTGCATTCTATTTCTCACAATTTCAATTTACAAATCTTGCGGGAAGAAAAAAAAACACATTGCTCACGGTTTTGTTCCTAGACAAGCCTGCATACCGTTTATAACCCTTGGCTGGAAGGAAGCAGATGTAGATATATACCAAGTGCACAATCATTATAAAAATTAATTTATTTAGTACCAAAAGGTTCTACATATACATTTATGTATAGAGAATTCTTCACTTGTTATCTACAGCACACACATAAAGCTCCCGTTTGTATTCGACTGTCCATCCGAGTTCGAGTTAATTAAAGGACAAACACAGGCCATCAGACAAGAAAAAAAAACAAAAACATCCCTCAAATGGCGTCCACTGATCGCATACACATTCCGAGCCGCTAGGCACAGATGGCTTTGCAATTGTGTGCATGTGCCTGTCAAACAATATGCACCACAGAACACCTTGCCTGAACATGTCAATTTTTTGTGCTCCTAAATATGTCGATAATACAGCCCATATATGACCTCCAACACAAAGTGCTTCCTCAAACCATTAAATTCTCAATGCGGTCTCGACCACCTAACATGGGGGCTTCATAGGAACGGTAGAAAGGTAGAAATAAGCAAAAGCAATTTGTGCACAAATAAAATGACTAAGATCAAATTTAAGCTCCAACATGCTGATTTCCTCCAGTGTTATTGATATCACACAGTGTTAAACATCATCTCTGTTTGCCCCACAAATTTACTACTACGCACTGACATGTTACTCTGAGTGGAAGTCAGCTACACTTTTGGAGCAGCGAGTGCCATGATGTGTCCAAGTTCATGAGGCCAAGAAAAAAGAATGAAAGAGGAAGATGAAAGAAAATAAATCCCGAAGAAACATTACGCACATTGCTATAAAGTTGTGGGCAAAGCCCATCTTGTGCCCAGCATTCCATCACCACAAATGGCAGTCGGGTTGAGAACTCTGCAGCCCTGTACCAAAAATGGAATGTGCACATAGACGCAATTGGGCCCCCTTCTAAGCAATTCTATATAAGTTGGCATTGATCAGTCCATAGCATTATGTACAGGTCTACAGAGTGAAGCTATACACAAGAGTCACACAAGGGTACTGTAAGATACACATATCGCAGGCACAAATAGCAGAAAGGATTGAATGGAGAGAGAGAGCCAGGCAGCTCTGGGCAGAAAGATGCAAGGCGCCAACAGTAACACTGCTCTGGCAACTATGCATGCATGCCGCATGCAACCAAAACGGTATCTGTCAATCGGCCGGTGTACATGCGGTGTGCGATTACGGCAGCTGCTCCATTTGCAGCAATACATACACAGAAAGTTCAACACACTTATTGCAAACACATCGCTTTCATGTGCCCTGAAATCACAATCCAAAATAACAAAACACAGCCCAGCCATTTTGTGCGTGCATTATTATATAATTGGCATTAAAGCTCGCTTGGACGTCCCATAGATGTTTATAACTGACATCCACAGGAGTTTCAATGCCCATCAGATATTTTCCTTGTTCACGTAACAACATGAATGGCGACTATTAGTTTATGCACGGAAGGTTACGTGGTTTACGCGACACCTGTGAGAGGCCAGGTGGTATTGCCAGTGTCAAGACCATAGGCAGCAACAGACTTGGTCCGAATGCTGGTTTTGGTACCCATTGCTACAACATGCACTCGGGTGGCACTCTCAAAGTATTGCTAGAGTCACATTCCCAGCTGCAAAATGAAAGTAGCTCTGCGAGAACTACAACTCTCAAATGCTGTGACCTAAAAACAAATCATAACGCAGCATGTCACCAGTGTCGAGCATAAGTGTGTCGAGCATAAGTTTCCCATAACACTAGTTTCCCCACACAGGAAATGCACTGTTCCCATGAGACTACAAATTAATCCGCAATGGTAGTGGGTGCTATATGGGCGGCCCGTAGTTAGACACTGAAATAAGTTTAAAGTTGGAGCTGAAACGGCACTCAAGCAGATCCCATGACAATTGAAACAAGGTGCTGCCATGATGCTCATGACGAATGGCACAGACATGACACCAACATAAGACCTAGCAAGTTCAACAGAGAACCAAAGCATCTTTTTGGCAAAGCACTCGGAGGAAGAATAAATAAATAGATTGTGCAGTCAAGTGTGCGTACAAAATGGGCCTGCTGTTTACTGTCGCTGGTGATGCAACATCTCCCAGTTAAAAACGACCCGTTGGAAATTACATACGCTCAACTGGAACCGGTTGGAAATCCAAATGATTCCAATGTGTTCTGGAGCTTCCAATAGGTCCTTTTCGACTAGGCAAGCAGTTATTACTGTACACAGGCATCAGCACTGATGGCCGGATGCACCTTACGACGTCTGAGAGTTGCTCAGCCACTTAAACCAGGCTAAGACCGCCCGTGCCACTGGCACGCTCATTGAGTACAGACACACCTGGCACCCTCTGGACTACCGCATCACTAGACTCGGCTCATTTGCGGCCACCGAGGGTATGGTGTCTTTGCCCGGGCCACCACACTTACCATGCCGTCGTGCTGCTCGCCCTCTGAGAGGACGTTTGCTTGGGAGGGATTAGAGAGATAGAAGTATTGCGTGGCCATACCTTCAACCTACACTCATGACCGAAGCTTAAACTTGGGGGCAGGAACAGCCCCTACCTCTAGAGACCAAACACACACATATGTATGTATATATATATATATACAGCACAAACTAAGAAAACACTCAAACGCTTTAAAAGATGCTGCTGGAGCTGAGGAAACTTTATGAGCTAAAGGTGTCGCAGCAGGCACCTGCCAGGATGAGGCAGGCATGACACAGAGTAACACTTATTTGCTTCATGACTCAGAGGCTGCTCTGCTGTGATGAGCCTTGTAGCTATCACGCGAGCCTTTCGGGAATATAAGTGACAACCCGACTGTACTGAGAGATTGAAGGCTAAATTTGCCTCCACAGAGTGCCTTTTCCAAAGTCTCCACATGCAATTCACAGAGGCAAAGGATCACCTCCAGCATGCGCAGAGCAAAGAGCTCTGTCAGCAGAATATACCTCTACTGAAGACCAAGTCTCGATCATCATCAAAGAAAAGACAGTCCGCAATGAAGACTTCTAGAAACTGCACTAGGACACCCAAAGGACATACAGCTTACCAAACAGATTGTCGTTATCTCTCTGTGTAAAGCTAAAGAGCCGTTCGAGCACCCTGCCAGCACAATGTTCACCACACTTGCTTTAAACAATTATTCAGCTTTGAAAAAAGTTGCCGTGCATCTCACGGGAGCACTGCCAATTTCAAAATTGATAAATGCAGCGCAGTTCATAGCTCCGAGATTCGTACGCTCCCTCTTGCCGCTGCTTTTCTCGTTGGTCCTGGCATCTGAACTAGCAGTAAGGAAGTGCACTCTCAGCATTTCTCCTGCGTCCAAAGTTTAGTTAAGATGACTTTTATCATTTTGATGCTGCATTTGCCTAAAGCTTTGCTCCTAAAGTTTCCCACTTGTGGCATATTAAAAAGAAATCCTGCTCACTGCACAACTGGAGTGTACGTCAGAGATCAGGCTAGAAGTAAAGCCTCACCCGTGCTGTGCATGGTCTCAGAGTGGTGATCCTTTCAGCATAAACGTAAATTTTTATCTCAATGATCTCAGTGATGTGCGTAATAACTCCCATCCTTTGCAGCAGTCCCTCACCTGCTTCAAACTTACTGGCAGCCAAAGTAGAACTTCCAACCGATGAAATTGATTTAGGGAACAGTTCGTGGTTAAACCCAGTACTTTGGCAGTTGAGTTCCAGTTGGAGTTAACCGGGAACCAACCAGAGTCAACTGAAAATTGTGCCTTAAGCCTATTTGATCAGTTAGAATTTTCATCTAGGAGAGAAGAAAGCTGGCCTTCTTTATGAAATTTCATGTTTGTAGAGGTTCATTTATAATCACCCCCCCCATGGCCCTTCTATAAAAATAAAATAGGTAACAGGGCCTCCAGCTAATGCAAGTGGTGAAAAAAAAAACCCAAAAATTTAACACTGCCCATCTTAGTTTCTTTTCCTCCAGTGAAGGTACGACATTCTGCAAGTGTGGTTTGGCTGGCTGCTGGGGGCTCACACTGGCTGTAAGGGGACAGCATTGTTATTCGATGCATGCCAGTATGCACACAGGCTGCAGTCCGACTACTATTGCCAGGAGGGCATCCGTGTAAGCAGGTCAGTTGAGAGGCTAGAGGTCATGAACATGCACATACAGTGTGAGCAAGAAATGTGCGCGCATGTGCGATGGATTTAGCACTCAGCGGCTCGCCAGTGTTTTTATTTAATCTTTCCACTGAGAAGCTGAAACAAAGCATGCTTGCTGAGCTTTTTCATGTGTTGCGGCACAAGCTGAACAATGAATACTGCAGAAAATGCTTTAGATGAAGATGTGCCTACATCAGAAGGGAAAGTTTCGGTATTATTCTGATCTTAATGCCTAAAGAGCACTGTGGAACTTAACACAATATGGGACTCTGTTTAACGGTCGAATGAAAAAGTTCAAAGTGCTACTGGAAACTACAGAAAATTGTTCACCAGTCCAAGGGCTGAACCCATTTGATTTTGTGTATTACGGCCTATTCCAATAGGTCTTTCGACTGGGTGGTTATACAGCCCTTCCAAGTGCTGCAATGGTCACGGACATGTGGGGGACATTTAACAGTGTCAGGAAAACAAGGATGACCAATGCTCACGGCTGCCAATGCTATGGCAGCTAGGCATAGCATGGGCTCGAGAATTGACAGGCTCGACAGATTTGAACTCGTGGCAGGATCAGTACGAACCCTTCGTTAAAAATGAGGGCCTGCGTCGGAGGGAGGTTGATGCTCTCACATTCAGGGGATTTCTTTGAGGGTAGCTCACCGCATTAGCCAAGCTGCAGCCCTCATACACTGCTTGGTACACCTAGCTGGGCAACGGCTCTTATTGCTCAGTATGTAGTATGCCATTCATATCAGACCACCTGAAATGCTTTCCCAGCATCTGGCATTCCTGCCAACGAAGCTTCTCGCATGGTCTTTTCTAAGCCCACGAGAGAAACTAGGAGGACACTACCTGCAACATAATTCCATAGGAATAAGCAAAGCAAACGTGAGGAGCGCACCAGAGTCTTCCTTAAATGGAGCAAGCTGCAGTGGCGACAGCTGACCTCACCTTCCAGGGTGCCTTGTAGGTAAGCTAGTTTCGAGTCAGGGTCGAGTGGTGTGTGTATAAGCGGCAAGCACTCTTATGACTTGCAAGGTACATATCCAATAACCTGGCTCCACCCTGTCAAGAGCTCGCAAAGCACCTGCTAGTGCAACAGGAATGGGTAAACCTTCTGCATTCGCTCCTTACTGAGAGCTCCCAACGACTGCGTGCTTCAAGAACAGTGAAGCTGCTCATCTACTGAGGCCTCTGCTTCTCGTGACATGCAAAGCATTGAATGCGAGGAACTCCAGGCCCGCCCTTGCAGCATCCCCATGTGAAGAAACATGCTGGTGCAGAAGCTGCGAGACTTCACTCCACACTGCCTCCAGCAATGGTATGTGCTGCGGCACTGCAAGGGCAGCCAACATCGTCCTTAATGTTACCAACGTAATTTACGTCCCTCTGCCACGTAAGCATTAACAACCGGAGCTAGGTACAAACACAAGGAGCACGCTAACTCCATTTCTACGAGCTGTACATGGCTGACAGGCGCCGTGGTTAAGTACGTGCCAGACAAAATAATGGGTGTCTTTCTAGCTACACCCTCCAGATATGTCTCCATTCTTCCCCCATCAACCATCGACAAAGTACTCCCAACATTTTCAATGAAGTACAACGGGCCCCTTCTCATTACCCAAGCGCAAGTGGCCCCGGCATTCAGGGTGACTGCACGAGCCTCGCTTTGATAAGTTTGTGCTTACACAATGCATTGCCTTGCCTCAAGCTTAACTACTAACTAGCACTCTAACCTTTTTCAAACTGGTGTGGTAAGCCCCAAACCTAACCTGTAACAAAAGTAAAACCCAACACGTTTTTGCTCAAAGTAACTCCCTGACATGCTTTTTCAAACTCCTCTCCATCTCCCAATCTGTCTTTGCGGCATTATGTAATGGCCTGATAGATCAGAAGTCTGGCTCAGACCAATTGGTCAACGACTACATTGAATTGGGCAGCACGAAACGCACATGGACACAAGAACAGGAAATCGTCAAAAGCCTTATCCTGCTTCTTGATGGGAGGGCCCATCAGACCGCAGAACACCTCCACTCGAGCTAGTCTGCACCCATGAGTTTGAAAAAGGCTTTCAAGTACCGAAGATATGCCACTACGATCCCCACATCCTACCTCTGCTTTTCCTTAGCTGCAACTTTCACGTATGCATGATGCTGAGATACAAGGTAACCTTCAACCGCCAACATGGAAACCACACCCCCAGAAACGACTAGCTGCTGCATAGTGGGGAAACAAAACTGCATAGTGGGGGAAACAAGGCGGCCCGCAAGTATTTGTTGCACAGAGGCAGAAAACTAAAACGAAAGGAGGACGAAAAAGCCTACATTGACTCCCTTCCAGGGCAGGAGTATTTAAAAAACAAAAAGGTCAACAAAGACATCAAACCAGCCACAAAAATACAAACAGTAATGACGACATCAAACCAACCATAAAAAAACAAATTGACGAAGAAGCCACACCAGCCAGAAACAAGTGCAAAGAAAATGGCAAACATGGCTGCCACAATGAAAACAGTCAACTCTCATGTCAACGTGTAAGCTCAATACCCTAGGTGCAAGCCACCTGCATGCAGCCATATTGGGCAAACAGACCTCCTCACAGATGGCTAGGCTGCCAGCTAATCTGCACCCTGGTTTCACAAGGCTCACTTTGATGCTGGATGTTGTTCATCTCTTTCAGTTATTGTGGTGCTTGCCTCGGCCTTTTGTGCGCAGGATTTTGAAGTAAGTTTTTATCCTTGGCAATTACCAAAAAAAAGAAGAAAAGAAAGAAGACATTTCATCATCGGACAATATAGAGCACCTAGATTGGCTCTTTGGAAGATGCTGACATACAGTTCTACTAGCATGGCCATTTTGTTTTTGATGATACTACTCTGAAACAAGGCCCAGTTACATGCATGTAACTACATGCAACTGTATTCTCTCGTACATGCTACGTGTATTCCCTCGCTGCAATTTACTGTGCCAAGATTTACACTTGAATTTCCTTTTCGCTTTTTGAAGTGGTCACTTTTTGAAATGGAAATCATTAATTCCCACAAAACCTTCCGATACTGCCTTTCACTTTCCCCTACCCACACTGACTTGAGAGTGGTCGAATCAAAGATATGGAGCAGCAAGCAAGGGACTCCTTCTCAGTAGCATTGAGCAAATGCACTGGTGACAAGACTACTCCCAGCCAAGATGAGAGCCTTGCATCATTAACAACCATATTCTTTGCAGAAGGCGGCCGGTTGGCGGGGGAAATAAGTAAACATAATTCGTCTACACAGACGAGAGCATTCATCAACATACACATTAAAAAAAAGGTATTGACACAAAAACAAACAAACAAAAAATGATTTGGCACAAGAAAGAAGCTCGAGACAGAAAGAAACCGTGAGGCCAGGCACAAATTTACGGCAAATGCCTGCTCAGTCCAGATGATCGCAACCTGCTTGTTCAGCTAACTCTGCAGCGTCGGAGTAGAGGGTCGATATCAGCACAGGCGCTCGAGAACAGTCCCCAAGGAAAAAAAAAAAAAAAAAACATCGAACGATGCAAACAAATTGTCAGAGTGCACACACAACAGGAAAACCCAGTTCAGTGTTTTTTTTTCTCCACAAATATTGTGGATGGTGAAATTTAACATAAAACAAACAAGGCAAGATGGCGGTAACAGTAATTGTGGATGGTGAAATTTAACATAAAACAAACAAGGCAAGATGGCGGTAACAGTAGTGTGGTTAAATGAGATGAAATTTAGGCTGAATAACTGCAGCAACATGCTACTGCTGTCAAGATGAAGAAAGTGTGTTCAGGAAGACCCATGTCAAAATGAACACATGGCAAAGCACTACGGTTTGAAAAAGCAACTTTCTTAAATGAAAACTGCACTGAATTTTTGTGCCGCAGAGGCCTTGTTTTTCTCACCAGCCAGAATGAACGAACCCACGTTGCAACGAGTATAAAAACGAGTCACTCAAACAAAAAAATAAACAGAGAAAACATGAGCCAACCCTGGCCCGAGTGACTGGAGTGCGACCCGTAATGTCAACCCCTCCCTGTAAACATTCCAGCTAACCCAAGTGATAAACCGTGCAGTGCCAATGGTCCAGTTTGCAAGCAGTCAACAGCCAAGGTGACCAATTCCACAGTGTCACCCAGTTAAGCATGGCCAAATGGAAAATGATCGGTTCCACTTGGTTTCCAGTCCGTTTCAATTGTGTTTCGAAACATTCCATTTCGTCATGTTTACCAGGATAAGTCCCCATACGAGCCATCAAAGGCCCAATGCAAGTCCCCACATGTGCTGCCACAGGCCAAATTCAAGTCCCCACACCAGCCATCACAGGCCTAATGCAAGTCCCCACAGGAGCTGTCACAGGCTAAACAGAGCTTTAAGTGGCAGGGTGGCGGCTCTGGCAATGAAACACTTGACGATGGTTTAACACAAAGCAGCTGCTGGTATGCTGCCCACAAACTGCTTTACTCCCCCCCCCCCCCCCCCTCCTTGCCACACTGTACTACGCGCAATGGATGAGACACAGACGAGTGCAGGAAAGCACAAGGGGAACTAGAGTTAACGAGGATTCTGTACGAAAAGACTAGGCTCTGCGTGCACAATTTATTTGTTGCTAAAAAACACATCCCACATTCCCAGGTTTTCCATGTCTCTTTTGACAAGTCATGCCAAGGGCATTGCACGCATCTTAAACAGCCGCTGCCAACGTCCTGCGCATGTCTGCCTCTCTTCCATTGTGTGTTCGCCCTGTATCTGTGTGATGCATGCATGGCTTTTCATTTGACCAACGCCTGTTGCAAAAGACGGGCACGACTGGAGACGAAGCTGGTGAAGGCAGTGACACCACATCATTCACGGATGTCAGCTGCCAACCGGCATCGACACAGGGCTGATCTTGACGACGGGAAGGGACAGCTCCGCTGGCCACCTTGGCCAGATATGGGAACTGGTGCGCTGAATCCCTGTTGCTTCCACGGAAGATCTCTGAAGCGATGCGGAACCAGAGAGGAGGACACCGCATCTTCCATTTCCTGAGCCGTTTAGACAAATTCTGCAAAACGAAGGACAGAAGATGCTATCAGCATATCTGACTGCCAAGAGACGCAGGGAGACAAAGAGAATTACGAATGATTTCGGCAAACTGCTGCAATAAAGGGCACAGCTTCGTTAGCCCATCCTAGTCCACATAGTGAATGAATGACATATATGAGGCCAGAGCCAAGATAGGCATCTCCATTCACGTCACAAATGGGGAGTTTCATTCATATTTAATATGCACGTGATGGCCATCTAAAGTAATGAAAAATATTGAAGCCATGGTTTCTGAATTGTTCTGTAGATGCAGAAGATGTTGGCTGCACTGTTATGTTTGCACGACAGCCAATGAGTTTTGGAAAGTTAATTTTATTGTTAAACTGTCTTCATCAGCACACAGTTTTCTGAGTCATGTTTCTCTGTATGTGAAGTACAACCAAATCCCGATACAATGAGATTCACAAGACCCGCAAGGAATTTCGGTGAGGGTATTTCATTCATGTGAAATGACACTCCAGCACTGATAGACAGGACTGGCCAACTTGCGAACATTTTTTTTAATATAGTCTAACCCGGATATATTGAACTCGAAGGGGATCGCGAAATAGTTCGATGTATCGATAATTCGATGTACAGAAATCGGCTTGGGACGGCACTTACGATGCGAAAAAACGATACCGTATTTGTCGCGTAATCAACTCACTCACATAATGAACCCACCCTCCACCTTTTGCACTCGAGAATTTGGAAGAAAAAAAAGCGTTAAGGCCAGCTCGCTCACATGCAAGCGATCTCAGCGACGAGCGGCAGCGATAGAGCAAAAAAATTTCCAACTTGTTGGAACCGCGTCCCTCTGCCGTACCAGCCACCGCGGCAGCTCTTAACAAGGTTTCTGTGTCGCCGCAGCAGAAATTGCCAGCGTTATCGCTTGCATGTCTCACTCTGTTCCGGTCGTCTCATCCACAGCTCATTTCTTGGCAGCGTGCCAAGATGCTGTGCAGCGATAACGTCGCGGCGCGTTTATCTTTTGATAGCTCCTGCTGCGGCGGGGAGCGAACTTGGCAGACTGCCCGTGATGGCTTGCTTTCACAAGCGTGGTTCGATTTATCACGCTGCGCTTGGAGCGGGCTAGTCTGCTGCCACAAAATCATTGGAAAGCGTGATAAAGTGGCTGCAAATGCTGTTTGAAGCGAAAAATGCTAAAAAAAGCCGGTGTCATGATCGCAGCTGACCGCGTGCTTTCGTTGATTTATACATGCAAGGATAAACGGCTCCCACACACACAAAAAAAAAGCCGCTTCGTAACGTTATATCTTACGCTATGCTGCGCGTACAGCACAACCAGCAAAACGATAAAAGCAAACGACTCTTGCAAAAAAAAAAAAAAATAGATCTGCCGTTTGTTAACTTCCGCAGGCGCCATAGCCTCAGCCGAGCTGCCGCGCGCAGAGGGTTCGCAACACACGCCGCAGAAAGCGTCCGACGTTCTGTCTGAAAAGGGGCTGAGCTGGATTGGCGCATGCGTAGTGCGTGCTACTGCGAAAAAGGGCCGGGAAAGAGGAAAGAGAGAGATAGCTCGGCAAAAGAATGGGCACACCCTTGCGCTTCGCTCTATCGTGTTTTTCCCCTCTTGTTCCCACTGGTTCTCTCTGGTTCATTCACGCACGTGGCTTGCAAACGTCGCGTGCTGGCGCGCGGGAAACGATAACCGCAGATGCGCGCCTTTGGGGAAAGGGCGCGGCGCTGCCCTAGCCGAACTGTCCCCTCTCATTCCTTCCACGCGTGGCTTGAAAACGTCACGCGGCAATCGGCCAAGGGTGATGTGATCGTCTTTGGGGAAGGCACACTTTCCAGTGCGTGGTGCGGAGTTCGATATATCGAACGACCGGTGAAACTGAGTTCGATATATGAAGCGGCTTTCCTATACTTTTACATGGAATTTTCAAGGGGATATTCCGTGAGTTCGATATAACCAAAATTCGATATATCCGGGTTCGATATATCCAGGTTGAACTGTACATACATAAATCTGGCAGCTTTGGTCTTTCGCAGTTTCAAAACTAGCACCATGACATGAGCTTGAGGGTACATACTTCAGAAATCTTCAGGCATGTGAACAATAAACATATTTGATCAATAAATGTACCCGCTACACTGACTACCAGTTTTTTTTTTTTTTTTTTTGTACAGATGCTATGAAAATGCCTCCGTTTTCCTCCTGTGACAGCTTGTGTTGAGACCACGCTGCATGTAGGAATTTTGGCATCAACATTTCAAACACTGAGCATTCGGAGACACTGCACCAGGCATCTAGCGGCACTGAGCATCCAGCAACATTGAGCATCTGTCAACACTGTGTATCTAACAACAATTCGCATCTACCAACACTGTCCAGGTTGCCATGAGTGACACAGATATCAACCCTTTCACGGCAGGCTTTTTTCCAGATAACTTCTCACTCCCTGCCGCTTTTATATTTTTTTAAATGTTGGCTCGGCTTGTTTTTATGTACGTTAGTTTCATAGAAATTTTGTGCTGGTAATACACTATGATGCTCTGCATGGCATGTGAACATTTTTTGTCTACATTGGTCACAGTCTCGCCATTTTGCCGTGCCTGTTTGTGCCTGCCTGAAGTGCGAAGAAAGAAGAAGTCGTGGGAGGCGGCAGCTGGCAGCTGACATGGCTGAGCACTACTAGACGTAGGGCTTCCTGACATTACGTTTGGCAGGAGCTGTCAGCTCGGGTCTCTCCTTTCATACAGGAGAATGATATCAGAATAAGCCTGCCAAAACCCTTGCATTGATATTATCCCTACGCCACGCAGGCGCGTTCATATGGGCCTCTCCTTTCATATGGAAGGGTGATATCAGAATCAGTCTGCCGGGACCCAATTTCATCCACGTTATCCCTAGGCCACGCACGCATGGTTATACGGCTCGGTTAAAGCGGGGCTCTATATGTTGACTGGTAGCTTACGCTATTGCATCATCACGAAGGTGGGAGTGCAAACAGAAGGAAAGAAGTGCTGTAGTGGAGGACTTCGGACCACCGTGAGATAGAGGCTTTCGTCTCATTGCACTGTAATAGTCAAAAGTGCCCCCTATGGCATAAATAAACCTGAAACCATAGAGTAAACTACTGTGTGCAAAATCCATGTCTTTACTTTCGAGCCGAACCTAAGCGTAGCCATGCAGATAGCTCTTGCATAACTCCAGGTTTAACCACAAGCTAAACCAGAGCTAATTTTTTGCTCATTGAGTTTCCTCTTCTTGCTCGGATTGTTAGGCAGCAGGGGCATTGCTGTCTTCACTCGACAAGCCATTTAGTAGCTGGACTGCTTCATGTTATCATATTCATCCGAGTCAGAATTCGGCAACAGTATTTGAATTTATTCGTCCACCAAACCATGTACACACCTGGCGCACTGACTCGCCATGGCTGCGTTGCTGAGGGAGATGATGGAGGTAGTGCAGTGGTGATGCTAATGGTGCACATAGAGAAACATCTGCTTCATCTGTTGTTTGAAATCCCCCCCCCCCTAAATGTTCTGTGTGTTTATGCGGCCTCTCCAAAGATAGCGCGGCATATCCACAATATGTATTTCTTTTTACAAGAGAAGTATCGGGTGAGGCAGGGAGTGAGGTAAAAAGGCCAAGTACACTCGGGAGAAGCAGGGGTGTGTGCGTGTGGGATCTCGCAAGTTATCTCGGGGGTGGCAGTGAAGTGCTTGAACCAAGACAAACAAACATATCTCCACTGCCTATGGGCAGCATGTTCAACTTTGGATCCAAAGATCATAGAAGGCTGGTTTCTGATCTCACCCGTCCACCTCAGTAATGAAGCCCAAGTTGGCAGCGCCCACCAACTCGGCCGTGACGTGATGGTTGGTTGGTTGGTTTGTGGGGTTTAACGTCCCAAAGCAACTCAGGCTATGAGAGACGCCGTAGTGGAGGACTCCGGAAATTTCGACCACCTGGGGTTCTTTAACGTGCGCTGACATCGCACAGCACACGGGCGCCTTGCTTTTCGCCTCCATCGAAAAGCGGCCGCCGAGGCCGGGATTCGATCCCGCGTCCTTGGGAACAGTAGTCGAGCGCCGTAACCACTGCGCCACCCCGGCGGGGCGGCCGTGACGTGATGGCCTTATGTCCCGAAAACTATATGGATCCATTAGCTTTTTCAGCTTTGGCAATGAAGTATAATAGCCTTCACTCTAAAAATGAAAGTTATCAAAGAGGCCCAACTTATTGGTGTATGCAGCCCTCCTACAACAGTGTTCCTTAAGAAGAGATGCGGGGCTAAAGGGTAAGTTTACAAGGGCTTGCAAACAATGCATGGGCGTTGCCGCAGACTGGGCAACAAGCAGCAGCTAGGAATCTGTTTATCCCCTTCTCGGAAGCGCACATAAAGATAGAAATCAAGTTTTGCGCATCCGTTTTGATCATGTGGCGAAACCGAAACTGCAAAAGGGAGGCGTTGCCACAGACCGGGCAACACACTACAGTTAGGAATCACTTCTGCTTATCCTCACAAGAAGGCAGCACAATAAATTTCAAGCGTTTCTTGTAATTCCTAGGAGGTGGCAGCACTTCCCAGTGAGCATGTATCGTCATTAGGGCGCGAAATTTCAAATGGAGGATTGAAACAGTATCGGTACGGCAAAGACTTTGCGGGACAAAAAACCGCAGCTGTACGTTTATGGTAAAAACCCTCAAAGGGTTGAATAGAAGCCGAGATCAGATGTCCGCCACTTTACTGCTAGATGATGCTCAATCCAGTGTGCATCCCAGCACTTGCTAAAGACTAGTCAGTGCATCCTCTTAACAAATATGCTGAGATTCCCTGATGCTGGCATCTTAACAAATTACATGCATCATAACGTAAAAGATCCTCCTACTGCTACTAGAAGTTGAGCAATACCAAGCAAGACAAATCACCCGGAACCGTTTTTCAGCAACAAGCGATGAGTTCCGGCAAGGAATGGCCCATGTGAGGCCATTGCTTGGTGGCAAGAACAGGCTGATTGCATGGCACACACTCACACTGTGGTCCCAGTGGTGCACTGGTTTGCACCCAGAGCCGCCCCTAGAGGTCTGTGGTGGTGACTTGGTGGAAGGTGGAGTTGCCCGCACTGTGCCGCAGCGTGCCGTCTCCACCGTCGCAGCAGGCATTGGTTACCGCCACTGAGGGTGGTGCCGCAGAGGCGGAGGAGTAGTGATGCAAGTCGACATGGATGGTGATCTTGTTGGGGTCCTGGTTGGTGGGTGTCACATCACCATTGGCCACCGTTGCTGGCGTCACTGTGGTGGGCGACTCCTTATCTGTGCTGACAGTGGTGGTGGCGGTGGTGCTGGCCCCGTGGTATGGCACATAGATGCGCACCGCCTCCCCGGTGGCCTCTGGTGGACTGCCCCCGTCGGCCGCTGCCACGCTGGTGGGGAACACGGTCAAGAGATCAGTAAGGCATGTTGTCGACAGTGGTCATACAGTCGTGCTCAGTATAACCTGCAACATTCCAGCTTCATTGCAAAAGGCTGCAAAGCGATACCTACCGCAGAAAGCTCAACTGAAAGCTAGATGCCCAAATCCCACTAGGTCCATATCCTAGCTCTCTGTTTTAGTGAAGGCAGCGCCAAGCATATGTTGCTTGTTGCAAGTCATGCCGAATTCAGCCGTACGTGCTATTTATACTGTGAGGATAATCTCAAAAGTAGGGCCTCTAAAGTGCTGCGACCGCATGGAAACTGTTCGCGTGGCTGCTGGTTGCAATGTTGTGTCCATTGCTTCCCCTCTTCCAAACAAGCCATCATTGAGCCCACTGAGACACTCAGTCTTGGCTGGGCACCCATTTGTGATGAAGCTTCTTGCTTGATATTACCAACAGGCACCAAATTAACTCAGTTATTCATTCTTTTGCCACAAAATGTGTCTAATCTATCCACTATTATCGCCCACTCGCACAGTGTAAGAGGGCTCATGCATGGATGCCAAAAACACTTGCGAGTAGTGTTGAGAACTACAGCTAGTCCGTAATTTCCAACGAGACTGTCACAGGAGTTGAACAAATCACGTATCAAGGTAGAAGGATCAGTCTCGATCTCTGCATTTTAGTCTTTGAGGTTCCTTGAAGCACCATTCTTAAAATTTTGATCGAGAGGTTTGAATATCTGAAGATATGCACAAGACAGGTCCCACGAATTTCCACAGCAGACAGGGAATGGTAATAGGCAGACTTTTCCCACGAATTTCTTTGGCACTACGCACGCTAAAGGGACAACTTTTTGGATTCAAATGATACGGGAGACAAATCATGCGAGTTCCACTTCACACCCAAGATTAAACAGCAATAACGTGAGTGGCGGCATTTCTCTTTGTTAATACCCTGAAAATGAAAGACAACACAGTCTGCAAGCAAAGTCATGATGACTGTGTTTTGGGATCGAAAGGGTCAAAGTCACTGCTGGTCAAAGTCAAGACTGCTGGTGCCACAATTAACATCGACAGGCGCATACTGTGGAAAGCTAAAGCAACTCAAAGAGGCACTCGAAACGGGAGAAGAAAACTGCCAAGAAAGAGCGTAGGCCTTCTCCATAATAATGTTCACACCCATGTCTCCAGTCAACCGAGAGAACATTTCACCAGAAGGCACTTCCATAACGATGATGCCATCAAAGATGAAGTCCAAAGCTTCAACACCATGACATGGGCATACAAAAATGCAACTGAAATGGTGACTCGGTTGAAAGAGAAAGGTACATTTAAGGCCTAGGATGATGAGAATGATGCAAAAGGAAAGTTCAGAAATCGGGAAAATTGATATGTGCAACAGGGAGGGGGTAGAAACATGCGCTTTAACTTTCATGCATTCACGTTTTTGGTGCAATAACTTTTTTTTTTTCATTCCCTGCTGACGCCCTACAAAGGCAATGCATTTTTGTATGGCTAATAGGCCATATTTTCATCTAAGTTTGGATGACATAACTGCAAAAATGCATGAAAAACGAGTGTTTTCGACTTTCGCTCCTAGAGACAGGGAAAAGAACTTAGTGGTAGGTGATACTAGTCGCAGTAACGGTAATGCTCGTGGCAGCTGTTTTACCTGACCTCTATGAGATATCGCATTCACTTTGCATTGAGTCCATCAGCCACCCCGCTCTTGATAGTGAGAAATTGCTTTTTTTTTTTATTCTCATGACCTCACACAGTTTCGTGCCATGATTGATCGTGCTCCCACGGTCTACAGCGCTGATGCAGGCAGCATGACAAGATGCTGTAGCTCTTGCAAATTTGGTAGAGTGCCAAGTTTTCAGTGCTCTCCTTCACAGTGTAGTCGGGGGAGGGGTGCAGAGCTAAGCCTTTCTAGAGTCGTAGAAAAGCTTTCTCCTGGACACTGAGAAGCAAAAAGTCTATCACAAAATGACAGATTATTTAGAAGTGCGGTGATAAAGGCTAAGTTCTGTGTAAAGTATGTTTCAGCATCAACCTTTTGGAGCACGTTTGACTGAAACGATTTCTGGATAACACGTTTCAATTTTGAACTCCTCGGAGAATTGCATCCATGAGATTTCCCCGTACTTTGTGGTTTAAGAGCACTGCCCCGTGGCTGCCATTCCAGAAGCTTCATCGAAAAAGCACCACATCTGCTGTGGCGAATCCTTCTAGAACACTGTAAAAGCAAACAAGCCGCATTGAATTTTGCTTTTTGCTTGATTTGGCTTCAACTGACTGCTTAGCTGATGTCACTGTCTCCAGAGTGATAAGAGTGTGTTGACAGGTACGCAAATACCCCCTGTTGAAGTACTTCCACAAGGGGTGGATCATTGCAGTACCCCAATGATGTTTGCGCACATGGTCCCCCTACATCCTTGCCACTATGGGTCACCTGGCTTTGGACACAGTAACTGGATATACAGTCAAACCCGGATATATCGAACTCGAAGGGGATCGCGAAATAGTTCGATATATCGATAATTCGATATACAGAAATCGGCTTGGGACGGCACTTATGATGCGAAAAAACGATACCATATTTGTCGCGTAATCAACCCACTCGCATAATATAAACCAAACCCTCCACTTTTGCACCTGAGAATTTGGAACAAAAAAAAAAAAAAAAAAAAAACAAAGCCTTAAGGCCAGCTCGCTCACATGCAAGCGATTGAGCGATCTCAGTGACGAGCAGCGGCGACAGACCGAAAAATTTCCAACTTGTTGGAACTGCGTCCCTCTCGCCGCTAAAGCCACCGCGGTAGCTCAAAACAAGGTTTCTGTGTTGCCGCGGCAGAAATCGCGAGCGTTTTTGCTTGCATGTCGATGACGCGCGCCACTCCGTTTCGGTCGTCTCATCCACAGCTCATTTCTCGGCAGCATGCCAAGGTGCTGTGCAGCGATGTCAGGGTGTGTTTATCTTTTGATAACTCCTGCGGTGGCGGGGAGCAAACTTGATAGAGTGCCCGTGATGGCTTGATTGCACAAGCCTGGTTCGATTTATCATGCCACACTTGGGGCGGGCGTAATCCACTGCCACAAAAAAATCATTGGAAAGTGTGACAGCTGCAAATGCTGTTTGAAACGAAAAATGCTAAATGCCGGTGTCATGATCACAGCTGAACATGTGCTTTCGTTGATTCATACATGGGAGAATGAATGACTCCCGCAAAAAAAAAAAAAAAAAAAAAAAAAAAAACTGCCGCTTCTTAACGTTCACAGCCACCATGCTGTACGCTACGACAACGATAGGCATAAATGACTCTCGCAAAAAAAAAAAAAAAAAAAAAAAAAAAAATATATATATATATATATATTTGCCGCTTCCGCAGGCGCCATAGTCACGTCAGCTGCCGCGCGCAGAGGGTTCACAACACACACTGAAGAAAGCGTAGTCCGACGTTTTGTCTGAAAACGGGCTGAGCTGGCTTGGTGCATGCGTAGCGCGTGCTACTGCGCACGAAGGCCGGGAGCGAGGAAGGAGAGAGATAGCTCAGCAAAAGATTGGGCACACCCTTGCGCGTCGCTCTATCGCGTTTTTCCCCTCTCGTACCCACCGGTTCTCTCTGGTTCATTCACGCACATGGCTTGCAAACTTCACATGCTGGTGCACGGGAAACGATAACCGCAGATGCGCGCACCTTTGGGGAATGGGCGCGGCACTGCCCTAGACCCGCCGGCGCCGAACTGTCTCCTCTCATTCCTTCTGCGTGTGGCTTGGAAACGTCACGCGGCAAACGGTCGAGGGTAATGCAATCGTCTTTGGGGAAGGCACACGACCAATGAAATTGAGTTCGATATATGATGTGGCTTTTCTATACTTTTACATAGGGTTTTCAAGGGGATATTCCGCAAGTTCGATATAACCAAAATTCGATATATCCGGGTTCGGCTGTACTGGTTTGGTTTGAAGGGTTTACCGCCCCAAAGCGACTCAGGCTATGAGAGACGCCGTAGTGGAGGACTCGGGAAATTTCGAGCACCTGGGGTTCTTTAACGTGCACCGACTCCGCACAGCACACAGGCGCCTAGCTTTTCGCCCAAAGAAAAGCGGCCGCCAAGGCCAGGATTCGATGGCGCGTCCTGGGGCAAAGTAGTCGAGCGCGCTAACCACTGTGCCACCCCGGCAGGGGTAGTAACTGGCAATGCCACATAATACCAATGTCCACACTTTGACAAGGGGACCAACTGGTCAGGTGGCCATAAGAATCTTTATGCTTTCATCAGCAAACTGAGGCATCCCCTCCGCATCACCCTGATTCTAGCTTTTGCTTCATGCTGAGTTGTCATGATATAATTTCTGAGAGAATCACATCCTCCAGATTAGCAAGCTCAAAAAAACAGTTTGTTGTACAGAAATTATTACAAGCCTGCTTACGGGGCAACTGCCCAGAGTTTCCAAATATAACCACTGCTGGAAATGACCAACAAACTGAAAGCAATAAATTTTTTTGCAAAATATAACCACTCCGAGAATACAGCATGACCAGGCCAAGGTCCAGGAAGATTGCACGCAACTTTCTATCCCAGGAATGTCTCCCTATTCTTTTTCCCTCAACACTCTCAATACTTCTCACACAGTCGGAGCGTTGAACCTAGGAAGTGCTGGCTATTGGAAACACCGAGAGCCAAATTTGTGTGCCAGATCTACGCAGAAATCAGCCAATAGCATGTAACTGATATGCTGTGTGTTCGTGACACAGAGCATTAAATAGCTACTAAAAATCAAGTATCCCGCTATGTTTCAATAAAGTTACTGCGCAATGCAAGCGCACATAACTTTCCTGCTAGGCCTATTCACATTGAAAGCGAGCTAACAGTAAAAAAAAATTCAGATTTTCACACTTTCAAAGCGTTCCTGGACAGCTAGAGCCATCCAGTGGGCAGCACTAGCACTAATCTCCCAGTTTCGTTTCTTGTTTCATTGCCCCGCCCTCCAGGTCAGGTGACGTGTGCATTGTTTGCATCATGCCATCAGCGCCGCATGCCACTGCACCATGAAAACGGTGCGTTTCCAGTCTCATGTCCAGTCTCACAATAGGAGCAGTAACATAAAGAAAACTCCAGTTCGTCAGGTATTAGCAGGGACAGTGAAACAACGTCAAACTGAACTAGAAAGCCAAAAGGCATCTGCTTGATAAGTTTCGATTTCTCCTCTGGATCATTGCCTGGCTTCCGCGCGCTGATCTAAACATATCCTGCGTGTTCTAGTCTAAAGACCACAGTTCTTATCTGCAGTGTGGCAGTGTCTTTCAGGAGCCATCATTTGCCGATGGCGGCGCACGGATGTGAATTGCGCTACGCGACCACTGGGTGCCACCCTTGGCATTGCTTTGCCTGCAGAGCAATTTTTGCTGGGGATCTAATTATTTCAAGTCACTTTACTAATATGTATAATGCACAGGTCCCTGCAACAGAAAACATATATTTTTAGAACTTTTCCTTTTTAGTTGCAAATCTTTTACGAATAAATATTTTTGCATGGACTCCTGGGTATGGGTAAATTACGTTAGTAGAAGCTAGTAGCATTAACAAAAAGAATTTCCTCTCCTAAAATTTAATACTGCACACTTTCATATCGATCATATTCTGGTAACTGAAAGCAATATTAATTGCCCCACCCAAAAACCTGAATCTCATGTGGCTAAAATTATCCGTAGAACTCCACTATGACAACCCTCATAGCATTAGTCATGTTGGCACGTTAAACCCATAAACCGCAATAATAATATTCAAGCTTTGAAAAAGATGCTTTCAGCTGTTGAAGAATCAGCTGCTGGAGGCGAAATTCAAGAGAGCCAGTTACAACCTTGGCAGACTATGGATTAAAAAAAAAAGTGCTACGAGGATTTAAGACGACTGCCGCTACCGCACTCCGTGTTAACATGGCTTCAGATCTTCAAATTACCCCGACAAACTGTCCAGACGAGCTCTCCTTCAATGCCTGACACCACGGGTGGAGCAAATGTCTGAAAGCGGGTGAGGGAGGAGGGGGTGGCTCTCACTGTGGCAGCACTCACAGGGCGGCGCCCCTGGCCACCGTGGTGGCTGCTCCAGCCGTGGCAGGTGGCGATGCAACGGGCGTCTGGGCTGCAGCTGCAGCAGCAGCCGCCAGGCTCTCCTGATAGTCAACGTTGTCGTAGAGCGATGGAGTCCTCCGCAGTGTCGCCGATGGGCTAGAGAAGCTGGACAGGTCAGCAGCCGAGGTTTGCGATGTCTCCGCGAGAGAGTTGCGCGAGCTCAGCGGGTCCACTACCGAACTGGCTCCATCCTCGCTGGTGTCACAACCCCTGAGCCACAACGGAGAAAACCACACCACCAATGTGTGATGACAGCACCCACGTACGATTCTAGGACTCTTTTCATCTGCAGTTCTTTTTTTGGCTGCATCCCAGTTCTTTATTTCTAGCGCATCGAGCTGCCCATTTTCATGTGCTCAAATATTTTCATCTGCCTGCAATTACTGACCAGTAGTCCAGATTTAGTGGAATTTGAAAAATGGTTTCAAGAATTGAACCATCAAAAAAAAAAGAAAAAGAAAAAGAAAGAAACCCGTAAACTTCGATCAAATTAGACTCCTGCAAAAAAGCAAACTTGACAGAAATTTGGGGGACACTTAAGCTCCACCTTTAAGGGTATGATGAGATAGTGTGAACAGTTCCTGCGTATGACTCGCCTTACAGATCCTCGTTCAAGTACACGCACTTTGCTGCCTGCGTAATCACTAGTTCTTCAATTAGGACCTCTATTATAACACGCACACTCGTTGGCACAGCCCTAAGCTATTACACTATGTGAAGGGCCATGGTGCCACATTAAAATTACAGGGGTAGTTAATTACCATTACGTGCTAACAATGCTTTAGCACTAGGTCTCTTCCTTAGTCATTCTTAATAGCTTTCATTTCTGCTTAGCCGGCGGATCTTTTTCGCTACACTTTGGCACATGTAAATTGTGTCACGTGGTGACGACGACCTTATGCCAGACGATGGCTTTTAGTGCAAAAGCACTACTTCATGGGGTAAATCAGAAAGACAGGAGGTATGTGTGAAGCCTCAACCTCGGATCTCCGAGGTGCTTCTAGCTTTACGTCTATGTCCCTCCTGGCAATTTGGGCAGGATACATCATGGTCCTCCATCATGGCTGTTTCTGTGGCATCACCCCTCTTGAAGATGCTTGATTTTGCGTTTGTTTACTTTAAACGCTGTGCGATGTCAACAGCGACACACATTCCGCATGGTTTGCCTGTATAAGCCTGGGCAATGAGCCGCACGAATTAAGTCTACTTTGAAATGGACAAGCGTGATGCCTTGTGGCAGCTTTCAGAGGCTGGAATATGCTGTAGCAAGCAGCATGAGCAACTGCAGGTGAGAAGATAGCGACGTCCTCTATATCTACCATATATTAGTACCAACACAAGCTGCGGCAAACTAGTGCTTTCTTATAGTACTATGCTCTGTTCGACCACATTAAACCTTTGCATATTTTTTTTTACGATTTTTAAAAAATGCAAATGCATTAAAAGTCATTAATTCCTCTTTTTCCTCACACTCTGACATCATGTACCAGTAGATATCTTCCAAAGCAATGAAAGAATTTCATTACAGTTAAACCTAGTGACAACAAAACTGGAAAGAGTCAAATTTTTCGTTACATCCAGATTTTTGTTAAACACAGTTCTTATGTTACGACTCAAAAGAACAATACAGATCAGAAACCAAAATAGATGTATGGGAAACCTCCTTGAAAATGTTTACAGTAAAGACCAATTGCTCGAAATTTGAACATCTCGTGACTGCGCAGATGATGCGAATGCGGCCGCAACCGACAGCATCTCTGCTGCTTGTTCAACATGGCTACAAGTTGGCTGGGGAGAGCAGAGGTGGCGGAGGAGTCTGAGGCGCCATGGCAAGGCTAGAGGAGGGCATACTTCTTGATGCAAGTTCTGGCTCTTGGTTTGCCAGCCACCGTTGCCCCAGGAAACGGACTGCTGACGTTGCTAGCACTCTTCCACTCTTACATGCAAGAGCTACTGGCACTGGAATTTTGCTAGCAACCACGTGGCGGCAATGGGCGTATGCTGCTTGCTCCACGTATCTTTTTCTTTCCTGTTATTTTTCTTTGCTTTTGAACATAGGTATTGTGGGACCATGTTCCAAAGGTGAAAGCAGCGGAAACCTGGAGCATGAAGCACTGTTTAAACCTAGATTCCTCGTTGCGATGCACATTCCTCGCAGGCGGGTACTATGACACTTCTGCGTGGCACAGCCGAATTTCCAGTAATTAAATGCTAAGACATAGTCGGCGTAGCGAGTGCACTAGATCAAGCGCAACTGCATGAACATGTTTGTTACTACCGCATTTACACGATTGTAAGTCGACCCCTTTTTTTTAAATGCGCAAATCCGAAATGGTTGAGAGGGGGGGGGGGGGTCCACTTCCAATTGAAACGAAAGCATGGCACTGTTAACAAGAGCAAGATAAAAACCATTATCAGGGAGGCTACGGCGAATTTGTCTGCTCTATGGCTAGTGCAACATTCAGTTACTATGCGTGCTTCTTGGGAAAAATTTTTCTTTTTTTAACTTTTACTGCGCAGCACAAACCGATAGTTTATGGAAGAGTCGCTATTCGAATCACCGCGACGCTCCCTTTTTGCACGTCAGTCGTGTCGGGTTACGTGACACAGCGGCACTTCCAGGGAATGTTGACGATTGATGGGAAAGCTGACAGCGATGATTTGTGGAGTCCACGCGTTCGCACTTTTAACTTTACGACCACATGCTTCATCCCGAGCTCTGCAGTCCAAAAAGCATTCGGCGCTTGTTCTGTGCAGCGTTCAAGGAAGCGGCTATCATTTATGCCGAAGAAGCAACTGCGCTGCGGGGCCGTAAGTTCAAAGCTTCTAAATCAGTTAGCGGGAGTGGCAGTGGCAGCGAGACAAAATTTTCAACTGTGATACCACGCAAAGAGGCTTCCAAGGGATACACTTGGTATGCTATCCAGAGCTGGAGGCCAAGCTTGCAGCATACATCACGGAAATATGTGATTTGAAGTGGAGACGAGTAGTAAAGCTAGGCAATAAATTTTTGTTGCCGAAGGCATCCAACGGTATGTTTCTTTTTCGGGGCATAAAATTCTAGGGGGGGGGGGGGTCGACTTAGAATCGTGTAAATACGGTAGTGTAAAGAAGAAGAGGGTCTTGCCCTCGAGCCATGTGGTCTTCGCCTTGTTAGCGCACCTGGCTGGTCTCGCTGATCAGTGACTGCTGTTACGCCTTCTTCAGTTCTCAAGCCTTGTAAAAATAAGCCCCCACCTTACATTAGTAGTTTTTAAATACATGCACTTCAATGGAAGCAGCACTGGGGATTCGAGAAACTGTGTAATTATGGAGGAATTCGCAACATGGAGTTTTGTTATACAGAGGTATAGCTGTACGTTCATACTTTATTTCAGATTATAATGTAAGATGCGTTCTGAAACTGGTAAACCGGAAAAACAACTCATGCACTGATGTCAATATCGTAACTAAGTTTGAATTAACGCAAGTAAGTTTGATTCTGCTATGTTTCTGTGTTACTTTGTAATATGTTTGCATGAAGCATGTTATTTTATTTTGTGCATGGTTGTCATTTACTTATACAATAATGTCATTTTGGTTTTCAGTTTTTTCGTTTCCGTTAAAATATAATGTTGGCTTTGCCTTTGCAGTGTTCGTTCATTCTTTTAATGCATCATTTATGTTGATATGATCACTGCATTTTGCCATACTTTAAGCCACGGCCTGTTGCCATGCAGGCTGGGGACTTGATCTGCCCCAATGGCAAATTGATGGGTGGATACTGACCGGCGGCCCAACGGGGACGCTCCCTTGCGCAGCAGGCTGCTGGTGCCTCCAATGGGAGTCGCCGGACACCCTTCCGACACTGCGTCGTCATTCTCCGTGGCGGCCGGTGTGGCCCGACCTGTTGGCGTCGATGCCCGGCTCCCACCATTTGTGAGCTGGAGGGGGATGAGGGCGCAGAACGTGGCATTGAATGTGACAGCAACAAACGCATGGACTCAGAGAACGGTAGGGCACCAATGCATAGCCAATTATTTTTTTATGCTGATTTCAAATAAACAATCACTTTTCTGATATGTCAATTAGCTTCCAAGACATTTAACATTTTCACTCCTTTGTTCACAGAAACAATAGAGAAGAAAACACCACTAATCAGAAAACTATTATTAATATGTGACAAGATAGCATACAGTATATGGAATACAATGTAGGAACTATTGTAGAATTTTGATGTAGGGAAAAATGGTTTATGAGCCACTTAGATTAGAAGGCACAAAAAAATTGGAAACAAGAAAATTAGAAATCTGTTCCCAACATTGTATAGCTTAATCACTCATGAGCACACTGAAATAAACATGATCCTTTATCTGCCCCAGATGTGAATATAGCCTTCTCGTAAACTAGCAAACTGTCAAAAATTTGTATTTCGAGAAAACGAGAAAAAGTAAACAGCGATGAGGTTTATTCTGCTCGTTTACACCTTATAAAGTTGGATTAATGGCCCAGAGAGGGAATTAGACCGCATGATGGAGATGGGCTGTAGGTTTCCAGAATGTCATTTTCAAAAAGTCTCTTCGTACTTTTCGTAGATTGTACTTATTATGCTTTCTAGTACCTAGCAAAGTCTCCGTGTGAATTTTGTGTAGTGCATTTATTCTTTCATTGTTCCCACAAATTATGAACAATTAATTTCATTTATCTTCTCAACTAATTAGCCAATTGGAAAAATAGTAACATATTTGAAATTGGTGCAAGAAACTGAATCAGAATATGCCAGATTTTATCAAATTGGTCAAAACTTGGAATAATAGCTTTGAAAGCCATGTCCCCTCTTAGGAACATAAAGAGTACATTCACGAACATTCACGAACATTCACGAAGAGTACATGTTGGCTTTCTACACTCAAAGACCCTACCGGCCGCCTTGGACGTTGGGCCTTGCGCCTTCAGGAGTACAATTTTTCAGTAGTTTATAAGTCTGGCCAGTTGCATCGAGACGCCGATTGCCTGTCCTGTCATCCAGTCGACTCGCCAAGTCAACCTGAATGTGACAATGATGCTTGCGTGCTCTCTATTTCTGATTTCTCCAACATTCGCCATGAGCAACGCCAGGACCCTCAGCTTCGCGAAATTATCAATCGCCTCAGCACCGATCGCCATGACCCTTCCCTTCATTTGTTTGTGCTCCACGACGGCACCTTATACCGGCACAATATGCGACCTGATGGCCCCGACCTTCTACTAGTAGTCCCTCAGCACCTACGCTCAGCCGTCCTTCAACAGCTTCACGACGTTCCTACAGCGGGTCATCTAGGCGTCTCTCGCACATACGACAGCGTGCGCCGTCGGTTCTTTTGGCCAGGCCTATATCGCGCAGTCCGCCGCTACGTAGCTGCTTGTGACCGCTGTCAACGCCGGAAAAAGCCGTCAGTTTTACCAGCTGGACTTCTGCAGCCAATCGTCATCCCCATAGACCCATTTTCTCGATTGGGTCTGGATCTTCTAGGGCCTTTTCCACTGTCCGCATCGGGGAACAAATGGATTGCGGTGGCCACTGATTACACCACACGCTACGCGGTCACTCGAGCAATACCAACCAGTTGTGCAACTGATGTCGCTGCTTTCCTCCTCAACGACGTTATACTCGTCCATGGAGCTCCCCGCCAACTCCTCACCGACCGTGGCCGTTGCTTTCTGGCTCGTATAGTCGACGAGATCCTACGGCTGTGCAACGTTAGTCATTCTTTCAAGACTGCCTACCATCCACAAACGAACGGGCTTACCGAACGCCTTGACTGGACACTGAAATGTTGTCTATGTAAGTTTCCGATGACCACCGTGACTGGGACGTAACGCTGCCATTTGTGACATTCACTTACAATTCGTCGCGTCACGACACTACCTGCTACTCCCCCTTCTATCTTCTATACGGCCGTGAACCTCTGCTTCCTTTTGACAGCCTGCTCCCGTCTGTCACCACTGCCAGCTCATATGCTCGTGACGCCATAGCCCGAGCTGATGCTGCCCGCGTAGTTGCTCGCAACCGACTCGCAGCCTCTCAGCACTCCCAGAAACGTCGCTATGATTCCTGTCATCGCAACACCGAGTATTCTTGCGGCTCTCTCGTGCTGCTTTGGACTCCAGCTCGCCGCGTTGGCCTCTCGGAAAATCTTTTGCCCCGTTATACAGGACCCTACCGTGTATTACGACAAGTGACACCAGTGACATACGAAATTGCGCCCTTGCATCCCGTCTGCCATGCCTCTACACCACGCACCGAGACGGTCCATGTTGCACGCCTAAAGCTGTACTACATGGACCCTGGTTTGGACGCTAGTACGCACCAGGACGGTGCTTTTCAGCCGGCGGGGTAGTGTCACATTAAGCGGTGCATACGCATAAGGAAAGAAGAAGAAGACTCTCGTGAGTTGGAGAGAAGACGACGTTCAACAGCTTCGGCTGGTGCCTGCAGAGAACGTCTGTTTGAAAGCCTTGTCTTCGGTGTCCGCCCTCTGCTACAAGCTGAACTACTAACAATATCAACCAATTTCTATGCTCGTGAAGACCGACTGCGACGGGAAGTATCGAAGCCTGTCGGAGTTCCTAGTAGCAGAAATGCTCTAGCGCAATGGTAGGCTAGGGCTCTTACTCCATTTCCGCACTATAAACCGTCGTCTGCCTATAGCTCACCGTGCGGCTGTTGGAGTTCCGGATGGGTGCCCTGGGCGACCGGTGGTGTGGTGGCAGGCAGGCACTAGGGGGCAGCTCGAGGCCGAAGGGCCGCTGCGGCAGTTCGGCGGGGGGTGCCCTGCCCGGTGGCACAGCGAGCCCGTGTCGGCGCAGCTCCTCCATGGCCTCCTGCAATGCTTCCATGGCGGCGTCATCGTGGTAGCCGAAGTCCTGCTCGAGACGCGCCTGCAGGAAGTCGATCATCTCCTCCATGCCCATGCGAAGCAGTGTCTTGCGGTGCAACCTGAGCAACGTGTACGACATGGCCGTCAGCACGGGTTCCCCGTCCATCACGTATGCATCCCAGAGGCGTAGCGTCAGCGTAAACGGCACCCGGTCCAGGAAGCACTGGAAGAACCACTTGAGCGTGTACAGTGATGTGTGCATCTCGTAGCGGTCCAGGTGACGCTTCAGCTTGGGCAGCAGTCGGCCCAGCACCCGGTCGTGGTGCTCCTGGAACCGGCGCAGCTTTGGGAAACCCTGGATGAAGAAGCCTGTGCAGCACACACACAAACATCCTTCAGCATCACACCGGGTGCTTACGTCCCAAGGAAACACTAAAACACACAACTTTGACACCTATCTAGATATGGATTTGGTTGTGGTTCTCTGAACAAGCTTGTGAGCCTTAATTGTGCTTGTTTGGATTGTTTGGTTTGTGGGGCTTAACGTGCCAAAGCGACTTAGGCAATGAGAGACGCCACATTGGCGGACTATGGAAATTTCAACCACCTGGGATTCTTTAACGTGCACTGACATCGCATAGCACACGGACGCCTGGCTTTTCATCTCCACCGAAAAGTGGCAGCCGCGGCCGGGATCCTATCCTGCATCCTTGGTCACAGTAGTGAAGCGCCCTAACCGCTGCACAACCACGGTGGGGCTCAAGTTTAAGTAAGCTGCCATAATCAGGGTGATGAAGTTAGAGGGCACAAACTGCGATGCAATGATGTTTGCATCTAGTTAACACAAACCTGAAAATTTGTCAGTCTCAATAATCGGAAACTTGGAAGAATGGCAGCCTGTGCACCCAGAAACACTGACAAGATATTTTTGTCCAAAAACTAATAATTTCCTTTTTTCCGAAAGTGATACAAAGTTTCGGAATTAGTAAAGCTTGCGCTTTGTATTGCACCCTACCCTGCCAATCAAAGCACCTCAACTTTGTCTTAAAGACATCACTGACCTTCTTCACAGGTGCATTTGTTTTCAGGGGAACCTCCTTTGAAGCATGCTTGACTCTACAAAACACCCTATGCCTATACCTTCTTTTTTTTTTTTTTTAAAGAACCCCCTTTTCTGCTATTAGACAGGGATTGTAGTACTTTCACCATTTTTTATGAAAACATTTTTCCTTTCCTTACAATTCTGTGATCCTTTCTACCGACTTCTAGTTCCCACCTGTTTTTTTAACTAGCTGCCAGCCTTTTATATGCAACAAACGGCTTTATTTTGAAAATACACACAAAAAAAATGGGGAAAAGTTCAGAATGCAGAGTTTAAATTTTGGACAGAAGCAAACACTGACTCCAGAAAACCTTACTCTGAAGAGCATGAGAGAATGCAAAGACCTTGGCAAAAAAGAAGATAACATGCGTCAACTAGTGGCTGGACCATCTAAATGAAAGCGTGGCATTCAAGCGAATGTCCACAAAAGGAGAAAGAAAATAATACACAAACCGCACATCATCATCCTTACATACGGTACGACCTGTGGGGGAGCATTTTGTTGCAAAGCTGTTGTTGTTCTCAACAGCTTTTTTATCTGGAGACCCCCAACGACATGTTGGAAATAAATGATGATGATGATGACAAAAGGATACTGCTTAACTCTTTCCTGCCCATGCCTATTCCGATCGTTAGCCCACTAATAATGGTTTTACGATTCGAATTTTCCCGCTTTAGAAGAGCTTCTGGACAAGTTGCGGCTGCCAGTGGGGAAATAGAAGAACCCTTCTTTCAGTGTGTTGGCCTTGATTTTAATCTTTTCATCCTGCTGCGCACGTTGAGACGGTTTCCGGTGTCAGGTGATAGTTGTTCCTTGTGCGCATCATGGCATCGACATCGCGCGTTGGCGCCCCTTGGAAACGGAGCGTTTTTGCGGATATCGTCGCATCTAAAAGCTCGTTTTTGGATGCCGACAGAAGCAGTGACGATTCTGATGACTTCAGCTCTTCAGATTTCAGCAGCGACGACTGAACTGCATCAAATCAACCCGGAACGTCAACGGCCATGCTCCGGTAAGTGTCGGATTGTCCTCCGAAAAGTTCCACTTTTGCTGCACACTAATAGAAACAGGTGAGAATGATCTTAAAGCCATAACTGTTATGTGCAGGGTCTCAACATCATTCGGGCGGGACTACTTGCCGCTGACAGTGCAGAGAGTCGTGTTTTTGACAAAGAGAGAGCTAGGGGTCCACCTCGGTGTTGCGTGCCGGAGTTCCGCTCAGCGCTACTCAAGAGCCATTCGTGCGATGGCACGATCGTCACTAGGTGTAACATTTTCTTTTGTAACTTCATTACTACTGTATCTAGACAGTTTAAATTTACTACATGGTTAGACCAGTCCCTGGCCTATAAAATGTATATTTCCAATTTTCTTACTTAATGTTTTTTTTTTGTGAAGGAATTTTGATGTCTTTGTGCGTTTTTTATTGCTCACTACATTTCTTTTGTGATTGTTTTCATTTTTTTTGGCAATTCTTGAAGACATTCTTTTTGCTTACTTTCATTGTAAAGAGAATTTCCTTCTCTACAATTTGATACCAAACACTCCTAACCACGCAAGTTTTTGGTAAAAAAAAAAAGTTTAATGACACCACCCAAAAACTACTACTTTTCCCGCGGACAGGAAAGTGTTAATGGCTCAATATTTGATGAAGTTTTCGCCTTTTTTTTTTTTAATTCCGATTAGTAATCTGCTCATATTTGCTAGTAATAACGGGAGGTGATGGGAAGAAAAGGGTTAATTGCAAACTGCTGTAACCAATCTGGAGCTAAAAATGCTCACACTGATAGCCTAGTGCTACCCTCTGGCATCAAGCAGAAACTTTTTTTACAAGGTCTTGGATATGATAGAATTCATAGGCATGTCACAAAACCCTCAGCAGGGCACTTAAAGAAGCTGCGGTTATTGTGCAGGGGCCAGTGCGAAATTTCCTGCATAAGAGTTTAGTGCATGGAAGTCTAACCGTCTAAGTCTAAAGCTTAACCACAAAGTCTAACCGGCGCACCGTTCGCCGCTTCGTCGAACTTGGGTGTGACCTCAACAGGCCTAGCATAGCAACAACTTACCCATAGTCAAACCCTTGTATAGAATAGTATGTTCATATGCACCCAATTGCCACAATGACGGACTGTCCACCCTGGTGGTCATGACTCGACCTCTGACTAATGCATAAAGCTAAACCAAAGACAAATCAACAGCTAATCACAGGTAAACCATGATTTTGCACGTCTTACTCAATTTAACCTTTGTTAAAATGCTGCTAACCTACTACCTTTTTTTTTTTTTCTTTTATAATCTTGGAATGACGACTGCTGCTGTACATTGGGACGCTGGACATAGTGAGGCCATAGTCAAAGAGCTTTCTTTTGCCCAGGCGACCATTCCAAAAATGAGGGTGTACACGTCTGGAGGAAATGAACTGAGCTGGCTCACCATGCATAGCATGTCTCTCATCCGTCATGAGTACGGATATGGCCCAGAAGGCATCCTGCAACAACAAAAACAAAAAAAGCCCGAAGGGTAAAGAGCAGACTCCACGAGAGGGTGAACTGATGCAAACAAACAGCTTCTAAGCCAACTGGCGATTCTAAGCCAACTGGCAACAATGCCACTGGGACCGCAGTACGGCTCAAAGTGCACAATGTACTTCGGATGTGGGCCCTGAAGAACATCCACAACTGAGAGGACACCAAACTGTACTAACACAAGAATAAAAAGAGGAAAGCTAGAAGTTTTCACTTGGTCCGTTAATGTTTGGTGGCTGAGAAGGACGACGTAACATGCATTCCAGTGTTACATGCACGTCATAACCCATTTCTAAGGCTGTGGGTCAATGGGAACCAAACAAGATGAGGGGGAAGACAGGTCTACTTGTCCAAGCGTTGCATAGTAGACTGAGGCTCCCTTTCAATCCTCGTTTGGTTTATTCCAAATTCAAATAAAGTACATTTGACTAAAATTCTGCAAATAAAGTCGTGCACGCATTGCCTTGAGTGTTCAAGCACTGGAGTCGTTTGAACACCAAGGGGTGCGCACCTTTGCGTGACTTCAGTGTTTCATCTCACCTCCTCATTCATGTACATGAGCAGCAGGGCAGCAATCTGGCTCATCCCTTGGCAGTAGCCCACCTCCTGAAGAAGGGGGGGGGGGGGGGGGGAGAAAGAGAGAGAGAGAGATGATCAAGTAGCGCAATATTCCCCAGTATGATCAACCAATTCGCCCCCGTGTTTGCATTGTTGGCCCAAATGAGAGGCTGCCAGTGAAGTCAGCAACATCAAAAAAATGCAACTTGCCCAAGAGGTCAATGAACTTCAGGAGAGTAAAATTAGTGTGGGTATACAGTCAAACCTGCTTATATATAACAAACTTGTAAAATGTCCTCGATTTTTATTACATCCAGGTTTCAGTTATATGCAGTTTTTGCATGAGGAACCCAAAGGACCGTGCACAGCAAAAACCGAATTAAAAAATTATTGTACGAAAAACCCCACTGAAAGTATTTAAAGTAAATCAAAATTATTCGAAGTCATAGAAGCGGTGAAAAGCTTCGCGATCGCGCCGAGAGAGAGAGCGTGGTGCATCTGCAGCCTCTCCCTCCGTCGCGGCTCGCGCAACGAGTCTACGAGGGAGTGGAGAAAGCGGGGGTGGAGGAGGAATCAGTCTGGGGAGAGCGTGTGCATCCCCATTATCGCCGAGCGAGAAGGCACCTGCACCTTCAAGCATGTTCCCACTCGCCTGCCAGCGTTGCCCTAGGAAACCAACACTACCTCCATCGCCAACGCACTGTGCTATTCTCGCTACCGACGTGCGGGAGCCCACGAGCGTGGCAGCGATGGATGCAAACTGTTTGCCCCTTGAATTTTTCCTTTGTTCTGTTATTTTTCGCTGCTTCTGAGCTTGCACCAATGTTCTTAGATGAGAGTCTCTCATCTAAGAACGTTGGCATGAGCTACTGTAGTGCCATGTTCCGAAAGCGAAAGCAGCAGAGACTGCTGCATTTTCCACATAAAAGCAACGTCGGCAATGAAATATGGCGTGTTATATCTACTGCGGTTGCTCGTTGCTATCGTAGACGTTCCTCTTGCGTCAGTTCATGTTTCACCGTCCTGTAACTTGCGGGGTTTTGCGAAATATCCAGTAATTTTAGCACTAGCTAAGAGAAAGTCGGCGCCACGAGTTTGTTATATCAAGGTGAACTTCTGCGACATGTTCGTTACATGGAGTTTTGAAATACACGCACTTCAATGGATGCAGCATTGGGGAATTAAAAAACTTCGTAATATCGAGGAATTCACTATATGGAGGTTCTTTACATTGAGGTTTAACTGTATTCAAACCAAAAAGGGACCACTGATAATGACACATGACGAGCGAACAAAAGGTAAGAGGGAAAGCAAAACTCTCCTCGTCCCTGCCCCTTGCTCACTGTCATGGATGAGCGCAAGGCAGCACTCACCGTGTTGTAGACAGAGTATGCTGCTAGGACGTGGAACAAGGCCTGCTGCCTGCAAGGGAAGCAAACACCAATAGTAAATGAAAGCATCACAGAAGAAATAGCAACTGTACGAGGGGAAATTCAACAAAAGTAAACTCTACAGCGACTTGTATGGCAAGCTGCTGCCATCAGGCAGCACGGTGTCCCAGAAAGGTACCAGTGTATAATCAGCTACTCCTAGACTACTTCAGGAGTAGCCAAATCTCTGAGTAGACCATATCTGCAGCTCAATTGTCTGTGCAACGGGATCTGCAAGATAATGACAGTGAACTTCTATGACCATTATGCATTTGCCGTTCAGTCTCTCTTCTTCGCTTACTTCATAGATATGTGTACAGTACCATCCCATGTCCCCTTCCACTGACCATTTCTTCAGTAACATTTCGATGGTTACATAACAAACTTAGTTTCACATGAGTCAGTGGTACTACACTCGGACATTCAATCCATCTGTGCTGTCTCGGGCCATATCACTTTGGGATGATCTTCCTGGCTTTATTGTTTCCATAGCTAACAGCGACACATTTCGCGACTCGTTGTTCAGCCAATCAAAATTACACATGATTATCGCTGATTTCCATTCAATTCTCATCCTGTTTTATGTTTTTTTTTTCTGATGCTTGCGCAGTTTGCCATTTTGATTTACATTTCTCCGTTAAGCTTTACAACATTATTTTAGGTTGCGTTTCATGACTACTCTTTTTTTTTTTTTTTGTTCCTGTGCTGCATTTTCACATGTTAAGTTTTTGTATTATACAGTCGAATCTGGACATATTGAACCCGGATATATCGAATTTTGGTTATATCCAACTCACGAAATATCCCCTTGAAAATCCCATGTAAAAGTATAGGAAAGGCGTGTTATATATCGAACTCAATTTCACCGGTCGTTCGATATATCGAACTCTGCACCACGCACTGGAAAGTGTGCCTTTATCAAAGACGATCGCATCACCCTCGGCCGTTTGCTGCGTGACGTTTTCAAGCCTCGCGCGGAAGGAATGATAGGGGACAGGCGACGGCTGGTCTATGGCAGCGCCGCACCCATTCCCCAAAGGCGCGCGCATCTGCGGTTATCGTTTCCCGCGCGCCAGCACGTGACGTTTGCAAGCCATGTGCGCAAATGAACCACAGAGAGCTGGTGGGAACGAGAGGGGAAAACGCGATAGAGCGAAGCGCGAGGGTGAGCCCATTCTTTTGCTGAGCTATTTCTCTTTTTCTTTCCCTGCCTTCGTTCGCAGTAGCACGCGCTACGCATGCGCCAAGCCAGCTCAGCCCGTTTTCAGACAGAACGTCGGACACTTTTTCCAGCGTGTGTTGCGAACCCTCTGTGCGCGGCGGCTGACGTGCTATGGCACCTGCGGACATTAAGAAGCGGCAGAATTTTTTTTTTTTTTGCGAGAGTCGTTCATTCTTATTGTTGTGCTGTACGCGTGGCATAGCGTAAGATATGGCGGCTGCGCACGTTAAGAAGTGGCGGTTTTATTTATTTATTTTTTTGCGGGAGTCGTCCATTCTTATCGTGGTGCTGTACGCGCGGCGTAGCGTGAGATATGGCAGCGGCTTTTTTTCTTTCTTTTTTTTTTTTTGCGGGAGTCATTTATTCTTGCATGTATGAATCAACGAAAGCACGCGATCAGCTGCGATTATGAAACTGGCTTTTAGCATTTCTCGCTTCAAACAGCATTTAGCTATCACGCTTTCCAATGATTTTGTGGCAGTGGACTACGCCCGCGCCCCCAAGCGCGGCGAACCAGGCTTGTGCAATCAAGCCATCACGGGCACTCTGCCAAGTTCGCTCCCCACCTCCCCACCACGGCAGGAGCTATCAAAAGATAAACACGCATCTTGGCACGCTGCCAAGAAATGAGCTGACGACCCAAACAGAGTGGCGCGCGCCATCCACATGAAAGCGAAAACGCTTGCAAGCGATTTCTGCTGCGGCGACACACACGAAAATTTGTTTTGAGCTGCAGCGGTGGCTCGAGCGGCGAGAGGGACACAGTTCCAACAAGTTAGAAATTTTTCGCTTGTCGCTGAGATCGCTCAATCGCTTGCCTGTGAGCAAGCTGGCCTTAACGCTTTCTTTCTTTTTCTTTTTTTTTTTCATATTCTCGAGTGCAAAAGTGGAGGATGGGTTCATTATGGGAGTGGGTTGATTACGCGACAAATACGGTATTGTTGTTTCGCATCGTAAGTGCCGTTACAAGTCGATTCCTGTATATCAAATTATCAATATATCGAACTATTTCGCGATATCGAGTTCGATATATCCGGGTTCGACTGTACACTGTATTTTCGGATTGTTTTTGAGCTGTCATTTTATATCATTGTCTGTGTGTTTCGTTAGTGTCTAATATTTGTTTCTTTCTATTCTGTATCAATATGTATACATTTGTCGCCCCCCCTTACTCAATGCTCCTAATTGGGCCTGTAAGGTATTCTGAATAAATAAATAAAATCCACAAGGTGAAAAAAAAATAAAAACAGCGGTTTAGCTTAGCCATGCAAGTTAGCACTGATTTAGCTTTGCAACATACGGTTATACACGCACAAACAACAGTTAGCACTTGTTTAGCTGTCTTGCTTCATTTTGCTTTGCTCTGCTAAGCCTTGTCATGTTTAGTTAAGTATTTAACACATGCTTTACGCTTTTATTGGGACAAAGGAGGCCCAACCGAGGTTTTTAGAGCAACTTTGTCAGAGGAGCTGACGACATCCAAAGCGCAGTGTGAAGGACTTAGCATGTGAAGAAAGTGGCTTACTGAAATCGTGCAATGGTCTAATGTTGTGGCCAGTAAAGCTGATCTCTTTGAATCGGCCAGGGTTCAAAACCCATTGGTAGTTTTTCAAGGCGCTGCTCAAAGAAGGCTTCACAGCCATCCCGGCGAGACTCCAAAACTCTTACTTTCTTTTTAATATATAAGGCCCTACGAAAATGCATACAAATACGTCAGTACCACTGCTGTCAATACTACTAATATGATATAAGTGTCAGTTCATTTGCACAATTTTTAGCTGACTCTTTTGGTGGACACTCCCTGCATACACCCACTCATGAGCAAAGAAAGGCTTCCGCCTTGAAAATTAGGTATGGTGACATCGGCGAATGTCCTTTTCATCAAGAAATACTCTTATCAAGGTACCAAAACATGCAAGCCTCAAGGCGTCACTGGACTCTGGCTGGTCCGAAGCAAACCCAGATCTGCACTTTTCCTATGAGCTCCCCTTGGGTAGCCCTCTACCAGACACGGTGACAACACAGCACTCACTTGACACAGTAACGCTCCCGGAACATGATGTGGTTCCGGTACGTCCTGTTGACGTCCAGGTCAATCTGCCGGATGTCCGGGGACCACTTGCGAGCACGTTCCCGCATTTCCTGCACACACAAAAAAAAGTACCGGGCTTACAAAGAGCTGCCTTGGGCCAACATGCTCAGCTCTAGTGTTCTGTGCTCCCGTGAAAAGCTCACGAGGGAGAAACAGCTGCACAAGCATCGCGGAGTGCAAGCATTCCAACAAAAAAAAAGCTGTGGCTTCTGTTACTGCTTGCAGCGTAGACACACGTAAGGAGCAAGGTGAAGTACTAATGAAATTACATGGTGTGCAAATGCTACTGTATTCCACGAGAGATGTGCATCTTCTGATGTGAGTACCAAAACACAAAGAAAGGCTCCCTTACACAGCTAGGAACAGTCCACACAATCTCCGCTGTTCCTGCTTTTTCTCTTGTGTGCAAATTATTCTGCAAGATTTGCTGAATCTGAGCTGGTTAGTACATTGCTTGTGTGGTGCCAGGTCAGGCATAAACGGAAACACATGGAAGACGAAGGACGATGCTTGGTGTTGCTAATGACGACAAGCATTAGCAACACGACCCACGTGCTTGCATTTAGGCCCGAACTGATGCTACGCAAGCACATTACTTTGTCAGTGCAAAAAAAAAATCTAGAGTGCTCCAGTGTTGCCTCAAAGATGGTCGCCTGATCTGTGCATGCCCCCTGGAGGACTCACCAGGTACTTGCCCTCCTGCTCGGCCTTGACCCGAGCCACGTCCAGTAGCCGGAGCCACACCTCCGCCCGGACTGCGTTGGGGATACCTTTGTAGACCCGCCGCCGCAACTGCACCACACAAGTTAGGAGGCAGATGAGAAAAAAAAGATTAGTTGTGGTTTAGCTCTGGTTAACCCTAGTTGAATTGCGAAAGCGACGGCGGAAGCTTCTTTTGCCTGCTACATTATTCCCCTATCACACCCTATCAGTGTAACGTGCTACACTATTGGGGACACTTAAGGTCATCTTTTTAGGGTATGACGTGAGAGTGTAAGCTACCAGCCCACAAATAAAGTCACGCTTCAACCAAGCCGTATAAACGTGCCAGAGTGTCGTAGGGGTAACGAGAATGCAAACGATTCTAGCAGGCTGATTCTGATATCAACCCTCCCATATGAAAGGAGCGACCCAAGTGGGCAGCTCCTGCCTGTGGCATAAGGCTAACATGAATTCAAATGTCATGGCAGGCTTATCAAGGAGGTCGAGGAGCAGGGGGGTCCACGGGTCACGGACCACGTGACAAGCGGTTAGGCCTGGCGTAGTATATTGCATTCGCAATAAAATTTGTTGTGGTTTAGCTCTGGTTAACCCAAGTTGAATTGCGAAAGCAACGGCGGAAGCTTCTTTTGTCTGCTACATTATTCCCCTATCAAGCCCTATCAGTGTAAGGTGCTACACTATTGGGGACGCTTAAGCTCATCTTTTTAGGGTATGATGCGAGAGCGTAAGCTAACAACCCACATATAAAGTCTCTCTTCAACCAAGCCGTATGGACGTGCCTGCGTGTCGTACGGGTAAAGATAATGCAAACGGTACTTGCAGGCTGATTCTGATATTACCCTCCCATATGAAAGGAGTGACCAGAGTTGGCAGCTCCTGCCCATGACATAGGTGTAACGTGAATTCAAATGTCATGGCAGGCTAATTTTTTTTATGAGGGGACCGTAGCTACGCCTCTTCACGGTGTAGCTGCGGCCGCCCGAGGTCTCGCTTTGGCTGTTGGATTGTTTCTTTCACAACAAAACAGCTCCATGCATGGACTGCCCCAATGTTCTCAGACGACCCGAGGCTCTCTAGGCACTACACCACTATGAAACACACACCTCTCAAGAGAAACACCTGTCTTTCCCTTCTAAACAGTTGGCTTGCAAGGTAGCATCCCACAGTTTCTCATCCTGTGGCTCAGGAAATGAACCCGGAACAGGCGGCATGCATGGTAAAGTGGCTCTCCTGTCCATGGTATCTGAGCCAAGGCTGGCAGGGACACTGAGGCAAGACAAAAGTTGGCCCGCACAGACAGGCTACCGCATTCTCCTAACAAAGAGCATACTTCTGCTGAAAAGAAAACTTTCCAAAAGCTAAACAAGCTGAAAAAGAAAGATTTTTTCAAAAGAAATATAGGTGCCACCACCACTGTCTGTTTCTTAAGCAGACAGCAATGACTTAATTGGTCAAGGCGACTAGTCTTATGCGTGCCAATCCTCGCAGGTTGCCTGCATAGTCATTTGTATGCAAACAGTGGTCACGGAGTGCTTTTCAGTCTTAATGTTGCACTTATGAACTAAACAGTAGGAAAATGTTCTATATTAAAATCTGACTTTTTACGGTAAAGAACACGTCTGAAAGAAAAGAAAATGACATTAAAATTTGATAAAATCCTGATGACGTCAGCACGGTTGATATGAACCTCCAGTCGATGCGAATAAAATTCCCCGGCCAGAGTAAGTGTTGGGTATAACACGTTGAATTTCTAATGTTCCATGCACTCTCCATGTATGAAACAAACGTGCAAGATGTCACTGCACCTTCAAGCGCCAAGAACAGCCCATACATAAGCGACCCCACAATCACTAGTTCACTAGTCACGTGGTGTGCATGGTGAGAAGTCAGCAGTGGAGTTAATAGTAACCATGCATGCTAGTTGATGTAGATCATAAAAATAGCCCCAGCAAACAAACACGGGATCACCAAGACCATCTAGTGCTGTCCTGCACAGTTGTTTTGCAGAGTCTGCGTTAATTTGTCCGCTAGGTACACATCGCTAGCACCTTGATAGCCGGGCGCGCAGTACGCACCGTGAGTACTGTGCTGTGGCTGTAAACAAATCCTGTCAGCCATGACTGGACCTGCATGAATGCACTTCCCATACTTATGCACACGGATTTTGTCCATTTCGAGCGATATAAAATTTCGGATGACACAAATTTCTTTCGCGACACTGTGAGATCCGCAGTACTACAGAGACTACAAATGTTAATGGTAGTGTTCTTATTGTAACTAATTGGATGGATGGCAGATGCAGGAAGCAACACGAGACTGAATTACCAAGGTCATGCAGCATAGAGCATGTGTTTTGTGCAGCCAATGCTACCAGTAGCTCCATCAGTCGAGTGCTCTCCCGAAGGTTCCTCCACAAGGATTAGGCCATGGCTGAGCAAGCCTTGAAACAACCCTTCACCGACATTCATGTGTGCTCATGCAAAAGATGGCAGCGAAAGAGAGACTCGTACCTTGGTGGTGTACTTGGTGCTCTTTGTGCGTTCCTGGAGAGGCGTTTTTAGTCGGTTAGCAGAGAAAAGCAGAGAGAAGAGAGAGACAGAGGCACGGCAACAATGCATAAGTTAAACAGTGCAGGAAGCAAAAAAAGCCAAACTGTTTTGTGCTCCACACTTCCCACATGAAAAAGAGTTGCATAATCAGAGCAGACAGGTGCTGAAGAGAACAGGAGTTAGCAGCTGTTTGCACGCAAACATTACAGTAATGCTTTCATGCATGCACACACACACACAAACAAAAAAAAAACAAACTTCCCAGTCTTGAGATGTCAGCTCTGCCAAGGGCTACAAGATTACAGCTACATAATCTTTATACCTGCAAACCATCTGACAGCACATAACTTCAAGTAGAAGTCCTGCCTCAACCGTGCCTCAACCGTCAACACAAGCTCCCACTGTTATCAGTCAGGTCTTTGGGCAGCCCTTTAGGCTGTGTTTAATGATATCAGCATGTGAGCCCTCACAGGGGCCATCAGCAACACTGGTTTATCCCACAGGCTGGTGGACACCTGCTTCACTGCCAAGGTTTTCATGGCTCCCCTTTGCTGCCTGCCATCTGCACATCCTAAATGGAGCTTGTGCAGTGATATTTGTCACAGCCATAGCCACCACAGCGCGAGGCTCTTTAAGGGACGCTGGCCAATATTGAGTGATTACTGTACTTCCTACGACATATAGGCTAACCTTATCAGAAATGGATGTTTCATATGCTAGAAAAGGGCAACAAATTAAACAGAGGTACATCTGCCACCAACTGTTTTCACAGGAAATCTGTTACGAGGTCAAAGCTATTCTTTAGTTGTGGCTCTCTGGCAACACCCCACTCTCTCACACGATCATGAAATTGTTTTCTTCCTTGAGTGCCAAGAGTGGTGGAATTGCATTTCTGAATCCAGTTATTTCAGGAGCGAATGTGTCTTTTGCTGTTGCACACACACCACAGCAAATCTAAAGAAAGAGCCAAGCAGTCGACTTTTTTTGACAAAGAATCAGGCCTGAATAGAGCTGTCAAAAAATAATTGCTTACAGTGGCAGCATCCCAACCACAACAGATGCAAATATCTGGGATCTAGCCAAAATGTCATCCTGATCTACTACCCTTCTGGGCCAGAAATTTATGCTGAGTATGCTTTATATACAATGATGCTGCAGGAAACATCATGATTCTTCACAGCCTGTCTCATTTGAGACGAGCCAAATGTGGCTAAACTGTGAATGACCTATGGCAGAATAGCGAGCTCCAATTTTAGAAACTGGAGTTTAAATTTGAAAAGGCTGGGGATTTTTCGTGGCGTCCCATCTAGCCGATCCCAGAGCAACAGAGCACAGGCACAAAAACAACTACTGGGCACCAAAATTCCCTCGATGTCCTGTGGATATCTGGAGGATGTCCAACAGTGCTGCAATAACCATTGAGTTGGCAGGTGCATAGTTGGCCCCATCTAGCACAGAAACGCCACGCTGCACATCAAATTACATTCTTCAACTACCTTTACCGCTTGCCACTGACTAAGGCTCTCCACCCACCGCATGAATATGGATTTAGTGCATAGTTTCTTCTGGTGTCAGCCCACATGCACACTGCTTGTGCTAAAAGAAATGTTTCAGGTGAGTGAAGAGGGGACTTGCCTTCTCGTTGGGGTAGTACTTGTCCCAGCTCTCAAGCATCTTGCGCCACTTGTTGAGGCGCACATTCTCCTGGTCACGCACCTGGGTTGAAGAGAGAGAACCGCCCATTGTGAGTCCACGTGTTCCGTAACAATCACCAGGCTCCGAGTTATTCTAATGATGGACACCTTTGCCTCATTTTAACAAACTATAACCCCATGACTGCAGTGTCATTTCTACACGTACCAATGAAGCACTGAGAACCGTTCTGGCTTACGGTGGATAGCAGCTCCCACAGAATGCAGTTTGTGCGAGTCTCCAGCCAACAATGGTAAAACACAAGTCCTGAAAGAATACGGTTTGACTTCACGTTCAAGCAATAGAGGCACCTCAAGAGAAAGTGTATATCTTACCCTCGCATCAAGATGCTGAAACAACCTCCACTTGTTGTCATCTGGCAATATTTCAACTAGTAACTGTGATGTTATCAAATACAATTTGTGTCTGTTAACAACTTGGCACAAGCCTGCCAATCATTTTTTTTTTGTGCTTCAGTATTTCCCCAACTACATGTTCTTTTTAGGGTGCCATTGGTTATTTCAATGCAAAAAAATATTCATTCACAAAGCCTATCCAAGAATTCAGTTTTTCAACACAAAACACCAAGAGACATGCAAATCGAGCACTTTGTAGATAAAACCTCAATCGTCAGCATTGTAATTTTTAAAACATTTAAATTTTTATATATTAAATTATTTATAGGAAGGGAAAGGAGCGGTAACTGTTTCACTTGTTTTCTGTGGACACCGCAACCGCGCCATAAGGGAAGGGAGGAAGGCGGGAGTGAAAGTGGAAAGAGAAAAAGAGGAGGCGTAGTGGAGGGCTACGGAATAATTTCGACCACCTGGGGATCTTTAAGGTGCGCTGACATCGCACAGAAGAAGCTACGATAATGCTGTTACTGAGGAACAAAACCTGTCTGCACAATGATGGAAGGTGTGACATACAGCTCACTACTTTAAGGAAAATTAGTTACTGGCTTTAGTACTTGGCATGAAAATGCACCATATTTGCAATGTGAAGGATGACAAATTTGTCTGAAACAAATTCAATACTAGACGCAGCACATTTTGAGGGTACAGGATGACTGTGCAGGCAATTCTGTAAATAAAGCCTTAAAGGGTTTACAATGGCCACATTACAAGCTGGTTCCTCTAACGCCTTGCTTATCCACGAGAGCTGGCTTCATTTCCTACCCTTCCACGCACATCTGCGCTTTAAAAAGAAAGAGGCAAGACTGTCCAATCAGCCGGCATGGACGCAGTCAGCTGGAGAAGACAAGTTCCACTCACCTTTGCCTCGTGGACCGTGTATTTATCTGGCAACCGTTCGTTGCTGCAAACAAGGTGAAGAGAAAACATCAGCACCACAGGAGCATCACAGCAAATGCTCGCGATAAACTCACAAACCTGTCTTCTTCAAAAAGTCATTTCACAGACAAAAAACGAAAATGTCACAGTAAATGACGAGCTTCTGCATGTCTTCGTCATACAGTTATATTTGTACCTTTCTGATCCACAGCATACTGCAGAACCAAGTGTGAACAAGTGCAATGAGAGAAAATGAAACAGAATGCAACAGTCCCAACTAAACGCAGCTAGCTGGCTTAGAAAAGAATGACGCACATTGCTATAGCCACTGCAGGTGTTGAGAATCTATACTTGAACCTCCACTTCTCTGCAGAGTGAACCCTGATATCCATTAGCAACGGTACTCATTGGATGACTACGCAAACAGCAATTGCATCTCTAATTCACTGTGGTCCCATGCTGTCAACAACTACAAACTAATTTTCTGCTAGCGAATCAGGCAATGCCACAGTTGCATTTTCTAGTTCAGTGATGATGCAAAAGCCTAATGACGATTTCCACTGGTCGATCGGAGCCAGGCGCCTGAACCGACCTAAAGCGCTACAGAGCGAATCAGCCTTGGTCGAAGTAATGCTGAGCCGGTTTTCGAAAATTGTAACCGCATCCCAGCGCCAACATTTTTGCGGTTGATAAATAGGCAGGAGTGCGGCCCTCAACAACTTGCTTTCGCACTATTTTAACGCTACAGAAGTTTTTTGATAAACGCACTTCGACATTTCGCGCAAAAAAACGGTGATGCCCAGTGTCTTCTGCCAATGTCACTGAACCGGCCAAAAACAGCCAAAACAGTCCAGCAGCGTCCGCAAGCGACCGCATCAGCGACTAGGACTTCTGGCGAGATCAGACTCCGATCGGCAGATCGAGCTAGACGTCCTGAGCTGCTTCAAACGACCAGCGGAATACGCGCAACCTATCTAGGTCGACCAGTGGAATTCGAAATCTTCATCCCGGAGCAAGAAAACGTGCTCCGGAGCGCCCAGTGGAAATTGCCTTAAGTTTCTCAGTACTAACAAGGCTTGTAGCAGCTGCACCAAGCCAAACCAGACATGTGGAAAGACTAACAAAGAAGTGAAAATAATCAAGTCTCCTTTCCTTACCAAGGTTCTGTCATCATGCAGGGTGAATGCCTCTCCCATATTACTCCAACTAACCAAGTCCTGTGCTAGCTGCATCCACTTGACCCTTCGGAACTTTTAACCTCATCTGCCAACTTTCTGCCACCCCATACTACGCTTTCTTTTTCCATCGCTATCCTCTCTATGCACTACATGTCTTGCCTATGCCCATTTCTTTTCGATTTCCACTAGACTGTCATTAACTCGAGTTATTTCTCTGACCCACTCTGCACGCTTCCTCTTAACGTTACACCTACAGTTTCTCGTTCCATACCTCTCTGTGTTGTCCTCGGCTTAACTAAAACCCTCTTTGTTAGCCTCCACGTTTCAGCCCCGTAGGTCAGTACAGGCAAAATGCACCTGCTATATACTGTCCTCTTGAGCAACACCAGTAAGACGTTATAGCCATAATCTGCGAGTACTTGCCAAATGCACTCCATCCTAATCTTATTCGCCTCGTTATTTCCCTTTTATGGTCCGAAAGTGCGGTTACTTGCTATCCTCAGTGTAGATATTCGCCTACCACTTCCAGTGTTCTGCTATCTACTGTAAACTGCTGTTCTTTCCCGACACTGTCGAACATTATTTTAGTCTTTTGCACATTAATTTTTATGCCTATCTTTCTGATTTTCCTGTTTAGGTCCTCAATCTTCTTTGGAATTCAACCCCTGAGTTACTTAGCAAGGCAATGCCATCAGCAAATTGTAGATTAATGGGATATAATCCATCAACCCTTATCCCTAAGTGTTTTCTTTCTAAGTCCCAGAACACTTCCTCTAAGCAAGCTATGAATACTACTGGGGAGATCCGTGTCCCCATGCCTAACACATTTCCTTATGAAAACTTTATTACTTTCTTTATGTAGAGCTATGGTTGCTAATCCTAGTAGCCAATCGGATCCAACCGCGGACAGTGACGTCAGTCCAAGTTCAATGACTCCCTGGCGGTGGCTGCGCCAGCGACGGGAGCATCGCTGGTGTAACATGAGCAGCCCCTTCTCCTTTTGCTTGTTCTCTGCAACTCCTCTCCCAGCAAGACGACGACGCAAGAAAAGCACGTCATCATCATCATCACCACCAGCCTGACTATACCCACTGCAGGGCGAAGGCCTCTCCCACATTTCTCCACTTAACTCGGTTCTGTGCTAGCTGCATCCACTTGACCCCTGAAAACTTCTTAACCTCATCCGCCCACCTAACTTTCTGCAGCCCCCTGCTACGCTTTCCATCCCTTGGAATCCAGTTTGTTACCCTAAGCGACCATCGATTATCCTCTCTTCACACTACATGTCTGCCCATGTCCATTTCTTCTTCTTAATTTCCGCTATAATGTCGGTAACTTGAGTTATTTCTCTGACCCACTCTGCACGCTTCCTATCTCTTAATGTTACCCCTACCGTTTTTCATTCCATAGCCCTCTGAGTTGCCCTCAACTTAAGTAGAACCCTCTTGGTTAGCCTCCACGTTTCAGCCCTATAGGTGAGCACAGGTAAGATGCAACTGTTGTATACTTTCCTCTTGAGCGATACCGGTAAGCTGCTAGTCATAACCTGCGAGTGCTTGCCAAATGCGCTCCATCTGAATCTTTTCTTCTTGTTATTTCCTTTTCATGGTCCGGATCTGCGGTTACTGCCTGTCTTAAGTAGACATATTCGCTTACTACTTCCACTACTTCGATACCTAATGAAAACTGCTGTTCCTTCCCGAGGCTGTTGAACACTACCTTAGTCTTCTGCATTCCTGCTTTCCCTTATTCTCTGGTGTCACATGACTACCCCTTCTTGCTCCGCTCCCTCTGCATTCCACAACAAATGCTGCGGGAAAATGCGCGCAGTGTGAGTGCCATTCTGAGGAGCTGCGACGCAGCGGTGCCATGAACGCTACGCTGCTGCGGGGAGTTTCCCGCTAGAGTGAGCCGGGCTTAATGCAGCCACTCTGCCACAGTCAGCAGCTGCACAAATATGTTCGGAACCAGCCCTGACGACTAGGAGAGAATGAGGGGTTCCCAGAAATGAGGAGAAGGGGGTGGAGCAGAGAGGCAGCACTCACTGGATGAAGCCATACTTGTCGGTGACGTGATACAGCTCGAACTTAGGGTCCTCCCAGGGGTCAATCTGGGCCACATTGTCCTTGTCCCGGCCGCGGTCGTAGCGCGCAACAATGGCCGCCCGCTCCTCCGCAGCCCGCTCCAGAAGCTCCTCTTCCGTCAGGTTGCCACTACCTGCATGAACACACCACCACCACTGTGACAACAGATCTTACGCCGTCAGTTGGAAAACTGCACAGTGCAAAGTGGGCCAAAACGATAGTCGATAGTCGATCTGGCATGAGCGGATCACAAAGCGACCCCAGCGGCCTCCTCTCCGGCTATGGTAGATGGGTGAGGTGGAAATTTTAAAATATTACTTTCTCTTTTCAGCAACGTAATGTAAAATAAAACTGCGCGTGCATTTTTTTAAACACACCTTTGTACGCATGAAACGCCAGCGTGTATGCAGGTGTATCTCAAGCAGGCAGGTAGCAGACGACCCGCTTGAACCACGTCTACAGCCCCCTTGCTTCAGACGCGTCAAGAGACGTGGTGGCTTTTACATGTGTAGTGTGTTTAGAAATGCAAACACAATTTTATTTTTCGTTGCATTGCTGAAAGAAGAGGGTTAGTAGTACTTTAAAATTTCCACCTGTGCATTAGCTCTATGGCCTCACCCGTCAACCGGAGCGGGGGAGAGTGGCACTGCGGTTGCTTTGCGATCAACTCACGCTGGATCGGCGATTGTTTGGGCCCATTTCACAATGCGGCGCGCCAGCACAGTTTTCCAACTGTCTCTAAGAATGTTGGTCTACACTTACTCTGCATCATCCGAATTTCTACCTAGGCCTTTCTTCCTACTTAGGACACAAGGGCACTCACCCCAAGCCTGCCCCATGGGCACGTCAGGATGCTGTTATTATACAGTAATCTCTGTTTCAGTTACTAGACTATGCAATATCCAATGCATCATAAAAAGATGTTACCATCAACACACCGGCAACTTTAAAGGCCCATTGGCAACAGCTTCATCCGGTTTCTGTTCCCAGTTAAAAAGTTGATTACATAAATCCCCCTTACAGAACGCAACAGATTTACTGCCGGGAAAAACTTTTGCATCCCCTGGTAGGGATCCATGACATTAAGGACAAAAATGATTCTTTGATGATTGTTTGGAAGTGAATGGCAGCACAGCCCGGCATCAGGGATCCATGGGAACAAAATTGGTATTGATGTTCCCCAGTCTCTTTGTGAACAAAGCTAATGGTATGGTGACATCCGTACATATTTCTGCCTCTTCTACTGCAAAAAAATGTCATTTTAAGTGAGAGTAGCCTCTTTTGTTATTAGAAGATCCCTGTCTATCAATACAGAATGACGTTATTTTGCCCCCAGTGTTCAATTAATGATGGTTTGGTTTAGTTTGGTATTGTGGAGTTGAACATCTCGAAGCAATCAGGCTATGAGAGATGCTGTAGTGGAGGGCTCTGGAAATTTCGACCACCCGGGGTTCTTTATTGTGCATTGACCCACAGTACATGACTTACTTTTCACTTCCATCGAAAAGCAGATGCCATGGCCAGTATTCGATCCCGCATCCTATGGCACAGCAGTTGAGCACCCTAACCACCGCACCACCGCAGTGGAGCTGTTCAATTCACGACTTTTAACAGACATGCCTTTTAAGTGTCATTACACTGAGTGTACTAGTTTCATAAAAGTTTGGTTTGGTTTGTGGGGTGCCAGAAGTATAGCGTTAATATGCAGATACAGTTCAGGCAGTTCGCGAATTTGTGCCACTAGTACTCTGTGGCGGCTTCCATAATAAATCTGAGTTTAGGCCTTGTTATGCAGGCTTCCATAGCATCTATTTATTTTTGTTTTATTTAAGAAATACTGCAGGCATATTACATGCCCAAGCAGGAGAGGTCGTTTACGTCAGATGTCATGTAGTTCAAAAACAATAAAACAAAGAATTTTACACAGCGATGAACTGATAACACAAACAATACAATGCACAGTAGAACATATGGCCCTTCAATTGGGAGGCGATAAAAACGGCGAGTCAATCGGTGGGACAAGTCTGCGATTGTTCGTGGAAAAAACTAAAATTTGTACATATTAGTTTGGGCAAATATAGGTGATAAGGCAAGACAGTGCTTATGGCGAGAGGGTCTGGAGGAATCTTTTTTCAGGTAGGTTTAAGGTTTAATGCCAAGTGTGGAAAAATATAACGATTGAAGGAAGGCTAGACAGGCTTTCTTTCTCCTTTCATTTAGCGGATCAAGGCCGGCGAGAAGAATAGATTAAAAATCGATTAAAAGTAAAACTTTTGTATCGATTTGTATCGATTAAAAATAAAACTGGCTACTGAGCCATGTTTTTGGGTGTCATTTGATGCATAAGTGTCCCATGCCACACAGGCATATTCAAGTGTGGGTCTGATATATGCTTTGCATGCCTTAAGTTTTAATGGGCTTGGACACTCACCCATTCGATGTTTTAAAAAACCCAGTTTTTTACATGCTGTAGAGCATATACTGTCAATGTGCTTTGTCCATTTTAGTCTGGAAGTAATCGTTACGCCTAAGTATTTATATTCATTTACCTGCCTGACTAGGTTTCTGTTTATGTAATACTGAAGTTCAAGTTTATTCATTCTATTTGTAATGTTAAGTACAACAGTTTTCTCAATGTTAATGGCCATTGCCCATTCGCTGCACCACTGTTCCAAAAATTGCAAATTTTCGTTTAGAGATATTTGATCATTAAGAGATTTAATATTTTTTTTAAATTACACAGTCATCGGCAAATAATCTAATCAAAAGTGTTGGTTCCAGTGCTTCGACCAGATGTTTTATATAAAGATTCAACAGTATAGGCCCTAAAACCGGACCTTGGGGAACGCCAGGAAGGAGATCGAATAAACAAGAGTTAACACCATCAACAGTAACGAACTGTTTGCGCTTTGCGAGATAAGAAGATATCCAATGTACAATTTCACTAGGCACACCAATCATTTGCATTTTAGTGATCAGCTTATTATTATGCGTGGTGTGAATTCTGGTGTGAATTCATCATTCGACTGAATGCAAAACACTGAAAAGCTGCAAGCATCCGTAACCGCACAGACACATTTCAGAAAAAAATTCACAGCGAAAATAAAAGAGCCCGCTGTCCTCGACCACCTCCCATAGAAGCCGCTGCTCTCTGGCCATAATATGTGAGATTGACAAATTCACATCGCACCACTCCCTATGGAGTCCAATGCTGAGAATCCCACATCTTGGGCTATTCATGTCCTTTCGAGAGATGACCCCCCCAAAAGGCTGTCACCTCCTGCTTGCTCAGCTGCACCCACACTGGTGAGTGCAGGCTGGCCACACTCTCCACCTGAACTTGGTTCACACGACTGTCACATTAACAGGGTCTAAAAGAATGACCATAAGCATGCTACCTTCATTGCACAGATAAGGGAAAGGTGGCCCTATCAGACTTCATTGTGACTTCTTCAGGTACAGCATGAGTATGCTGCGAGGGGGTTCAGCGTCCCAAAGTCATACAGGGGCTATGCAAGACAACTCCCCCGACTGATTCCAACTACCCCACAGCGTTTTTTATTAATAAGCGTTTTCCACGTGTACTTTTCCTTGATTGAAATGTGACCATTGCAGCTGGGATTCCAGCCCCTGCCCCTATGCTTATCAGCCGAATGCAGTGGCGGAAAGATGCCCCCTATGAAGATGAAGGCCAGTACGCTTGTGGCAAATGTTGGCAGTTTCATAGTTTCATGCTTGGCTTCAGCGCTTGATGCATGTGTGTGCTATCTCATGTTCAACAAAGAAGGGGGCAGACATTTCCTGCTGCAACGCAGAGTACATTAAAGAAGAGGGGGTTGCTACGCACTCATGGCTTATCGGACGGTGCCGTGGAAGGGGGCAGCCCGAGGGGGGCGTCCGCACATGCCGTCACCCACGCAGCAGCTCCCCCGCCAGGAAGAACACATGGGACGCAGCTGCAGTGGTCGCCTCCTGTGCCTCCAGCCTGGCTGCTGCTGCTCCTCTGACACCTGGCAATGGACGCACGGAGAAAGGCGGAGGTCAGCCAAACGCAACAAACGTGGGCACTCTACAACCTCACAGGTAGATCACCCACATAGTGAGCCTTTCAGGAGTGAGTTTTGTGAGTACATGCTTAAAGTTCATACCAGGGGTCCTCACTAGCTCCAAACTGACATTCCTCATGTAGCCCCACTTTTTATTTATTTTTTTAAATGCAGGGCACAGAGTTCATCCCTTTCGGAGGTCTATCTACTGATATTGTTATTTCAAGTTTATTCTGTGCGGACAGGGAGTATACATAACTCTGCCAAATATTTTGTTTGTTTTGTACCTCTGTTTCCACTTCGCAAAGCTATAAATTTTCTCTTTCAGCTCAAATACATCTCAGCTGAATGTTCGGTGCTCACCTTGTCTTTTCTTGTTTCCATCTTAATGCTGTTTGGCTCTCTGACATGACACTGTCTGCTGGAATGGCACCATGTCACCAACAGAAAATGTCAGTGCCAGGACCTACCTCCACAAAACTGACCACGCGAAATGTTTGGTTTGTGGCATAGAAGGACCAGACCAACACCACTGCTTGGTATATTTTATCAGGCCTGCTCAGTCAGGCAGCAATAAGACTGTGCGCAGCGAGAGTTCCATCTTGCCTGGCACCAAACCTAACCTGTGCTGCTCGCGCATCGAGCGTGAACTAGCACTTGTTGTTGCCTTTGCCCAGACCATCGCTGCACGCAGAAGGACGCTAGAGGCTTTAGACCCCAGTCCAAGAACCGGTCTGATTAAACAGGAAGGAGACTTGACTCTGATGCAAACTCTGCCTTTGCTGGTGGTGGTGATGATTCAAGGCTCTGTTTAAATTTACTGTGTGGCTTGGGCAGGAGAATGCTACATGCGAAGAGAGAACAGCGAGACACAGCCTCATCTAAGTTTACCTGGTTTTTGCAACTTGATACCAAGATGGGCAGTGCTAAGATGGCCCTACACAGCCAAGAGGCAGCCTCCTTGCCGAGGCAATGAAAGTTCACACAAAGAGACGTTTAAGAATGCTAGCTGCCTTGTGACAAATGTTTGCTTCAAACAAGCAAGTGCTAAATGATGCGAAATCACACATTTTCAGGCCAATATGCTATCACTGGAAAGCAGCATTCACAATATCAATTTTTTTATCAAACTAGAACAGCAGTAGTGGTGTGCCAGTAATGTAGACGAGCTAAATCCTATGTTTCCAGATGCCACTTGTCATTTAGACTTGAAATAAATACCCATCTCTTTAAAACAGATATTATATAAAGGATGTGAGGAGTGCAATTTGTTATTTCTCCAGAGCAAAACAATTGCAAATTTTTTACAGGAATATACAAGCTTTTGTCAGAAGTGTTCTAGTTGTCAGCGATCTATTATTGAAATGGCAGGATTTGTTATACGTTTTTTACCACAGGGACCGTGAAATCACTTACGTTCAGAAAGTCACATAGCACAAGAAATTTTCAAGAAGACGACATACTAATTACTGGTTCCAAACACTCTAGACATAAATGGTGGAAGACAAGATAAGCTACGTGTAACTGTGAGAAACATCTACTGCCATTGCTGGTCTCCCACTTGTAAAGCAACCTATTTGTGAAAAGCATCCTTTTCACAAATAGGGTGTAGCAAATTATGCTAGAAGCAGCACCCTCTGAATAGAAAGCCAAAAGTATGTTATCGACCCAGCACAGGAACAAAGTGTTCTTCATGCACTCTGTGGGCACAGTGCAGCATTTAAACAAAGCAACAATTTGAAAACGTAAGCTCCTTCTCTGCATAACAAGCAAGCCCCTTAATCTTTCTGGGAGCAGCCCTATAAACCTGAGCTTCACTCTGTCTCATTAGTCTCCAGAAAAAAATCTACTTTATAAGGACCTATTTGAAGTCTACAAGCTAAGTAATGAACAACAGACAGAGTGCGATAAAAACATACGACCGGTTGTACAATATGTCTAACATCACCACTGAAACATTTGAAACCTATGCCTACGAAAGTGCATGAAAAACCAATGGTGTCCCACCTTTCCCAAGTCAAGGACTGATGATACAGGTGTGAATAAAAACAATGCATACCTCCCTTCATAGGCAGTGTTATCAGCTATGAATTATCATTCTTGAGATAACACGATAAGACACATTCTTGAGGGTACAAAACAGGCAGCTGCATACAGTCAAATGGCCGAGATATAAAAGACAATGTCAAAGAGGTGTTCCCATTGTTGAAAGGCACTATGCCTTCTCAGATAAGTAAAGACAGCACTGATAGCAGCTTTCCTCTTTTGCTGAAAAGGGGCTGCACATGTACATGTAAGTGTCCAAGATGCCTGTATCCTTTAGCCATCAAGTGAATCAGAATTCTCACTTATGAAATCCTTTATGGTTTTACCTGGATGACAGCAGAGTGCACCCATGACTACAAGCACAGCATAAAATGTCCACACTGGTGAACAGAAAGCTGGGCTTGTTGGTTGTATCAGAATTAGACATACTTTTAAAGCGCTAACTACAGGGACAAAGAAGAGGTGAGTATGGCGTATTGTCAAGGCGCACGCTCTGATTACTACCGAGTACAGCCAAAGCAGACACTCTGAACCTATAATGCCTACACAGCATGGCATCACAATGCTTACATATAATAATCTCGTGCTAGCTCATAGCATTTTGCAGGATGCGACCCCAAAAGCTAGTGTATACGACTCCTCAGAACTAATATTCCAACCATGCTCAGGGAACACTCGGGAAGTTGGAGAACATTTTATTAAAGCCCTGCGGAGATGCCGCGACCACGGTGGTTGTTACCAAACGTGCAAGCTAAGTTTTTTTTTTTTTTTTTTTTTTTTTTTTTCCCGTCACGAACGGAAATACAAACAGGAGCCAAGATTCCTGTCAGGTGTCGACCATCGTAGTTATTAACGGGCCGAGGCTGGCTGCCTTTTCACTGCAGTGCGCGGAACTGCCTGCAGGCATATGCCGTGGCGCAATACGAATGCGAGCACCATACACATAGACCGGTAGCGGGGCACGGCGGAATGTGCCTCAAATGAGTACGCTACGGGGAGCGGCCGATAGCGACGACGATACGCGCCCGGAGCCGACAGGGCCCGCATGTGGGCCACCTCGTCGACAGAACGTCAGTATATATCAACTCCATCGCCCGACGGCTTTCGAGACAAAATAAGGGCGCGACCTCGATCGTAGCTAGACGGCTGCTCGCAACGATGTGGCGCACGTTGATAAAACGACTAATGGAACGATAACGCGCTTTTTAGCTCGGCGAAGAACGCGATCGAAATTGCCCGCTGCGAACCTGCACGTGAGCGAGCCACGAAACGACTCGAAAACGTGATCGATGCATCAACCACGCACACCATTGCACAGAGGATGACCTCACGGGGAAGACAGTGGGAGGGCAGACGCGCGACAACAGGTCATTTAGCCCGAATGGCCTAGCAGAAATGTCGCCGGGCACTTCGCCAAGGTTTTACTACCGCCTGCACTGACACTGCACTGCATGCTACGGCTGACTGGCAGCAGAGAGATGGGGGAGAGGACGGAAGAGTGCCGCTGCTACTCTAGCGGCGCGGGCGCGACAAGTTGCCGAGTTTCGCTTTCCGCTACGTGGTGACACGCGAGTACACAAGCGGGTGGGCGTTGTAGAGGGTGCAAGTCAGTTACTGTTTTATTCCTTGGAAACCGTGTACATGCGGACGGGTTTGCTCACTACCGGCGCCCCGAAGAATGGCACACGAACTGCACAGAAGTCGGAAGAATGTTGCGCGAAAAGACGGCTGGAGAAAACAATTCAAAACCGAGCGTGCTATCCGTATGTGTTCCAGGAAGCGTAAACGTTGGGAGCCTAGATGTCGCCTAGCCGTTCACGTAGCTGGCCAAAGCAAAGGCGCGCCTAAAGCTGCACATTTAATTTTTCGAGCTTGGACACTCCCAAGCTTCAGTGCGGCATATTCGTAATTAAAATGATAATTAATGCACAAATCCTCGCGTCGGCGTTGAACTGCATGGAGGCACCGCAAATCATCACAGGGCATGCCATCCGCGTTTACGCTCTGCGTTGAACTGTTTGCATCCAGAGGCGAATGACCCGCGACTATTGGAGTTTGTCACGAACTTTACGTCCTGCACTTCATGCAGCTGCTTCAGTCTGATTTCCCATTACAGACTTCTGGCAGCAAAACGGTTTATACCCACATAAAGTTACGTACAGTTTAGGACATTCAGCGCAGTGATGCCGGGATAGTATTGTCACGACTATTAGTTAATAAGCAAGTACTACTAACTAGCTTTTGCACAGCCCTTCGGAGTTATGTGCATTTCTTTATTTATTGTATACGACCAACATGTGCAAATTGCTATATGCGTGATATCGTGCAAGGAAGCTTGCAGTTTCTTCGTTATATGCCAGATGGCCTCAGTTTTGAAACAAATAAGTGATCAAGGACACCGCGCTTGCTCAGAACCAGTGATTCTATGCCACCAATCCACGGGGTGCTTCTGGCCTGCCGCCGGTAGCCCCGCCACTGCATGTCGCAATTGCGCGGCCAGAAAACTCGCACTCAGCTGAGCCAAAACCTCGGTCTTGAATTAGGTATTGAATAAGGCGTGGCTCCATTGACGCGTACTGTGGCGGGGCTATCGGTCTGTGACCCAGCGTGCGCTGTGGAAAACGCGTGACGCCGCAATACAATGCGGTCGGAGGACTGAGTACGCCGCGCAAACGGGGTAAGCGGTAAAAACTGCGCTCTACGGGAGTTCGAAAGCTTGCACGAACGCTCCTGTACAGTGTGCAGCAGTCGACCGCGGAGCGGGCCGCGCAAGTAATGCCAAAGCGATGGTTTAATGCGTGATCGTGGGCTCTAACAGAGCAACCGCCGCGGTGGCTCAGTGGTCCAGACGCTCGGCTACTACTGAGCCGGAGTACCAGGTTTCGAACTCAACCGTGTCTGGGGAATCGAAACGCCCCCTGTGCGTGTAAACGCAGGTCCAAGATCCCTGGGTGGTTGATGGATGGATGGGAAAACATTTATTTCATCGGCTTTATGAGGTTCAGTTTGATTGCTGGCGGCGCCAGATGGCCGCCAGTTGCGTCCTGTCGGCGATCTCTTCGGCCCACTCAGTGACCCGAGCCTGGATGGCCGGGTCCGAGCAGCGCAGCACGGCCTCCCACTCCTCCAGAGATGGAGCTGGCAGCAAATCGGCAGGTGGCGGATAGGCCGCGCACCCGCATGTAATGTGGTCTAAATTAGCGTCGACGCCACACTCTTTGCATTCAGGGTCAACCTGCTCTTTGGATATATATGAATAAACTTTGGGGCAGGGGAAGGAGCGGGTTTGTAGCTGGCGCCAGAGTATCTCCTGGGCCTTGCTTAATGAATTGTGTGGTGGAGGGAAGATGCGCCTTCCCAGGCTAAAATGGCGAGTTATATCATGTAACGAGAGCAAGCCCTCCATCGCGCCCGCGGGAAACGAGGTGCTCACCGCCCGGCCGACGAAACCTCGGGCATATTCGTGAGCCTTCTCGTTCCCGGGATTGCCCGAGTGAATTATTCCGGAGCCCTCCACCATCGTACCTCTTCTCTCCTCATTTCGTTACGACCTTAATTCACCCTTTCCCTTGCAGCGCGTGTAATTCAGGTGTCCACCGAGCTGTGCATATACTGTGCTTTTCTTTTACCGTAAAGGTGCCGATGCAGTTACCGACTTTGGAACCTCCCTGATATGATACAATTGAATCGAATTAACAATTACAATTTTTTTATCATTCATTAACAAGGCGCGTTATCGCAAGATACTAAAGGGTGAGTATGGAAAAGTGTGGGTGTTCAAGCATGGCTTACACCTATGTGATAACGCTCTAAAGCTGTGCTAAGCCTGGTTATGTGTGGTTTTAGTTACGGAGGACGCTCAAGCCTCGCTTTGAGAGTAGCCGCGATAGTCTCTTCTCAATACGCATTTTTTTCTCTTTGGGGTAGGTTTTGGAAAAGGAAGGTGCAGTATACTTTTGGGTGGACACCACGGAATGGTGGACATCAGGTCAAGGTCGCACAACCCTTTTGAAGGTCAAGCGGCCGACAGGCTGACCTTGGCTGATACACGGCGTAGTGAAACTTTCGATTGAAAACGTCCAGTGGGAGCAGCTTAGTGTTCTAGACAAGCGTTTTGCCCTCCGCAAACTGCACGATGGTGGAGAATAAGGTGGCGTGACCAGCTCGTGATGCAACGCCTAACACGCGGAGACAACTAAACTTGCCCGCGGTCATTTGTTCGGTGCGGTGCTACAAAAAGCACAGCCCCGGAAGGAAAGAAAGCGCCGCAAAGCATGCGTCGGCCCTGCATGCCAAGGGCGGATGGCCATCTTCACGCCCTCCGTTTCTTACCGCACTGTAGCTAGCTCGCGAAAAGCAATACCCATGGAGGACATGCGTCGGCCCTGCATGCCAAGGGCGGATGGCCATCTTCACGCCCTCCGTTTCTTACCGCACTGTAGCTAGCTCGCGAAAAGCAATACCCATGGAGGAAACGCCAAAGCGCACACCGATCGGCTAAGCAGTGGAGCGTAGGGCACAGCATCAGCCATGCAAGTGATTGCAGCACACGAAGCCAAGTATTTCCGGGATGCCGCTGAACGGTATTTTAACTCGGGCAATGCGACCGGCATCCCTAGCGGCCGTCTGCTTAAACCCGGCGCTCTGCGCATGCACTTCCCACATACCTCCTCACAACGCTCCGAGGTGATGAGGTATGTGACTCACAAAGGAGCCCGACAAAAGTTCGGCCTACGTAGGCAACGCGTCAGCGACTTTGCTCGCAGAGCGGGAGAAATCGAACCCGCGACCTGCTCCCATTGGCGAGGGGGGAGCCGCAACTTGAGCAAGATTAAGCAAGAAGACGGGAGGAGTCGTGTGTGCGGGAACCCAAGAACCCAACCGTGACGGGCGCCCCTCGCGTATCGAACGCACGCTTCCAACACGCTTCTCGTTCCGCATCGATGTTTCAACGCCGCCCGAAAGAGACTATGCGCAAAGAGCAGTCGGTGGAAAAAAAGAAAAAAGAAAAAAAAAAAACGTTATCACCGAGCTGCAGCCGAGGTAGCGAAGCGCTCCGTCGAAAGCGCGTGGTCACACCGCGACTGCGGTGGGCCGGCCGAATGACGCGGGCATATATGCCACGCTAAGAACTTCCGCCATGCTGATCAATGACGTTATATATACAGTTCGCCGAAAACCGATGCTCGGTTTATTGTCCTGCGCTTACGCAGTGCGTCCTTTAACCTTGCCCCACTGTGCCCGTGGCTACAGCGGAGACCGGGCAAGTGTTTATTACAAAGTACTGCCCACGCAGCACGTAAACATGAAAGCGAGCCAACGGACATCGTGCAGCTGTCCACGGCCTGAACGCCGACGCACCAGCGCTCGCTTGGATGAGTGCCAGCAGATTCCGGAGGGCGTCACATGGCGCACACAAGAAAAAGAAGGGGACAACGGACAGGCGCCAATTCTTTTTCGCTAGGGGATCTTTTCCCAGTTTTTTGAAATATTTTAAACCAACTAGCCCTGACAACAGGCTTTATTGAGTCGCATGGCAAGGTGGGCAAAAACGCGGGCGTCGATGTCGATGAAAATGCACACGCGCCTATCGGCGCAGAATAATAAAAGTTCATTATTCCAATGCATTCAGGTGATTCCTTCCAAGGTAGAGACCATTCCTAAAGGGGAGGCACCACCGCCAGATATGGGCGGCGGTCCCGGATTGAATCCTCGGACTAACACGATTGTTTTTTTTTTTTTGTTTTTTTTTTTTAAATGCGAAGTTTCAGTGAAAACTGTATAAGCTTTTCTTCACAGCTGTACAGCTGAGCTCGTTTGGGTGCTAGCTAGAGCAATACTTCTATTTCAGAATCGATTTTGATGAAAGAAGAGACGCTGTCTCAGTTTGCACCTCTACCGCGCCACGAGGGAAATGATGAGGAATGAAGGAAGAATGAAAGAGGGAGTGGAGTGGTTTGGTTTGGTTTGTGGGGTTTAACGTCCCAAAGAGTGGAGTGCTCCGCAATGACTGAGCCCGCGCAGAAAGCACCCTGTGGCGCCTATCGCATTTCGTCTCCATTAATTCAAGTGGGCGTGTTCGGTTTCAGTATAACCGGCCACCCTCACCACGTGACTGCGATGATACTTCGGCCGACAGTCAGCAGCAGGGTTAGCCCGCGGGAAGGGCAGCGGTGCAAGGCCACACCCGAGAGCGAGCTTCGTCGGAAAAGCGGCAGCCCGAGCGAGGCGCGCACGGGAGAGATCCCAGAGTTACACAAGAATGGCGAGCGTTATACGGGGTAAGAAAGATTTGCATACAGCGTGCGAAGCGTGACGATGTGGGGTGACGAACATCTCGACTACAGCGTTCACGCCTGTTCTCGCGGGACAAATATTCGCCTCGGTGAGCGCATTCAGCGGAGCTTCTTTACTAAGAACACCCGCAGCTGATGCATCCACCTCGAACGCCGCCGGTGATGAGCTAATGCAGTTCGAGCGGGCTGATCGAACGCCGACGAGCTCCTCGGCAACGCAGTGGAAGCTCATCACACGCAGAGTTCCTGGGCAGAAATCCCTCCCAGGCAACGGCTAACACGCCGGGGCTGGAATGTCGGCCCGCGACCGGCATGGCACCACTCTAGGGAAAGTGCCCGAACCCGTTTCCCTGCGGCCGGTATTTCTCCGCCACCATCGTACCGACTGACATTTCCTTCGTCCGGTCCGTCGAGAGCTCGCCACGTCTCGGTAGCCAGCATGTATACGTATATATGTTGGTTGTTGTTGTTGTTGTGGCTGTACGAAGAAGGAAAAGGAAATGCACGGGCCTGCTACTGGCTCTGTAGCTGAGCCACCTCCGCTGCCTCGTGCAGACAGAGGAGAAAATAGACAAAGAAAAAAGAAGAGGGAGAGAAAGACGCGCGCCGCAACAACAGCCGTCGTCCGCCACCACCGAAGCGGTGGCGGGTGCAATGACGGCCTACAACAGATAAAAATTAGCGGCCTACAACAGATAAAAATTAGCGGCCTACAACAGATAAAAATTAGCGGCCTACAACAGATAAAAATTAGCGGCCTACAACAGATAAAAATTAGCGGCCTACAACAGATAAAAATTAGCGGCCTACAACAGATAAAAATTAGCGGCCTACAACAGATAAAAATTAGCGGCCTACAACAGATAAAAATTAGCGGCCTACAACAGATAAAAATTAGCGGCCTACAACAGATAAAAATTAGCGGCCTACAACAGATAAAAATTAGCGGCCTACAACAGATAAAAATTAGCGGCCTACAACAGATAAAAATTAGCGGCCTACAACAGATAAAAATTAGCGGCCTACAACAGATAAAAATTAGCGGCTGCCTAGCCCACGCCGCAAGCGGCGTTGACCTACCGTCCCAGCCCCGTAGGGCTAGGAACAGCCACCCCCTATATATGTTTGAAAGTGCACGTGCAGCACTGAAACTTCCCCGGTGAACGTTTATAACACTTACTAGATACGTTTAAGTTAATGCGCATATTTTACTCTGTTCGGCCATCCTGCTTGATGACTTCCCTTTCTTTTTTACAACGTTAAGTTATATACTGCACCCATGCCTTACACGCCATTCGAATGTGAGGCCTCACTGCACTCGTGTAATCCAGGATCTCTATAATACCCTGCACACCCGCAGTCAGAGTCCTGCTGCGGTGGCTCGGTGGCCAGCCGCTCGACTACGGAGAAAGCGTTTCCATGGAGACGAAATTCTGAGGGCGCCCGTCTGCTGTGCGACATCTGTGCGCGTTACGGCCTACCAGGAGGGCGAAGTTAATTTGAAGTCCTCGACTAACTGCGTCCCCCATAGCCCTAGCTGTTTCGGGACGTTAAACCACAAATTACGTCATCTATCTAATTAACGTCCTGTAAAAAAAAAGAAAAGAAAAAGAAAGAATATTCTGGCTCTCTCCGGCCATGTTGACGGCAATCCGGCCGCTGGAATGTGCGAAGAAATAAACGAGATAAAAAAAAAAAGCGAAACAGTTGCCACACGCATTCCGCTTGCGAAACCGCGGCCACTGAAAGCGACGCAGGTATTTAGTTTTTTATTTCTATATATTGCCGATAAAAACTAAATTTTCGATGAGACTTATGGGGATGGTCGCTCTCTCATTAGAACGCGCTGCACGCATACCGATACGGCTACCTTCAATATGACCGCAATATTAAAGCAAAAAAGTAATTTCACCGGCATTTTTCCATGAGCGCTCGGAAAGATACACGCAGCCTGACTGCGTGAACTCAACACTGTACCATCAAATCTCGGACAACACAACGTTCTGGACGGAAAGAAACGCAATACCGAATCTCCTGACGGCGAGCCCGGCTTATCAGAGGAGTTCTTCGAAATAAGCCAAATCTAGAAACTGAGGGTAAATGAAGTTAGCAGCATCGAATTAGCGCTACTTATCTCTGCGCCAGCTAAACTTGCTTTCAAACAAACAAAAACAGATCCTGCTTCTGTGTGCAAGTCGAAAGAGGTCAAACACGATCGTGGAATATCCCCGTAAGCTGCTACAGCTCTCGTATAGCTTGGACAGTAGCGTGGCTTCACTTCTTCCCCATCCAACGCACTAATTTCTCATCGCTTAAATGCGGAGGATCTGAACCAAGAATATGACGATGGCGGACCATAAGCTGCGCCGCTGCAATAAAATCTTTTCAAGAACCGCGCAACTTAGACAATGACGGAAGGAAGACACGCACGGACGGGCGATAATTGGTCTATACTGCTTGGAACGTGGAAATAAAAAGATAAGAATCTGAACCACAAAAAGAAAACATACAGGCGATGCCCGCTTGTTCATGCGCATGACAAATATGATACAGCCTCCATCGCTTCCCTGCACCTAGAAATTACAATGCTTGCACTGCCGGGGTGGTGCAGTGGTAAGACGCCCGATTACTGTGCCGGAGTACCCCGGTTCGAACCCGACCACGGCGGCTGCGTTTCGATGGAGGCGAAACGAAGAGGCGTCCGTGTGCTGTGCGATGTCAGCGCACGTTAAAGATCCCCAGGTGGTCGAAATTACTCCGTAGCCCTCCACTACGGCTCCTCTTTCTTTCTTTCCTTCCCTCACGGCGCGGTTCAGGTGTCTACAGACACAAGTGTGACAGATACTGCGCCTTTCCCTTCCTGTGAACCTATTATTATTATTATTATTGCACACACGCCCTTTGACCACGTAATTCGTGCGGCTTCAATAATTTCTCGCATTAGCTTCTCTCTGTACCTGCTTAACACTTTTGCATGGAAGTTATATAGGCTGGCAAGGTTTACTTTCATAGTCTCTGCAGTGAATGACGAGATGCTCTTTAACTGCACTGTAAACATTGTTATTCTGTTCTCTCACAGGCTCTCCCTAAAGGACCAACCCGTCTGGCAGACGTACCATTTGGCGCGTGATAATGGGATGGAGTAAAGATGAAGCCTTCTTGGCATGCAAAAGAATGGCTTGGTTTGATTTGTGGGCTTTAACGTCCCAAAGCGACTCATGCTATGAGAGACGGCGTAGTGAAGGGCTGCGGAGTAATTTCGACCACTTTGGGGTTCTTTAGCGTGCACTGATATCGCACAACACACGGACGCTTTGATTTTTGCCTCCACTGAAAAGCGGCCGCCGCTGCCGGGATTCGATCCCGCTGCTTTGGGCACAGAAGTCGAGCGCCCTCACCACTCCATCACCACGGTGGGTGCATGGAACAAAATGATTGTCATGATCCATGGTGCCTGTCGTGCACGCTGTGTGTTGCCCCGAGCACCGCGAGAACGAACGGTTGGCTTTTGCGTGCTTGTGTATGCCGTGCATCCCGCGAAGCGTTGGCGGACTAAACACATTCTCGAAAGCAGAGCAGCGACGCGGCGGTGGGGACCGGAGAATCGGCGCCGGGAGGACGGCAAGGAGGAGAAATTTATGGGCTCCCGCAAGGCGCACTGCCCGTGTCATCCGAGCTGGCCGCTGCCCGCGTCTGGGAGCGGGAGCCTGCAACGGTCGCCGGCTTCTGGGAAGCGTTCGAACCTCCGAGGTGTTGGGAGCTTGGGACGCGAAGACAGCCGTGGACCTGGAGCGGAGGACTCTCGGAGGGAGAGAGGGGTCGGAGCAAGCACGGTGGACGCAGTGACGAGAAGAGACGACAGAGGGGACTGAACCGGAGTGTCGTGCGGAGAGGCCGCGCTCCGAGTAATACGTATGATACGCGCGCAATATGTAAATAAATTCTTAACAATCAGGAAATGCCAAGTGTGGTCGTGCTTCGTCGGAGAATGCCAGAGGGGCAGAGCAAGGGACCTGCCTGACTGTGCCCTCTTGCGGTGTGAACTCGGCGTTAACTTCAATTTTCCAAACCTTTTGGGAGCCGAAAAACTACTTTGACATGGGGTCGGTTAGCTGTTCTTTCATCATCATCACCATCATCATCATCATCATCATCATCAGCCTGACTATACCCACTGCAGGGCGAAGGCCTCTCCCATATTTCTCCACTTAACCCGGTTCTGTGCTAGCTGCATCCACTTGACCCCTGCGAACTTAATCTCATCCGCCCACCTAACTTTCTGCCGCCCCCTGCTACGCTTTCCTTCCCTTGGAATCCAGTTTGTTACCCTCAGCGACCATCGGTTATCCTCTCCTCGCACTACATGTCCTGCCCGTGCCCATTTCTTCTTCTTTATTTCCACTAGAGTGTCAGTAACTTATTTCTCTCACCCACTCTGCACGCTTCCTATCTCTTAATGTTACCCCTACCATTTTTCGTTTCATAGCCCTCTGGGTTGTCCTCAACTTAAGTAAAACACTCTTGGCTAGCCTCCACGTTTCAGCCCCATAGGTGAGTACAGGCAAGATGCAACTGTTGGATACTTTCCTCTTGAGCGATACCTGTAAGCTGCTAGTCATAATCTGCGAGTGCTTGCCAAATGCTCTCCATCCCAATCTTATTCTTCTTGTTATTTCCTTTTCATGGTCCGGATCTGCGGTTACTACCTGTCCTAAGTAGACATATTCGCCTACTACTTCCAGTATTTCGCTACCTAATGTAAACTGCTGTTCCTTCCTGAGGCTGTTGAACGTTACCTTAGTCTTCTGCATATTGATTTTCAAGCCTACCTTTCTACTTTTCCTGTCTAGATCATCAATCATTATTTGCAGTTCATCCCCCGAGTTGCTTAGCAAGGCAATGTCATCAGCAAATCGCAGATTACTGAGGTATTCTCCATCTACCCTTATCCCTAACTGCTCCCATTCCAAGTCTCTAAATACTTCCTCTAAGCAAGCTGTGAATAGTACTGGGGAGATTGTGTCTCCTTGCCTAACACTTTTGTTTATGGGAATTTTGTTACTTTCTTTATGCAGAACTATGGTTGCTGTGCAGCCACTGTATATATATCTTCCAGCACTTTCACGTACGGCTCATCTACTCCCTGATTTCGCAATGCCTGCATCACCGCCGAGGTTTCAACTGAGTCAAATGCTTTTTCGTAATTAATGAATGCTATGTATAAGGGCTGGTCATATTCCGAGCATTTTTCTATCACCTGATTGATGGTGTGGATATGATCGGTAGTAGAGTACCGTTTCCGAAACCCTGCTTGATCCTTTGCTTGATTGAAGTCTAAGGTTGTCCTGATTCTATTAGCGATTACCTTAGTAAATACCTTTAGTCAGTGTGAAAATTTGTGATTATATGGAACTGTTGCATTTTCTTTCTTTTTTTTTTTCTTGGCGGATTCTTTCACAATCCCTTTTATTTTTGACAGATCCGAACAGCTCTATATACAAGAACAACAGCCTATGGGGAGAGTTGGTGCATAATACACAGAACTGCGGTGCAACGTAGACGAACACGTAGAGAAGTACAACGCAGGCGCGCACTATACCAACTGTAATACAAAACGGAAACAGAACTTGCTATTTCACATCCAGGCACAACTTCCTACGCGCATGTAAATCACACTCGCACAACTCTTCTTTTCCAAGCAGACAGGTCTGGCCAGCAAAAATGTTAGCAATAAAAGTTAGATGTGTGGCGGTTTTTAGTTTGTGTCTAGTGGCGGAAGTTGTGACTGTCTTGTATGGACGATGTGAATGGTGGACTTGGTCTTGTATTCGTTGCTTGGACGCTACCTTGGATGTGAGGGTGGCTAACATATTGTCGGCTAGACATATCTGCTTGGGAAAGAAGAGGTGTGCGAGTGTGATGTACTTGGGTGTAGAGGAGGAAGTTGTGCTTGGGTGTGAAACAGGAAGTGCTGGTTCCGTTTTGTATTACAGTTGGCAGTGTGTGCGCGCCTGTGTTGCGTTTCTCTCTTCGCATTTGACTTAGATGCGCCGCTGTTCTGGGATAGCTCTATATACACAGCACAACTCATGGCGCATGGATTCTGCGGATAAACTGCCACGCTTTTCTTAGTTTCGATTAGGGTATACGTTCAGCTCGCTCCTTAAAAACAAAAACAAAAACTAACTTGTGCAGCGCATATTTGTGAACCCACGTGCGCAATTGCGGCCATCACTCATCACCGCAGAACACACCCTCTGCGCCGGATCCGTGGCAAGAGGATCCTCCGGAAACCAGTGAAGCGCCGCCCCGTACGTGCTCCCCGTTCGCTCGAAAAAACTGGCGGCTCGAAGGCCAAGCTCAAACGGCGGCTTTAACGTAAACAGATGGTGGCGACCGGGTACACACGCGGAGGCGAACAAGTCCCGAGAAGCCGGCAAACAAGGGAGGGTGTGCAATCCCTGACGTCAGCCTGCACGCGTGTCGAGAAGTGGAAGATGCGCAACCGCACCAAAAATAAGCGGCCCACGGCGTCCTGGTTCTTGAACCGTGGGTCGATCTGCAGTGACGACACACTTTCAACCAGTGCCGGAGCACAGCCTGAAAGTGGACCAACACGGAACCACACTTTGCGAACGCAATTCTAGCGGTACACAACAAAGGCGCAATTTTTGGCGCTGCAATCAGCTCGAGCCACGGCTATGGCTACAGGATCCCTGAGCGATGGTTGGTTGGTTGTTTTGTGGGAGCTTAATTCGTCCCAAAGCGACTCAGGCTATGACGCCGTAGTGGAGGGCCCCGGAAATGTCGACCACCTGGAGTTTTGTGACGTACACGGCACACAGGCGCCTGCTTTTCCGGCTCCATCGAAAAGCGGCGGCCGAGGCCTAGATTCACGATTTACTGCACGAAGGGAGTGGCAGTAATGTGCCGGTCCAGGTGCGTAGCTGACCGACCAAGTTCGCCGCTTCGTCGGAAGTTCGTGCAACGCGGGTGACAAACGATAAATTACTGCGTTCTTATAACGAGACCTTATATACCTGAAAGCAGAGCGCTCATTGCGCAGGTGTGCATTAAGAGGTTTTTTTTTTTTTTTTTTTTTTAAATAAACAGTTGCTAAGCGAACAGGCATTGACGCGACAATTTTGCCAAGACTTCCAAGAACCGACAAAAATTTTCTCCAGTGTAAAGGCGGGCGGATGTGATTAGAAGGTGCAGGTGGGTGGGGATGGGTGGACACTTGGTGGAGAGCGGTGGAGGAAGGTGGGGTGCTTAAAATAATAATAATAATTGGTTCAGAGGAAGGGAAAGGCGCAGTAACTGTCACACTTGCTCTGTGGACACCCGCACCGCGCCGTAAGGGAAGGGATGAAGGCGAGAGTTATAGTGGAAAGAGAGAAAGAGGAGCCGTAGTGGAGGGCTACGGAGTAATTTCGATGGGAATGAATTTAGGTGGTATATTTTGGCAACGAACACTCACCGCGGGTCGAGTTACAAGAAAGGAATCACTAGGAGAGTTTAACTTTGTGGCGCACTTTGCTACTAGAGGTGAAAAACATTCGATCTTGTTGTAAACGCAGTGACACACTGCTAACCGAATCGAAACCATTCAGCCATCATCTATGCCTGTCTCCTCTTGGGAACGTCTGTCATTATAACGTTTGCTGATGCATGATACGGGCCTTCTCCCTTCTTCCTATATACTCTCATACTGAGAATAAACCTGAGTCGTTTGCTTGGCGACTCTGTGTAACGTTTCCGGCGGAGCGGCCTCCGCCTTCAGTTTATAACAGTGGCTCAGAACAAGGCCACGGCAGGAACAAACCCACCACAATGGCCTGAGTCACCGGACACAGCCGCATCAGTAGTGGTCTGCCACCCGCTTCCCGAGTATGAAGGTCAGAGAGAAAACTGTAAGGCGTATACCTGGGTGAAATTTCCACGTAGGATCAAATAAAACATGGTCGGTCGACCTTATATATTTATTTCAAAATTTTATATTTGTTGCTTGATGACTGGAAAGAAGAGATCTGCAATTTATTTTTCTGCCAAAATGTTTGTCCAGGCACAGGGAATTATTAATGACGAAGAGGTGGAGTGCCGCGCTCATATTGTTTGCTGTTTTGGCCAACTTTGGTTATGAATTACACAAAACATATTAAAGTTAGGTAGCTGAAAATTATCTGAGTAAATTATCTGAGTATTTGTATTCAGGCAATTTTCGCTTTCCTGGGGAATGTAGATGTCTTTATAACATTTCTCAAATTCGGCCCAGGAAACGAAATTTTACCTACTTTGCAGGCATTTATCTCAAAAGTGGTTTATGGCAGAGCAGCAATAATTCCACACTATGTCCTTAGCTTATTTATCCATCAAACTACTCAAGATCATATTTTTATAACGTTTCAATACAGAGATATCATTGCGCTAATTTCAGTGAATATTTCTATAGACAATGTTTTTTTTTTTTCGATTTTTTAAACTTTGTCCACCTATTCTCCCCTACTTCAACTTTCAAAATCATTAAAAACATATTGCATAATATTGATGCACTAGTAGTTACGACCAGTACAATAAGACCCTTACGCAAGGATTGGCAATTACTGTAGGCCCGACTTCTTACCCGCTAGGCGTATATTTCAGATTCTTAAAAAAATGCCCAGCAGTACGGAATAGATGTCGACGGAACATGAGGACGTTAATTTTGAGACGATTTGGTCGCCGGAGCGGCCATGTAGCGGGGGGTATGCGCACCCCAGACGTTCGTTTTTAGAGATGGCGCAGTGAGAACTCGTTCTCGTGTCTTCGGACCGACAGAGTTCGACTAGTAGTCTCGGGTAGCTGTTCAAGCTACCCGAGACTGTTCAACTGTTCAACTGAGAGCTGTTCAACCAGACACCGATAACAAGGGGATGAAGGACGCGAGATCAAAGCACTATCGGGGAGCTTCGAGCATCCGCTTCACCAACGCGGACGACAGCCGAGAAACTGCTGCGCCGGATGGGATCGGTGGAAAGCATGAATGTGGCAAAGCGAGGTATCAAATACAAAAAAAAAAAATAATAATAATAATATGGAATATTGGTAATCGGATGCTCGCGCCTATCTTAGATGACGGCATCCATACGGTCTGAACTGGGCCTTTTGCCACGTGTTCGATCTGCTGTTCATACTTCATGCCGGTGGTGGTGGTGGTGAAAAACATTTAATTAGAAAATGAGCCGGCACGCATAGCCGGGACTGCATGAACGAAACTGTGTGTACAGGGAAGAAGCCAATGATCGTCGTCGAACCATTAGAATATATGGTTGCAGTTCTGAAACACTGTTTTAATGCGGCAGTTCTCCACGCCCTTCACAACTTTTCTATTTCACCAAAAATTATTTGGAATACGTTGCTTTCTCATTGAACTTTATCGGCTTTTAGTGTAATCCGCGTCATGGCGAAAGTGAATTGAGAAAAACGTCCGTGTGTTGCCCGATTCCACAGCGCATATCATGAACTCCACGCGTACAAAATTGATTCCGAATTATTCTTTGCGGTGTCTGTCACAGCTAATTTGCAACGTCGAGACAACAATGACCAGATGAAATATTATTACGGGCGGAGAATGATGAAAATGAAGTGGCGCGCTCGTGCGTGGAAGGTGAAGAGAAAGAAGCCGGTCGAAAGCTGGGCACTCTTTGTCTGGCTCATTGGTTGTCTCTCAATGTATATATATTTAATCGTTTTTTTTTTGTAAATATATTTCTGCCCGCTACAATATTATGCCAAAATTTAAAAATCTTTGGCGATTCAGCAATGTAGGATCAGCAGACCTGCTTGATGCGATGTGCCTTGCGGTTTTATTAAAGTGGCCGCAATTACTTGAGTAACAAAATTATGCAACATGTTTTTAACGGTTTTGAAAGCTAAAGCAGAGGAGAATAGGTGAACAAAGTTTAAAAGAAATATCAAAAATGTTTTTTTTTTTCATTGTCCACAAAAATATTCACTGTTCGCTTTTTCTTTTTCTTTTTTTTTTTTAAATAGCGCTATCATACCTCTGTATTGAAACATTATATAGATATGAGCTTTAGCAGTTTGATAGACAAGTATAGGCGATGCGCAAAACGCCGACAACGCCGCCTGTCGCCAAAGCCGCAAAGCGTAGGCGGGCTCGGTCGGGCGCTGTTCATGTCAGCCTCTATGCGCGCGCGTCGCGTTTTCGTCTTTGGTCGTGGTTTAACTGATATAACGCCGCTGTCAATAATTAGCAATGTCCGGGAAGAATTGCTGCGTAGTTGATTTTTCAAACAGACATAAAACCTTGCCAGGAACATGTTTGTATAAGTTTCCAGTGATGCTTCACGAGAACGACGGTGGCCGTGAATCGTGGTTTTTCGACGCAGAAAGCAAGCAATCGCACCGAATGACATTCGTTTAGGTTAATGCCATTTTTTTTCGACGCGCTGCTACACGACCAAAGCTAATGCCATTTCCAAAGTATGGTAACTGCGATTGACATGCAAATGTTGGTGCGCCTTCAATATGTTGCGAAGATCACTGCGCTGTAAACGAAAGCAGCCTTTAAATTGACATTCCTGTCTTGCATGCCTTGCAACCAACCTGTTGATTAGGACTATCAATTACGAAGTCAGCGGCAATGTCGGCGGCATTTGTTTACGAAAGGGCACGGAAGGTGCACACGTCTGCGCTCGACTGCGAAACGCGTACGAGTTTCAACAACGCGTACACTTTGCGCACTAAAGCAAGTGTCAAGATCAACACGTAAAATAGGCAGTATCTAGTGTACTGTCCGAAGGCGCTTCTATAGAACCTTCGAGTATCGCCCTATGGCGCAGCATACTACAGCCCCGTTGACTCCCGTACGTTTTCGCCAGATCGTTCGCTCGGCGTATTAAGGCCCGTCGAAAAATGCCCTAGCTTGTCCTCATCAAGAAAACATATGGCAAATTCGTAACGATTGCCACATCGGATACCGCGAGCTTACCGCAACGACGCTTCCCGCGAAAGCAGCCGACGACGGCGCTCTGGCCGCGTGCTAGGCCCTAGTCGTCGCTATGCCTAAACGCCTAAACGGTTTCACATCAAAGCCGTAGCTGGAAGCGCTTTGGAAATAGTAATTTTTTTTATTCCTTCATGAAATTAGGCGCTTATTATCCATAATCAACAGAGCATGCGTTTCTGAAGGTGGCGAAAGAAATTCGCCGTGTCGGCAACTCGGCGCCGACAGACCGCGGCAGCAGGAGCGACCTGTTCCGCCCGCGCTGGGTGCTGGGGCTACGGATTGGCTGGCAGCAATGGGTGCCAGTTTTTTCTCTTTTTTTTTTTTACGGTGGCATTTGGCATATTTCACAAACATGACAAGCTGCACAATTATAGGAGCACAGTAGCATTTATTGCAGGTGGCATGTTTGTAGTTTATTTTGGGTGTATCTTCTCATCGAGTCTCTGGCGTCGAGATAACACATTTCCTCGTTGATCGCATTCGGATGAGTACCTCAAACTCATTCGATACCTAAGGTCGTTTTCATCGAATGTTATTATATTTTCTCGGGTAGCAGCAAACAAATATCATTTTGAACGAACGTCATTCGATGGAAAAGGTATTAAATTTACCGTGTGGCAGGGCTGAGTGATAACCATTGATAACTATGTTTTTAGTGTTTTCTGCTTGTCATTGCGCCTTCCATGAACACTTCTTGTTTAAATTTGGTTGACTCCGCTACCGGGAATATACAATACGCATTAGATTTATGAAATGCTTAGCCAGACAATCTTTAGCGTGCATTGACATCGCACAGCACACGGTTGCATTTTGCGTTTCGCCTCCACTTAAACGCGGACGGCGCGGTCGACTTCGGTCCCGATAACTCGATCTTCCTCAGTAGCCTGAGCCGCTGCGGCAGGTTATTGAACAGACATTTTCCAATATGCGTTTTGAAACTTGCCATGGAATTACTTTGAAGACCAGAGCCAGTGTTCTTGTTGGCTGGCAAGATTACGAAAACATAACATGTCGCTGTACTTGATATTCAATCTAAATGTTCTAGAGCTCGTTATAAAGCGCGCTGTAATTCTGCAGTTGGGTGCGAGGGTGATACAAATGAAATCAACATGATATTACAATAATAAAATAGCATATAAAGTTTAAATCTAATATGCTCTTGGCTAACCTGTGATGCGGCTTTTCAGATATGCTGATATCTCATTTCCCCATGAAATTATCTACCCGATCTGCCTTTTTGACGACGGAATACGTGAAATCCATGCCGTACAGGCAGTGGTAAAGCGCAAGCATGAAAAATCTGAACTCTTGCTACAGGAGCCCAATATGCGCTATTTATCTGATGCTCAGAATTTGCAAGCTCGCTGGCTTTTCCTGCGGTCGCACCGCTACGAAACCGCTCGCAGTTTCGAAGACGCTACCTAGTTTTCTATAGCAATTTATTGCATGTAAACGAAGCAAGCGTGTACCATGAAGCAAAGAAAGAGCATTGGTTCATAGGTCAAGGAATGAACGAATTAGGGTGGCGTTTAATGAAAGCGGGGCACCCAAAATGAGCTGCACTTCGTATATATACGCAACCTTGTTTACGCCAGTCTGCAGGAGACACTTGATGCATATGGAGGCGATGCAGTTTCAGACGGCCGTGATATCAAACACATGTCCGCTATTATAAAAGGCGATCCCCTTGCGCCCACTGTCACCGCAGAAGTGCCCGCGAGACGCGCACAAACGGCAGATCGCACGCGCGCGCCACGGCCAGGCTTGCCGCATGAGGCCCGCCTCGGGTTCCGACGGCCGCCGCTAGGCGGCTTTCAGTGGCGCCCCTATAGGCGCTGCGCATGGCGTATAACGAGAATATAGTGTGGAATTACTGCTACTCTGCCATAAACCTTTTTTGAGATAAAGGCCTCTAAAGTAGGTAAAATTTCGTTTCCTGGGCCGATTTTGAGAAATTTTATAAAAACATTTACACTACCCAGGAAATCGAAATTAACTGAATGCAAATAAAAACATACATATATTTATTCAAAGAATTTTCAGAAACCTAACTAAAATATTTAGTGTAATTCATAACCAAAGTTGGCCAAAACAGCAAAGAATATAAGCGCGGCATTCCACCTCTTCGTCTTTGTTAATTCCCTGTGCCTCGGAAAAAAAAAAAAAATGGCAGCAAAACCAATTGCAGATCTCTTCTTCCCAGCCATCAGGCAACAATATATAAAATTTTTAAATAAATATAAAAAGATCGACCGACCATGCTTCGACCTTGTGTGGTAACACCCACTAATTACGAAGGTTGGGGCCTACTTTGGAGCAACAGCAGAATAAAGATTCGATATCCAAAGAAGAGGGTGTCGCTCATTTCTACGTTAAACACGCGCAGTGCACGTGCTCTCAGAAAAGGTCGCACCGAGAAAAGCAAATGCAGCGCAGCACGAAGTGCATAGACGAAGCATCGGATGCGTATTTGGCCCAAAATCGCCACGAAACAGCTGAGAATTTCAGCTTTCTCAGCGGCGCCAGTTCTGAAGACAGCCTGTTCACGAAATTATTGTATATAGCGAATCGACAAATAGCGGTAAGCTGCAACTTCGGAAACATACTCGACAGAACACTTCGAGGTACGATAGTACAGACCTAAAGCACCCCGTTCACCAAGCATAAGCATGCATCGTTAACCATTGCAAGCCCTATGCGAGCGTGCCCCGCGTTCGCACCAAGCGTTAACAAAGACTTATGAACGCACCTACGTGGCATAAGGGAGAGCTCGTCTTAATCGGGATACAAGTTCTCCGGGGGGTTCCATCCCTATTTCCACACTCCCAGACTCCCCGAGTCGGTAGCTCCCGCCAACTCGGTCATGTCACGTGGTCTCGTGACGTCACACGACCAACCCACCAATCAGTGTCGGGCCATGTCAGCAGCCAATTGCCACGCGCAAGGGGGCATGCCGGGTTAAGTGGAGAAATATGGGAGAGGCCTTCGCCCTGCAGTGGGTATAATCAGGCTGATGATGATGATGATGATGATAAAGGAGGCATGCTCGTGATTTTTACGTCACAATACCGACTACTAATACGCCGGCACCGCGAGTGTTCGGCTGAATGGCAACATTAGCCCCGCCGCATTAGACATGAAACAAGCGGTAGATGCACTTAAGACTCGCACCGAATGTCTCTTGGGGCAACTAGAAATAATTTCAAGGGGAAAACGCAAACGGCGACTCCACAGAGCCGATCGAACGATGGTGATTAATACGGCAGAACTGGTCAATGAGTGTGACGCCACAAGGTGGGGCCAAAGAACAACTTCCCAAATATTTTTATTTTATTTACCAAATACTGCAGGCCCTAACTGGGCCCTAGCAGGAGGGGCGAAAAGAATACAATGCAATAAAATATGAATTCATCAAAAGTAACATACTAAACACAAGTGACAAGCAAATTACGATAAGACATGTTCAATACTAACAAGAAAATATACACCAATATGAAACACGTTAAAACGCCAGCAATTTATCAATAGATTCAATGGACATTATTACATCAGAAGGCAGCTTGTTCCATTCTTCAACAGTACGAGGGAAAAAAGAATACTTAAATGCATTGATTTTGGCTTGATACGGAATTACAGATTGTGCATGATGTCTTGTTGGACGTGTTGTAAGGGGCGTAAGGTAAGGTTCAGGGCTCATAGCACGTTTGTTGTTTTTTAGCAAAAATAGATACTTTATCCCACCTCAGGTAGAGGACCACGCAGCGGGAAAGTAAGTTCAGGTAAACGAAAAGGGGGTGGGTATCGTAACTGCACTGGGGTCCGAACCTCGAAACTCCTTCACGAAAGTAAGGCGGAGACGTGGCATCTGGAGGTTTGCCTGCGGCTAATGCAAAACAGCGATGACTAGGAAAGCACCAAGACAGGCTTTTTGAAGCGAAAGCTTCACTACGCCATTTTCCCTTTCAAGTGACCTTGACAGATACTGTACATTTCCTTCCTTATAATATGCTTATAAATCGATGTACCAATGTACAAAAAAAAAAATATCAAAAGAGGATCTTGACCTGGTTAGGTGTAAGTGGCCACAATTCCGTGGCGTCCACTCAAAAATATAAGGTTCCCATGTTTCCGCAAAAAGCTATTTAAATAAAAATTATGAAAAAAAAAAAAAGACCGCAGATTGAAAAGCGGGCGTAAACAGGCTATCGCTGCAACATTCACAGTTTTCGCTCTATCACTAGGTTCAAGTCATACTTAAGCCCCCCCCCCCCCTCCCCTTTGCTTTGTCCAGCGGCGGACGTGACCTGATCGATCACGACGGATTATGTCGCGAATTCCATACGTGGCAGAAACTGAGCGCGTCATTTATTCAACGAAACAAGGAGCATCTCCAAGGCAAGCTAAAAAATTAGCTCGTAGAAAACTGTTCATGGTTTTGCGCTGCTTGACGTCTCCAAACACCAGCCCGGACAATGAGAGACGCCGTAGTGGAGGACTCCGGAAATTTCGACCACCTGGGGTTCTTTAACGTGCACTGACATCGCACAGCACACGTGCACCTTGCCTCCATCGAAAAGCGGCCGGGACTGAATCCGCGTCCCTGTGTTGAGCAGTCGAGCGCCCTATAACTGCCGAGCCAAAGCAGCACGCAGTTCATGGCAAACAACGCACGGATGTATCCTCCAACAACCGTGAACGCACTGTGGGTAGGCGTCAACTAGAACTATTTATGTCCTGGCCGATATTCAACAACACGCGCAAAAAAAAATCAGAATTCAAACAAACGAAGCTGCTGAGCAACGAAAACACGCAGTTTTAATCCTGCACACGATGGGGTGCTCGGACAACCGCAAATTGCATCTAGCTAGCATCAGAGCTGGAACTATTCTACACAGCTGCTAAATGCCATCTAGGTGTATCTTTAAATTCGGTGATAGCAAAAAAAAAAAAAGTGTAGGTACGACAACGATCATATAGTAAAGCTAAGGTCACGTAGGCCAGATGTTGCATGACTCCGCATGTTCGCATGACTCCGGAGGAATGTGGTTCTCCGCGTCATCATCAAAACGACTGTGAGCTCTGCGTTCGTGATCGCCCCCAGCTGCGTCGTTTCCATCGCTCAGCCCTGGAAACATCTGGCAGCGAAACCTCGGAGCTCACGTCACTCGGTCAGAGGCACGCGAAGAATTTCAGAAAGCGACGACAGCGCCGTCCGTACGATGTGGCCCAGCCAGGCGGCCGCACCCCGTCGCCGATCGAACGACGTTCGCCGAAGGGCGCCGCCAGCGCTGGACGGGAAGAACAGCGGAAACAGCCTCTTCCTCTCGGCCACGCCGTCTGCCCGCGACAGACTCCGCGCTGCCCGCGACGAGCAGCTCGGCGACAGCTCGCAAACAGCAGCTGGGCGCCGGCAGCTGCGGGCACGCGCTGAGGTAGAGCACTATAGCTGAGGCCCCGGCCCACTTTCTGCTTCATTCCCTCTCGCAGTCTCTCGCTGCCGAGGTCGACCAAGCGGCTATCCAATGACCTGCCGAGCCAAGCGCGCACACCAAACCACGCCATCCCAATCACTCTCCTTCCGCCTCCTCCTCCTCCTCCTCCTCCAAACATCTCGGGCGTATATCATTGTCAGTCGATCGAATCCGAATGCCTGTAGCGGAGGCATTCAAAACGAAAGACGCCCCTGACGCGAATTACTTGGGCAAAAGAAAAAACAAAACAAAACAAAAACAAAAAACAAAGGGGAACAACTAAACTTCGGCAGGGCAACTAAGCCTAAATGACGCGGTTGCCGTGCGAACGCGATTTCAGCTCCCATGATACCGCCCTGCGAAGCCGTCCCAAAGCCGACCGCTGAGGCTTTCGAAGCCGAATTTCCTGTCCAAAATAGCATCCGGCAGAGAGCAACTACTTTCCTCACATCCGCGCCTCGGGCACCATTAGAACCATTTCACTAGAAAGGCTTCTATATATATATATATATATATATATATATATATATATATATATATATATATATATATATATATTTATTTATTTATTTTGGTCGAACCACTCGGCCTCGGTGCCTGGTGCTATACAGGTGTCGTAATAGGTACTATATATACATTACTGGTATAACTGCAGTAGGCATTATTTTCTGGCGACTGAATCTGCTTTCGATCGGTACATGGCGCCACAATTGGCGCATGTAGCTGCCGCGCGAAGGCACAGACGGCGAGCGCCACCACACTGACATGCAACAAGCAAAAAGGGAGAAAGTGATGACCTTGATCATTCACGATATATATATATATATATATATATATATATATATATATATATATATATATATATATATATATATATATATATATATATATATATATAACGCTTAACGATTGATCGAATGATACGCTACCAGAGAAGCATACACAAAGAGACATAAAAATGATCTTTTTATATAGTCAGGAGCCACAGCAAAAATAAAGGAAGGGGGGGGGGGGGGGGGACGTCAAAAAAATGTTTCCTACGTCCAACAACAGTGGCGGTCACAGTGAACACCATTCATGCAGCGTGGTGCATTGTGATTCATCCGATCGCGTAGCAAGCACCTTCAGGGCTGCATCGAATGACGTGGTTGTCACGAACAGCCGAGAAGTGCATGAGGTAGGGGGCTGGGTGCTCTGTTGTGCGTGACCGCGCCGTAAAGTCGAGTGATAGCTAGGACATCTCGCCCAAGCCACAAACAGCCAAATCTCGTAAAATTCGTGAAATAGCCTGCCGCACAACTGTGTACCAATAGTCTTTTTTCCCACGAACAATAAACAATGGAATAGACAATCAGAATACGCCGTTACGGCATGAAAACACTCAGTTCTACTGTTGCAGCACCTACCTGCCTCAGTGTAAAGATTCGATTTCGGCTTTTAGCATGCTGCTGGCTAGTTAGGGTTGAGTCTGCTATGCCTACTTACCGTCTTTTCAGTTGACTGCTTCCTCCATACCTTGGAGACTTGTCATTCTGACTGATTGTTTTGACTATTATGCTTCGTTTTACGTATCTCTTGTATTCCTGCTTTTATTTTTTTAGCTTAGTATGTTGTAGGCAAGTTGTGGGTGTTGGGTCCGTTTACTCGATTACCTTCTTCAAACTTTGTTTCAAGTCTACGTTGAAGACGTATCGCTCTTAATGATTGTCCTGATGACTGTGTCTTGTTTTTACATGTCACTTTTTGTAATATACCTCCCTACTGTAATGCCCTCTGGGCGCAATGTTGGCAGATTAATAAATGAGGCTAGAACGGTTTATTCACCTCTACACATGCCTACCTTAGCAAAACTCTACTAACCCCCCCCCCCCCCCCCCCCCTTTCTCCCCTTGTAGGAAGTATTCGAATGACGTCACGGGCGCCATTCTGTGGTGCGGAGCGCAGCTTTAGCAGTGCAAGCCGGGGCAGGCGATGATAAGGCGATCAGATATGCATGCATCCTGTCGTCCTGCTACACGCACCACAAAATAGCCGCCACTGTGAGGTAGGGGCGCACTCCCTGTAAGGCTATCCGACAAATTGACAGGCGATTAAGGAGGCCGAATAATGGCGGACGAGCGTTATTACAATGCGTCCAGCGCGTAAAACGCCGAAAGCAGCGAATCCGCCAAGAAGCTGCAGGAGTAGCGGGCTGCTCAAGCCGCGAAAGGAGCCAGTGAGACCAAGCGCGCTGAGCACAAGGAGGTAAAGAGGCAGCGCTCCCAGTAGGTCACCGAAAGCAGCGGCGGTCCCCGCAGGCGGCGGAAGCAACGGGCCGCGCAGGGTCCAGGAAGTGCTAAGCGACACTGGACAAGAACGGTGACCGACCGGGGCCGCATGGTTTGTTTAGCGCTAAAAATGGCCCCGCCAAGACGACACACCGTAACCTGTCTCTTGTTCATTGCGGTCTGTTTTCGCTGCTGCTTTTTCCTTGCTGATCGGACCTAGTTTTCGCCTCCAGCACACTTCACCAGCACTACCGGCGGCAGTCATGGTTGCCGAGGCACCACCGCTCGGCATTCACAGCCACAGCTTGCACACACGTGGAAGCGTCGCACCGAGTGCACGGCCAATCCTAGATCCTTATCGCATAGTGTATCGTATATGATAAATTTCCTTTACGCTATACTCTTCTGAACTGCAAGAAAATATCTCTTATTCAGTATCACAGTGTGGGCTTCTGGAATACATGTGCGCGCTAACTGAATCTTTGGAATTAATTACTTAGCGATTTTAATTATAAATGAGCAAGGAGGAAGCATTTGTTGTTTCTTGCAGAAATTCGATAGGAATGAGGAAACACTATTTATTTTGACTACAACCAGCTCTTCAAAAAGAAAAAGGCAATCGAGAACAAAGAAAAAAAAAACTAATTATCTGTACCAGCCTATTACAAGATAATGCTGAGATGGACAGAAGGTGGAAGAAAATGATCTGCAAAAATAACAAAAAAAGAGCGCTCCTCAAGGTAAACGCCAGTGAAACGAATGCGCAGCCGACGCTCTTCAGTATTCGGGCAATATAGCTTGGCTTGGACGAGCAATGGTACACTGTTTCAAGACACTCGGCTAGTTCCAAGGTTGACGAGAGCGAGATGTCGGGCTAGTTGGTACTGCATATCTAAATAACGCCTGTGTCTGTGTGTCTTCATTCGTCGTGTCGTTCCCAGCGCTGTTATTTAGACAGTTCCAAGGTCTTGCGTTGAGAAATTGTCGCAGGAAATGCCACAGCTGTAAATATGCGCCAAGTGCTTAGATCCGCTCTGTCTGGCTCTTTAAAAAAATGTTTTTGTCGTGAAATTGCCGTTTGGTAATCCATAATGTGATTCTCGTTCAGTTAGAGCCGCTTATGGGCAATGTATTTTCACAACTTAACTGCGCGGTGTATCATATATATGATGCACGACAATAATTCGCAAAATTGTCGCAACAGCAGTTTTCTTCAAACAAAGGTTGCCATGAATGGAGCACCTTAGCGTTTGGGACAAAGAAAGCTCATGTAGTAAGGGGCTAATTGGGTCGCGCGCTGTCAGGGTTCACGCGCGCGACCAAGAGGAGCGGGCAGATTTTCTTACTACAGGTGAGATATGGTTTGGTTTGTTTCGTAGTGTTTTAGAGTCATAAATGGATTCGGGCTATGAAAGACACCGCCGTGGTGGAGGGCTCCGGAAATTTCAACCACCAGATTTTTTAACGCGTATAATGACAAGAACGTGATGACGCCCCAAAGTGACATGGGCCATGCGGGCCGTCGTAGCAACTAGCCCTGCGCTTCGCCTCCGTCGAAAGGCGGCAGGAGTCAAACCCATCTCCTCGGTCTATACAGTCGAGCGCCCTAGGCAGTGAGCCACAGCGGCGGCGCTTTCATACACTAACCGTGTGTATATATATATATATATATATATATATATATATATATATATATATATATATATATATATATATATATATATATATATATATATATATATATTACACACACACACATACAAGAAAGAGTGAAATCAGACAAAAGGAGGAACAACGCTCGTCATGATGCCACAGCATAGCATCCGGAGCCTAATTATAACCAACTAAAACTCTGAGTTCCTTCTGGCTCAAAACGATCGACGGCATGCTTGTGTGCTTCGCACAACGACAGAGGGACCAACGAAGTCAACCGCTACATGCTGCTTCAACAGGCTTAGAAATAATGTATTTCAAAATGACACCTTTCTTACTTTAAAGCTTTTTGAAAAAACTACATAAATGCCGTTTTACAGCGGTCTCCGTGGTACCGGTTTTGATCACGTGGCCAGGAGAGATCGCTGATCGTCAGTTTGGTATGCCCTGGCGTGCTGGTGTGCCGCTTCTGCTTTATTACACCGCGTGCTCTGGAGTCAGCATACACACTCTGCGGCACGAAGAATTCCAACGACGAGCGACGTGTCGCGGTGCTCTCCTCTCCCTCGGAATCGTCGTGTGTCTCAAGGTCGTGGGTTCGCTTTCCGACGGAACCGCCCGACGACAGCGGCCACGTGCACCGAGACGCTCCCCCGTCACGCCGCGTGCGCGCCAACGGTTCCCGACAGCGCCAAGCATTGCGCCGACAAGCTGTCGCGAAGCGTGACCAAGTACGCGGAGGAACGTTGGCAAGCTCCGGGTCAAGGCCACGACGAACGCGGCCGGGCGGGGACTCGGCTCGGAGACGACGCTGTCACACTGACGGGCAAATTGGCCGCCCGGACATCGGCGGCAGGTACGCGTTCGATTGTTCGCAGGTCGTTCCCCAGTGGGAAGCTGCGCGCGAAAGGCCGGGTCCGTACAATCCGCATACTAATGAACGAATTCATGCCGCGGAACAACCATGTAGGCCTGATGGGATCCGCTAAGGAAGTAGGAAAAAAAAAAATGTCCCCAAGTGGGTGCAATCAAATGTGCTGTATCGCAAAGCTTAGCCTCGCCTGGCGCCCCGCTTATCAGCAATGAATCGCTTTTACAGTCACTGTCCTTTAACGATTTTGTTTTGAGTCTTATTTTATGATTTCAGCTCTAACGTTGTTTGTAGTTTGTTTCCACCCATTCTTGCTGCTATAAATTTCACGTTGTGTAATTCTCACTGTGCGAAGATTGCGTTTCCCCATGCCTTACTGCAATATTGTACCGTACATCAATTCTTCGGATTTGAAGACATACTGATGCGGGGAGTTCATAACAAAAATAATAATGATAGCAGAAAATTACTGGCCGAAGGCAAACACCTCTCTGGATCATTCAGTGCTTTAACATCATTGGTCGAACTGTTTCGTAATGTGATGTTTCATGGCATGGCCTGCACTGCACTGTCGTCGTGTGATTTGGTGATGCAACAGAGCCACGTTGACAGCTCCTTCGTTATCGCTTTTTTTTTTTTTTTCATTTGCGGGAGAGAGTCTGCGCTGACCACCACCTTAGGTGGGCTGGAAGCTGCGAGCAGTGTTTCACATGGCCCTATGAACGACCGGTTAAGCCTGGGCCTGTTGTACCTAAAACAAAAACTCCATCACCACTGGAAGTGTGGCAAGAATTCTACACTGAGCTGGCGCCCGCCACTAGGCTCCTGCCGTAGGCGGTTCCCGAAAACTACAACTTCGGCCAGCCAATTTTAGGTTTTTTGATTAGTCCCGACTACTTGAAGAGCTGGGGAACGAAGCCAGACAAATGTTTTGAGAAGTGAGTTCCTGGGCGTTTTATTCAGATGGCCAATTTTCAGCTTGGGGGCGTTTTTTCCTACAAGCCGCTTCCTTAGAAGCCTTTTCTTCCGGGGACGTTTTTACCTACACCAGGACCTGATAGCCACTAAACTAGCTCGTGATGTAGGAGTATTGTGAAAATTTCAACATATGTTACCAACTATAGAACCAAGGAGTTAATATATCACTCTCTTTCTGCATAGCATATCAACTATTTCCACTTGGTGCGGGGAAATAGAGGTACTTGTAACAAACTTCTAACTTCTGAGATTGCAGAAGGCTCCGTTGAGAGCCATAATGAATGTATGTCACACATCCCGTTAGCCCCCACTTCTCAATATTCCGTATCATTAAAGTCATCAAACTATACGAATTTCGCATTCTTACGTCCTTGTCAAACAATATGTTTCGAAATATCGCTAACTTACATGAAAACACCAATCCCCCAACACGACGCCACGAACACTGGTACATCCCTACACCACGCACCACAGACATTTATGGGAGCATGCTTGTTTGAAAATAAAATAATTCATAACTCCAGCGCAGTTCTCATTAAGTTCGCCGGGCGTGTTCTCAGAGTCCCAGCATCCCTGACGCTAAACTAGTTTGTTCGGTCCACGCTGCCCCGACAAGGAAAAAAACAAAAAATAATTTGTGGGATTCAACGTCCCTATACGACACAAGGCTTATGTGGGCAGCCACAGAGGAGGGAGCCGGATTCGTTTAGACCACCTAGACAGAAACTTGGGAGCCAACAACTTATTATTCTTGCTTTAGTTGAGTTTCACTGACTATATAATTTTTTCTTAATTCGGACTTCTGAAAGGTGCAATTGTTACTGCAAGAAAACCTAAATTCAAATGGACCGTTTTATATATAAAAAATAAAATAAAATAGGCCATGGTTTAGCTTCGTTAAACCTAGTGTGAAGCGATAGCTCCTGCCGAGGCGCGTCTCTCTATGTACTCGAGATTGACATCAGCGATCACGTGTCACGCCATGCAGTTACTCAGGCGTTAAGCTACTTCCCACGTCAATTGACCTTTCACCCTTGACTTTGACACTGACTTTTGGTGAGAACATATCTACCCAAAGTGGTTGTGGCTTCATTGCCAACTTGACCTCGAAGCTGTCTGAAGGTCATCGGAAGCACACGGTGACCTTGGCTTTACCTCGCGTAGTTAAGCTATCGCTTCAAAAATCTACACAAAAATGATCGACAACATTAAATGTGTCTGCGCATTCTGTTAACCATGTAGAGGCCAGTCATGACTGCTGCAGGTTACTCAAACGGAATTCTTTACGACTGGCTACAAAGTCGTGCAAGGGGTGGGAGCGACGCCGCAGCAAGCGTGGAAAACACGCTTTAAATGGATATTTGCAGAATACGACTGCGAATGTCCAGCTATGCGTGAAACGCAGCTATATCGGTCGCGCCAAAAAAAGACAACCGCAAAGAAGCAGACAAAGGAATGTAGTGGAGTGCACTGCAATGTGTGCTCCCACAAAGGATTGCATCGGGAGTTTCTGGCCCGGTTCACGTGCCCTTGGGGGCCGCCACGTTTAAGTGGTCTTTTCAGCACCCATTGGATGTGCACAAAAGCAGCAAGACGCGCGAAAGTGGCAATGGCACGCACCGGGCTGTTCGTGACGAGGAAGGAGCTGGGCTGCACAATGCCTGCAGTCAGCACGGACAGGGAGCGGTTTTAGAATCAGCTAAGACAGCAGCGCAAGCAAGAGACACGGGCACGAATTTAAACAGACTTCGTTCCCCGCTAAGCTGTTACGTACTGCATTTCCACAGGTGCGCAATCACTGATAGAACTGCGTTGTGTTGGGTTATATGGCAAACAGGCAGCTCAGGCCATTATGCGACAAGTGCAAGGTTTACATGTTTGTTTGGTGAGATGAAGTTAAACGATTATTTTAAAACACTGCAGTATACGTTTAGGACGCTTGCATCTTTTAACAAATCAACAAGAGAAGACGTCATACCTAGTGAATTTCCTCCTAGGAGTAAGCTAGGGTGTTAACGATTGTACTTGCCACAGAACTGTGGCGAACGCTTTTTCCACGTTCATCGAGTTTTATACAGGTTAAGATGTGGTTTGTGGTGACCACCTCTCCGCAGTGTTCTGTGGGTGTCTTTCTTTGCTAGAATGAAGCTGTGTGTTAAGTGCGTGCACGGTGGGTGCGTGTGTCCGATACGAAGGCGGCATAAAATTACTTCAATGAAAGGTTCCTGATGACTACATGTTTTCCATTCCTCTATAGCTGGATTTACTGCGTGCAACTTGTTTACCTATTTATCCTATGCTCCCTGCCATTTTTCTCTTATATTTCCTTGCACATAGCATCATTGTGTGGAATTTTCACTTTCTGTACGTAAGTATTCAGGCGACTGCGGCACATACATCAGCCTTCTCCTTACCGCTGATCCAACATGGCTTGGTACCCAGCAGAATTTAATGTGAAGTCCTTGTGTACTAAAGGTACTGTTGCATTCGTGGTGTGTAGTGATGTAAGTACGCTGAGGGAGTCTGTATAAATGATACTGTTTTCTATGTTGTTGTTGACTACATTTTCTACTGCTATGACATGGCGTAACATTCGGCGGCAAATACTAAAGCACACTGAGGCAACCTTCCCATATTTTTCCCGTTTGTCTTCTATTACAGCACTGCCAACATAAAGTGTTGTTTTGGAACTATCCGTATAAAATGCCGTGTGATTACTGTTATTTCTCATTGAATGCCAAGGATTCTTGTATAATATGCTTGTGCGGTGTTTTTGCTTTGCGAACGTGTTATTTATTGTCACATAAGGCAGGGAACATGTACCAAAGTGGCAGTGAGTCAGGTCTGTGTGCAATATCAGGAAGTGTATCCAGTATGTTTAGCTCCAGGCACTGCTTTTCAAAACGGAGTACGAGAGGCCTGATGTGGTTTGGGGTTTATTGGTGAACAGTGTTCTTGAGGGGCATTTTGCAAGTATGGGGTAAGGATGATTCTTCTGTCTTGTAATGGTTGTTCGTTTGTTTCTACGTACAGACTTGTCACAGGCGATGTCCTGTATGCATTAGTCGAAAGACGCAAACCTAGGTTGTGGACTGGGCCCAGTCGCTTAAGGTATGAGGGTCTTGCAGACCCGTACACAATGCAACCATATTCTAAGCTCGAACGTACGACCGAACGATAAATCTGCAGAAGGCATGTCCTCTCGGATCCCCAGCGTATATGTGGCAGCATTTTAAGGATCGGGAAGCTTTCTTTTTGAGTGTGTTTATGTGGGAGAGAACGACAGCTTTCCATGTTCGTTTTACTGGTAGAGCAACGTCACCGAGATAGACTGTGGGGTCTGTGTGCAGACCTCGTCTGAACGAGAATAAAACAGCTACTGAGTCCTGTGTGGAGAACCCGAAGCCATTTCTATCCGCCCATGTCGCTAGTTTATTTACTGTTAACTGGATTTGTCTCGCACATGTTGATACACTAGAAGATGTACGAATCATCTCCCGTTTCCCGCCAAGTGTCGGCGGTGCAGCTCTTCCGGATAAGTGGCAGGAGACATGAGACGTACTTTGGTTTGGCCTAGTTGGTCCATAGCTGATGTTGATTCTGAGGACGCCACGACTGTCCTGTTGTTTTCGTGTTCCTTCTTTGCCTTCGTCCCTTTCGCACCGTCGTCAGAATCAACATCAGCCATGAACCAAATAGTCCAAACAGAATAAGAATCAACATCCGACGCGAGACATTTCCTGCTTTGCGATCGCATTGTTTCACGCCGGCTTTTGGCCAAACGCAACAAAGACTTGTTAGGCACCAGGAAACTGCGAAGCCTTTCGAGGCCGACGTTGGATTCAGAGCCGAGTCGTTTCCATCGCCGCCGCCAGGGCTTCGCAACAAAGGACTTCGATCCCCCCGTCCATATATTTGCGCTACTGAAGGTTCGGTTTTAAAGAGTTTAATGTCGTAAGGCTACGTGGGACACCTAGTAAAGGGCGCATGAAATTTCGCGCACACGAGTTTCCTTAACGTGCACTGACATCGCACATGCAGAATACAGGGGCGCCTCCGATTTTCACCTACACGGAAAATGCGGTTGCAGGGGCCGGATCGACCCGGCGGTCCTTGAGTACAGCAGTTTGGTGCCCTAACCCCTGATCCACAGCGCACCTTGAGGAAGAAGCCGCTAACTGTGCAGAGGAACAACAGTGCACTATGCCCTGGTTACTCATTACTCAGAACCAGCCACACCTGTTCCTTCTATTTCTGAAGCGACAGCTTCACTTCCGATGACCTTCAAACAGCTTCGAGGTCAAGTTGGAACCTAGCCACAACCGCTTTGGGTAGGTATGTTCCCACGAAAGGTCAAGGGCCAAAGGTCAACTGACATGGGAAGTAGCTTAACGCGTGATCAGCTGCGTGGCGACACGTGATCGCTGACATCTCGTTTGCTGGTTTCAGCATCGTCACCAACGCGCGCACCGGAGTCTCTTCATAGCTATAACGAAAGAAAGGCCTCCTACTGAGTATAGAGCTTTACCATGTGTAAGTATACTTCAGTTATCGCTTCACACTAACCAAAGCCTTTTTTTTTTTCTTTTTTTTTTGCAAGCGGCGAAGTTCCCTTCGGCGGCGTGCCTGAACGTTGCTACAGATGAAAGACGCCGCAGGTAGTGGTGCAAAGCAGTTATTACTAAAGGAGTGCGGCACCAGACCGTTTCGCTTGCTTTCTCAGATTCTTGTGACGCATCAGTGGCTACAAGCTCACATGACGCGCCCAACACACAGGTTTAGAAAAGGCCGCTGTTTGTGCTAGAGAACAGTTTTTTCGGCTAGAATTTACTTAAACATTTTCTTCATGTAGGAATAGTCGAAATTTCCGGAGCCTCCTCAACTACGGCGTCTCTCAAAGCCCGAGTCGTTCTGGGAGGTTAGACCCTATCTATATATACGAACCAACCGACAACTGCATTTCCCGTTGTTTTTCTTTTCTTTGCTAGGCTTTTCCATGGACAGTTACTGACTGAGCTAGCTCTGCGTGAGCCCCGAAACCGCGCAAGAGGAAGAGTAGACTCGGCTGTTCCTCAATCCTTTCATTCGCTGGCTGATGTCCAGCGACTTAAGACCGCCACCATCGAAGGTGCAGACAGGAAGGTGCAGACAGCGCTTTCGAATCGTTTCGCGGCGACGTGCACTTCACCCGATGACAATGAAGTCCGCGGACCACGCAGGAGGGCCGTCGCCTCACAGTGGGCAAGAGCTACGCGCTGCCCGGCGGCGGGCCCAAAAACGACTCGCACTGTTTTTTTATAAAATGATCATTGTTCCTTCGCGTGCGGAGAAGCGGGCGTGGTCGCCCCCACACCGAAGCGGTGACGCAGGAACGGCTCGGCAGCATCCCTGGCAAGTCGGCGCCCTAGTCTCCCAAGTGGAGCACAGCAGCGCGCTGTGTCTGGGAGGTGCCGTCTCTCAGGCGTGGTGCGCGGGAGGGAGAGAGAGAGGAGTTTCTATCGACAATAAAGAAGCCCTAAGCGCGGGGACGCTGAGAAAATAAACGCGCTTGCGCGCGTGGCTTCGCGTGGCGCGGATCCATCTGCATGCTCGCAGGGGCAAAGAAACTCGGTGGAGGCCGTGTCGCGTCACAATGGATGCTCTTCTCTCGCGGGAGCGAGGAGGGAGCGAGGAAGGAGCTCGGTTTCACGCTTCGCGCTGGAGCCTGCGTTATTTTTTGTTCCGGCGCACAGTCGGTTTCTGGGCACACAGCGAGGCCGGGTCACAGCAGGGAAATGGGTCAGCCGTCCGGACAGAATGGCGGGGCCGCAGTCGGAGCCCGACACCACGGCCAAGCCGCGGCTGGAGACGTGAGCCGAACCTCGGCCAGAGTGAATCCGAACTCTTTTCGATGTGGAATAGCCGTTCAAGCCGTGTCGAATCGAAAAGGAAAGCGCCGACATTCGCGAACCGCGAGAGGCGCTTCGCGCTTCCACAGAAAAAGCAATACCGGATACCTCACGTAGTGCGAAACGACTTAATCCGGAGGTTTCAAGGACTACAAAGGTCGTCTAACGCTTGCACCTCAGATGCAAAAAAGAAGTGGTAGGGCCCAGCATAGCTGCTCAGCGCACTAATCAGAGTGAGCTGGGTGTCTTCCGATAGAGGCCAGCCGCATTTTTTTTACTCCTACGATTTTTAAGCCGGCCGCGCTTTTCGACGTTCATCGTGCTTCGTAGTTTCGTTTTCTGGGCCGCGTTCAAAATGTAACGTGTGACATGACATGACATTAAGATCACACTGGTAGTCAAGAATGCGTATGTAGTTAACTACGAGTGTTATTTAAATGTCATTTCATGCGAATCGTCATAGTTTTTGTCATCGGTCAAGGTCAGTTGTAATGAGTGAGTCAGATCGGAGGTCCATTACTATGGTGTCCATAACATGCTCAATTCAAATTCATGACCATGACCACTGTCGAGTCAGGATTCTCAAAAGTGTTGAGTCATGCCACTCTAGGAGCTATTAAAGAGCAGCCAACGAGCACGCTTTCGCATTTCGCAAACGCAGGTCTCTGCAGTGCTCTCAAAACTTTTTTTTTTTTTTTCTGCTCGTCTTGTACGATTTCGCCAGGGTGTTTCACGACACGCAGAAGTAGTCACGCGTGTAGGAGCAGAGCTCACTGTGTCGCAAGGGGGGCGCCAAAAGACAAGCAACAATAGAGCATCTCTCTTATTTTTCTCTTCCACGTTTCCCGCGACGCTGGTACAGTGGCTGGAGCGCTGGCAAGCGCCTGCTCAGGAGTGGTGAGGACCATTTCCTCACTTTCTCTCGTAGGAAGCCGCGGAAGGAGAGACGGGCCGGTACGTCTGTTCGCGAGGTCACGGACGCCTAGCAGCACACGAGACCAACCATGGTTCCCGTCAGCCTTCGTGCAGTAGTGACGTCACGGTGGCCAAAGTATCACTGCGACACTAGTCCGCACAAGGGTGCCCGTCGGGGGATGCCCCAGTAGAAAGCGCCCTTCAAACCGCCTCCTTCGCTTTCCGGCGTCGACGCTGGGCAACAGCCTCTTGGGAAGCAGGCGTGGGAGACCCCATCGGAGGAAGGTGGGCGCGGTTCGACGCCCGCACATCTTCCCCAGACACCGTGGAGCGCACTACGCCATTACACGCACGGCGACGGAAGGCCATCGCACGCTACGCCCACGCACAGGAGGAGACTTTCTTCGCAAATGCCAGCTCATCAGGACGACTCCACTCGCCCACCGGCCGCTGAAGCGCGAAGGTGTCACCAACGCTATGTCGTATTCTGTGGACTCGCTCGGCCGCCCACCGCCGACAGAATACAACGGCGCATTCAACCGAGAATCCAAGTTTCGATTCGTTTTCCCACAATACTAGGCCGCGTAGTGCAAACAGTGCCGACCGCCCAGACGAAGCAGAGTCAGTGGCTGCGGCATGCACTGAGCACGTCAGACTAGACTACAGGTGTCTGCGCAGATGAGTCAGCTGCTGCACCTTTCATTTCCTGTAAAGCAATTTACATTAAGAGGTGCGATCTCGACTGTCGGCGGCTGCGTTGCGATGGAGGCGAAACAGAGTGGCGTCCGTGTGCTGTGCGATGTCAGTGTACGTTAAAAAAAAAACCCAGGCGGTCGAAATTTCCAGAGTCCTTCACTACGGTGGATTTCATAGCCAGAGTTGCTTTGGTACGTTAAACCCTACAAACCAAACACACAGCATACACTGACACACTAATATATATATATATATATATATATATATATATATATATATATATATATATATATATATATATACACCGTACACTCAATTTCGCCCTCTAACAACGCCACCACTCAGTATACTATGCCCTCTACGCACCTCCCTTTATAATTTTTGCTGGCAGCTGAACACAAGTGCTCGCGAATATCAGCAGGCTGCTAACGGTCCCCCTCCCTCCTTCCAATCTTGTTTAGTCAGGTTTTCCACGTGCAGTAAAAACCACGCGGGGAAAGCCTGACTTAAAGACTTCATCACCAGTCATTAAAAAATCATGACGTCAAAGTCGAAAAGAACTCCGTGGTGGTCATCGCATCGGCGTGGCTGTGCAAAATTTCCTTACTATAACGGTCTGTGGCCGCAAAACCTAGCTCTCAAAAACCTTAGTATGGCTGCATGCCGAATGCCCGCCGACGCTATTTTCCTCATTTACTTCCCTCGATGTGGATCTTAACTACTTACCTCACTGACTATCCTAAACTTCTCCCCTGCCAAGCAGCAGATCACTTTTCTTCGTAATAATTTTAGGCCTGCATATAGTTTTCCCGTCTAGTTCCCAACAATGTGACATGAATCTTGTCCTAGTTAACGCACATGAAGTTTCAACGTAGCCGCCAAACAGAGGGTCGTCGGGGCGTCCTAAATTAGCTGTGCAAGAGCCTTTAAGCTACGATCCACAACATTAATTTGCAGCATGCGGCCACGGAATAAGAGAATACGTGCTTCTCAAAGCACCCTTTGCTGCACCTGTGAAAGGGAACGCGATAGCAGCTCTTATTGGCCCCGGAATATTCTGAAACTTTGTTTGTAGGGTTTAACGTCCCAAAGAGACTCAGGCTATGAGAGACGCCGTAATGGAGGGCTCCTAGTGTGAAGCTATAGCCCCGGCCTAGGCGCGCCTCTGTATGCACTCTGCATTGACGTCGGCGATCATGTGTTCCGCCACGCAGCTGCTCACGCGTTAAGCTACTTCCCACGTCATTTGACCTTGACTTTGACCTTTGGTGAGAACATAGCTACCCAAAGTGGTTGTGGCTTAAGCTCCAGCTTGACACTGCAGCTGTTTGAAGGTCATCTGAAGCACACGGTGGCCTTGGTTTTACCTAGCGTAGTGAAGCCATCGCTTCATTATCAACCACCTGACATCGCACAGCACGTGGGCGCTTTGCTTTTCGCCTCCAACATCGCTTTCCAGCGCGCCGGTTAATCTTGGAGTACGTCTTACGAGTCTCTCGAAGCGGAGCAGATTTTTGCGTCGTCGGGAACGGTGTAATGCTTTTACGAGTTTCGCAGTCTAGCGCCCTAATCAATCATCCGCCACAGGGGAGAAGATTCTCAAGGCTCGTTTGAACTTCCGGGTGCGTAGTGCTTCAGCCCGCTTTTGTTTTCATATGCGCGTGAGAATCGTATCCGCTGCATATCGGGCTCTCAGTCGGCCGTGTCCGCCACTGCCAGATTGCCGCTGCTCAATGCTTTTAGCGGTTCCCGCCTAGGCCACTCTGTGGTCGCAGCGTGTACTCCAACATACTAAATGTGGTCGTAGCGTGGCACAGACCAGAGAACACCTGCTACGCACACAGCCTCCCTGGCGCCTAAGGTGAGCCGACCAATGCGCAGTCACCCATACCGGAATCGCGGAGTCGCTCGCACGATACTCCTTCGCCGTATCCCCCACCAATTACAACAACCACAAGGAAGGCCGCCAAAAAGGCAACTACACACAATGAGTAGCAAGAACTTGCTGCGCCTACAGCGAAGTGCCTCGACTGTTTGCGCAAAACTCTGCCGGCATTCGGACAATATTCAGACAATGGATTATCCATAAAGGACGCGACAGAGCAACGTGACATCGCACAACACGCAGACGCCTCTTCGCTTCGCCTCCATCTAAATGCAGCCGCCGACGGTCGGATTCGAACCCGTGTACTCCGGCACAGTAGTCGATGCAAGAGTTCACTTTGATTCGCATCACGAGCTAGACAAAAGTGCTCACGACTGTACGAGCTGATTAAGCGCAGGCTGGAAAAAGTTGTGCCCCGCCCCTCGAATTGTTTTGCAGGTAAAGAACGACGTACGCTCCGTCGGCAGCCCCTGCATTCAGCAAACACGCACGGAATAAACATTCAAAGGGTCTTCGCGAAAAGGCTGCCTCGGTGGTCGTTCGTGTGGCGCTCGATCCTGCCGCACATGCATGGCCACGGTCGCGAAGCTCGCCGCTGAGTCAGCGTCAAGAGATGCGGGGTCTCTCGACAGCGCCTGCATGTTGGGTTGCACAACGGCCTTCATTCGTTGACTTCATCGTCGGCGTTGATCTCATCCACCACAGACAACACGTAATCCCGATCGCCCAATGCTGTAGCACCTCCACTTCCGCTTCCAGAATCGGACGCAGAAGACAGAAACATCATAGGGGAGATGGCAAAAGGTTTACGGTCTGTTTTCATGGTTAAAAAAAGAAAAAAGAAAAACAGGAAAATGTACTCACGAAGCGAATTCTGACTGCTTTGCGAAGCGTTTAAGAACCCTGTGATGACCCAATGACCCAGATAATCAAAGGTAACGAAGTTGACGGTTAACAACTGGTCGAGAGTAAAAAAAGTGCAGATAATTTAAGCGTAAAGAAAAATGGCGAATTTACAGATAACTGCCAGACCGATTAGCCAGATTAAAAAATACAGAGCAGTCGAGGTATATCTGGCGCCACAGTGACAAAGAGGAGGGATAACGAGCGCAGCACCCTATACTATTCGCGTGGACTGATTGAGTGATCGATGGAACATCTACGAAACGAGAACTTAAAGAGCCTTTTGAAGAGTGCTAGGCATTCTGGTTTTAGAACGCGTCGATCAGCTCGCGCAGATGTTCCGGATCATTCGAGTCGAACTTCGTAGCGTACGCCGACCTGCGAGGTAGTCGACGCCATCCGGAAATCAAATTTCGTCCGATGAAGCCGCAGTGAGAGGACGCTGAAATGGTCCTGTTGGAGCGGATTCATTCGTTCCAGAGTGAAAAGAGAAGTCAACCGTGGGCAGGCATGCGCCTTTTTCCTTTTCGGCCTAGTCTGTTCGCGCTTAATTATAATTGTCAGCGCAGCCTCAGTAGAACCCCACCCAACTTTTCTTCCTGCAAAAAACCGATCTCACGTACACGTCTTCTTGATGCTGGTGCTTTTCGTTCCTACAGCAAAGGACGCATTGACAGCCAAGAGCATTAGCTTCCTCGATATGACGTAACGTCAGAGTAGCCTCGGTCCAATCTGGCTGAGAATGACAACGTGTACTTCCGCCGCGACAGAAAGAAGGTCGAACAAGATAGCGAGCACGGGGCTCCCGTAGCGGCCGCCAGAAGCGTAACTCTTGTGTCCTGACCATTCCTCTAACTAATGTTTAAAATGTTAACTAGTACACATTTTCTTTCGGGATCGAAAAAAACCTTTTCTTTTTAGAGACATGCAGTTTGGATGCAAATGAATATGTGCGTGTTACCGAACACTGAAATGCTTTCTGCTTAGTTTGCCCAGTTCTGAGGTGCAAAATACGACACAGTTTACCGCGATCATTTCGCACCAAAAATCACAAAAAGGCTTTCCTTGATTTGCGAGTAAAAAGTACTAACGGAAAGCATTTAAGGAGCGAACAGTGAATGAGAAAGCATCGGATAAATGCTTTGGTCCAATCATCAATTTTGGGATTGACAGGTTCATTGCGAACTCGGCGGGACCCTCTTATCTCGCGACCAGTGCACGCGAAACGCCGCGGTGGAGCAGTGGTTATAGGGCGCTCGCCTGCTGTGCCCAAGGATGCGGGATTAAATCCCGGAAGCGGCGACCGCTTTTCGATGGCGGCGAAAAGCAAGGCGCCCGCGCGCTGTGCGATGTCAGTGCACGTTAAAGAAACCGAAGGTGATCGAAATTTCTGGAGCCATCCACTGAGGCGTCTCCCCATAGCCTGAGTCGCTTTGGGACGTTAAACCCTGTATACCAAACCCTCCCTCCTTCTAAATGGCGCGGAGCAACCCGTTCTTTTTTTTATAGTGGTAAGAAGAACCTGCTCCGCTCGCTTTTGTTGCATGTGTTGCAGGGGTCCTTCGATGTTTTCATACTTCCGAGATCCCACATTGAAGACCTGGTATCAGCGCTTGTGCAATCACTGCTTGTGAGAACACGCTGGCTATTGGCTATGCAAAAAATGTCAGTCGGGGGAAAATGAGTCAATTCCTGGACCGCATGCACAATCGAAAGAATCTCCAAGGTGCTACTGTCTGTTTCGTCTAGGTATGGACCACTGAGAATAGAGAGGGTCAGGGGAAAATAAGGAATGTATGACGGTAGATGCTGCAAGTATTTAACGACGTCACTGTCTTCTCGAAATCACCTGCGAAGAGGCGCGCTAGAGAGGGTGTCCGTGATGTAAGCTCCCCAAGCTGCGTACCTGCGTGACCGAAGCGCGTATAGCTCGAGATCTTAGGGCCCTAAAAGGTAGGATTCTGATCTCTCCCTCTCATCGTAGTTTCAAGACTCGAGCTGGCAGAGCCTGCCAGTTCAACGACTCAGGGAGTGGTGAGGTGGTTTGACCTCGCCAACTATTGTTTTAGCAACAGGAACAAAATAAAAGTGCACCCCCCCCCCCCCCCTTTAGCCGATCTCGGGATAAAATGGCGCGTCGACACAGATTTTTTAGGCGGATCCCATGAGGCCAGGCAACGACGCCATTCACTTAACAGGTGATCACGGAGCCCTTTTCTGCGTTGACGTCACGAATGTGAGCGGAGTGGCTGGAAGATTTCAAAATCTAACTTTCTCGCCGATCAATGCGTCTTCCGCTGCGAAAGAACCAAGCCAGAATTAGCTGGACATCCATTGTTTGAAGAAGGCGGATACCGTATGTGTCCCGATATAAGTAAACCCGTCGCTGCCGCACGAAATGTGGTCCCGGAAAGCTCAGATTGGCCAAGCAGGTATGTGATGTGATCACCCGGGAAACAAATTAACAAACGGCGCCAAATTCGAAAGGGCCTCATGGACCAAAAAGACGCTACGGGCCAAAAAGAGGTTAAAAATATTCGGATCGACACAAGATTATGCACGAAGCTTCCTGCAACCGAAAGAAAGCTATTGAGCTGAAAGAAAGCCTAGTTAATTTGTATAGGGCGATCGGGACTGTTGGATCGCGAGACGGGCACGATGAAGTCAGTGGAGATAGTTGGCGAAAGTGAAAAAGAAACAAAAATGAAGAAAACTTGTGTTGAAACATTCATGTTTTAGCCTTCGCAGCACGCAGCTGCATTGAGTCGGCCGCAATACAGCGGTCCCTTTGCAGAATGCCAATCTTCCGGTGCTAGTGCGTCGGATAGGACTTGCTAATGGCGCAGTCCCTTTCTCAACCACGACGCAATTCAGATACTCGACCTACCAAGGGAAAGACTCGTTGTACTGCAAAGTTCGTTTCCTTTTTTTTTTCCCCGCGTCAGCGGCTTTGTTCTGCACACCTGGTGCCTCGGAGCTGGCTCAATCGATAGCCCTCTCCCCAGCAGTATCCAGCCAAACCTCGATCCCGCGCCACTTCCGCTCAAGCGGCACACTGCGAACGGGCAGCACAAGCACGAAGAATGAGACCGAACCCGACCATGGCTCGCGCAACGGGTCTCTCCCCTAGAACACGCACTTCCACCTTGCCCTAATCGAAACGCAACCCGGGAGGCCTGCCCGATGCTATTCACGTTTCAGTGGCAATACTTCCGGAACCATCGTCGGGAATTACGTAGCGAATTGAAGCAAAATGAAAGGTTCGATAAATTACAGAAAATAAAAAACGAAAACAGACCAGTCGGAAAAATGATAAATTCGGAACAGTGCATTAGGCTTTGGTCTTTTTTTTTTTTTTTTTTTTCAGGAATTAATATAGCTACTGATATTAGCGCACCAGGAACGTGGCGAAGGCAGGAATGAGTGCTAAAATACACTGCTGTGGCATGTAAACGATCCAATCTTACGGCAGTCGTCCAGGTAGCGTGATATGCACACCGACCGCTGAAGCAAATGATCGCGAAGCGTATTATGACAGTGCATCTCATGAACACAGCTATAGTACTTGTGTAAGGAGAGCAGGCTGAGGCTGATATAACTTTATTCACAATAAATGGGAGGAATAGGGGAAGTCAGCTAGCGTGCCGCAGGCCGTGGAGACTTTTGGCAACGCCGGCCCATTCCACAGGCTTGAACGAGAGCAGAAAAAGGCGCAAAACATTACCAATTGGTAACAACTTCCAACAATACTTTCGATTATGGTTAGATTACGTTAGGCATTAACGGGCGACACTGTCAGTATGACGCATGGAGAAGTGAATAAAAAAACATGCGCTTCTTTGCGAAGCATTGGACTCCATGGCAGTCCACCAATCAATGTACCTCCGTCGAATAGACTACCCTCAAAAGAAAAAAAAAAATGCGAGACCACTGCCTCAGCACATGATTTGGAAAAAGTTGGGTTCGTAGAAAACCCTCGGCGACGATGGTAGGACTGCAAACCAAATCACGACAGCGTCTCGTTGCCAAGGCGGTCACTGCGTCCCAACGGCCAGTGGCAGCTCGGTCACTTACGCGTCCCGCAAAGCAGCAGGTAACTTCCGGCGCAAAGGAAAGTAACGGATCCGCGGAAAGAAACCCCCTGTATGCGACAGGAGTTTCGACTCGGGTGTGAGCCGAAATCAGCGCCGAAAAGCAAGGCACCCGCGTTGTTTCACGAAGTTCTGAATAGTAGACTACAATTGCGCAACACTTCAGTGCCGCCACAACAGCCAGCTGGAACGGAGCTCGTGTTTCCCGAACAGGCTGCCCTGCCCTCGCGAGCTCATCGACATTCCGCAGCTGTGTTAACCGTTGAACGTACCCGAGAACGGTTGCGACGCGACCGACTGCATCACGCAGGTGCGTGCCTCCGAGGGCAATACACCCGATCGAGCGAGGCCGCAATCTGGTGAGGCTTTTCAACCGCGGTCTGCCAGTATTTGACAAGCTGCTGTAGGACGCGAGGTGCCTTGTTTTCGTGGCTCCGAACCCGCTCAGCTCTGCTTCAGAAGGCCTACTTGTTTCTCAACGTCAGGCGAGGGGAGCCCGATGCACTTTCTTACCTGATCCATTGGAACACGGAAGTGACAAACGACCTAAGCAACTACGCAACGTGCTTCCGCAGTTCGCAGCCCACACACAAACTTGAGAGTAGTCAACGAAAGCCAGGCATCACTACGATTTTAGAAGTAAAAGGGAAATATTATTATATAGGCGGCAAACAGGCGATCCCCACTCTGGCAAGGGAATGCGCATGCGACTGGAGCGTCGAACCATCGCGACCTCCGTCCGGCAAACTCCACGACCGGCTTTCTTCTCTACCGAAAGAACTAAACGGCGTATGCATTCGAAGAACGCCGCTGTCACCGACGTGAGTTCCAGCGATCGCAACCACCTTCCGTTAAATGAGCGACCAACGAAAGACATAGAAGCACACGGCGCTGCATACCAAGCCGCTACTACGACTACATTCCACAGAGGAGGAAGTTGGAAGCTGCCGGGCAAACCGGCATAGCGCGAGCGTCGCGGAAAGTGGCAGTGGCCGTGTGAAACATGGCTTGTCGCTGGGTGGCCAAAGAAAGCATGCTCGCGCGGGAGCAAGGTGCCTTGGGCAACCAGAAGACAGACCTGCGCAACATTGTTCATCGTCCAACTGTTACCGGCAATAAAGATATCAAGAAAACGGCGTAGAACAAAGATCGCAGCTAAATCTCGGCGCACCAGCCGCGATCACCCAGCGGGCGGCCTCTCATCTGACGTGCGCTTAACGCAACCAAGGGTCCCCGCGGACAGACCTCGTGAATAAACAACACACACGGAGCGCATAAGCCTAACGAATATCGACCACGGTCGGCCAAGAGTTGAAGTGAGGGGCGCACGTAAGAGAATAATAAAAAAGCAAGAGCGCTACACACGGACGGAGGTGGGAGGTTTCTGGGCTGGACTGTAGAGCCAGCCGTGACTAGCAGCCGCGAGTTTAACGTGCCGGCGTTGGCTAACTCCTTTTGTCAGCAGAGCAGCTCTGACACAAGAATCGAAACTCACCGAAGTTGTCCGCAGTCGCATAGGCCAACCCTGGTAATCCTTTTTGGCGGCACAATTCGCTCACGAAAACTTAACAGCGGGCTGACAGAACAGGCTGCACAAGCGGGCCATGGCGCATCCGCCTCCAAAAGTCACGTGACTGCTGCCACTGCGCCATCTCTCCCGGAAAAAAAGAAACAAACAACGTTGTTGCCAGACGGCGGAAAGGAAACGCGCCAAAGTATTTTTATTCAAATAGGTTTCGGTTTCTATTTTCGGTTCTTATTTTCGGTTCTGACTTTCGGTTCCAACTTTTGAAGATTTTTTATCAAGGAAATAGAAGAACCCGGACATCTCCCGGCTTTTCCGATGGCCCTAACATCACTAGATGGTTGCATACTTAATCCTTATGGCTGCGCTAATACTCAATTTTATACCATTCAATAGAAATCATGAAATATATCAGGATAGAATTTTTTACGTTTACGGAATTAAAAAAGAAAAGGACTGTTCATGCCATGTTTACGTTTCTGTTGTCTTTGTTTAGTGTAATAGTATTTCTTTTCCACTGAGGATTACTACTAGTGTATGAAAGGTTTGGTGCAGAAGTTAGGCATGTGTTTTTTCGTCCTTCATCTGGTACTTTGTCTTTAATCGCTTTTTTTTTTATTTGATGCGCTACTGGTTATCGTGCTTCAGCTTAGAGTATTATGGCTTGGTATAATTTGTTGCAAATGTAAAGAAGACAAAGAACGGAAAACGCTGCGGCATGGCCATCACCATCGCTTGCCTCCGGCGCCCATCTCTCGTGCTGAAGCTGTGCCCTGCGGCTGGAAATTCGACCCTGCTGTGCCCGAATTACTGGCAGCGCTAGACGTTCACACCATCTATTAAATCCACATTTCACAAAGGCTTTTTCCCCTCTGCTTACACTATTTTAATGTCATAATATCCGTAAGCTATTTCGCCGTCACTAACACTCTTATTTAAGGTGCCGAGGGCCTAATGTTAGGGGAGTGCTACTTTCTCTCATCAGCTCATGCTGGTGCAACGGGCCAGAGCCGATGCTGAGGCCAACGGACTCCTGGACAAAGGACGGCCGACTACTGCTCTTTTCTAACCCTCTACCCCTAACCTCGATTTTCTCCAATAAAGTTTATCAATCAATCAAAAATGTCATTATGAGTAGCTAAGCTGTGCCGTGAGTGGGAATAACACCTCTTCGGGTAGACAAGCGGGAAACATGCGAGACTCAAGAGTTCAAACAAATTCGTAGTATTTCTTTAATGTAGTACACAGGCAGCCCCAAACCTTATAATAACGTTACTTATTTGTTCGGGTCAAACATTAACGCAATGTTCTCGATGAGATTTTCTTCTGGCGTTAGGGAAACGTTACACGCACACGTAAATATAACCAATATAACATTATAATAGCCCTTATATAAAATTAATTAATCTTAAAATATTGTTTAATAACAATGTTGAAGGACCATACGCCGCTATTATATAATTGTGTGCATGCGCACAGCAGCTTCAATCAACTTTGCGTGAAAAATGCTGCAAGCACGACAGCACAACATAGAGGCCACAGTAAACCATGTAAAACTCAACCACTTATTTAATGCTGTTAACCCGGGCTCATCATTATATATCCTATTAAAGTTACTACATAGGATATACAACCTGTGCTACTCATGAGCAGAGCCCTTAAACTTACGTGTTACTGCTGAATTGTAAATCAGTACAGATTGAAACAATTTTTGAAGTATATATATATATATGAGGTATGGATGGAACGAGGCCAAGAGGTTTTCTTGAAACGTTCTATCAGTAGAAGTCCACCGCTACTGCTCAAAATCAGAGAGAAACCTCTGAACAGTGGCAGTTTATATATTCTAAGTCTTGAACGTCTTTTGACGTTGTAGGAACGTTTTCGTAATGTTAAAAGGTAATGCTCCGTAAACATTATAAAAATAAACACGTTCAATTCATATTAAAATATGCAGTTTTAGTGACGAGTTTGTTCTCGACTTTCATTACAACATGATTACTGATTTGATATAAATAATTAATTTTTTTTTTAAATTTTATAACAAGTGTCATGTGTCAAGTATTGACAAGTTACCTATCTGCTTGTTTCGGACGGACGTCCTTTTTTTCCGGAGGTTTGGATGTCCGCCGGAAATCCGTTTATGTTCGACATACTTACCGTGGACATCCGTCGGACTATCATCTGTGTCTTCGAATTGCGTCCCACGGATGTCCGACGGGCATCCGGAGACAGACACTCGGACGTTTCTCCAGAACTTGCTCACAGGGTTCCCTATTGTGTAAAAATTTGCCATTAAAATTCGTGTAAAGCTCAGCAAGCATCTGTCACAGAAATTGCAGTCACATACTAGTGTTTAATGCGTTTTTCGTGGAAGAGTAAAGCAGACAATGGAATGCGCAACAGGTGTTTAAGTTTCCTGTTCTCTGCTTTACTTTCATTAACACAACAAAGCATTGAAAAGCAGTGTGCCATTAAAACTTTCGTCCAAGAGGCACATATGCTAGCTGAGATTTACACGAACGCATCGTCTCTGAAAACATGCTAAGTTCATAAGCATACCAGCGTGAAATTTTTGTGAAAGCATCATTTTTTATTATTTTAGACCTTATTGTAAAAATTTGCATAAGCAGTCTACTCTAAAAATATATCCATGTTAAAACTGGATACAAAATTACAGAACGGCATGGTAAAAAGCAGACCATCGGAAGTACTAAGAATCTATACTTGAATCATTTTTTTAAGATATCCTTGGCCGTGACAGCTCTTCCCTTGGGGAAGGGAAGGAGGAAAAGGTGTTTATTGAAACCAAATATTTGGGAACTGGTGAGAAGAAGATCGAGTCCTCTGCGGGCGGCCTCCTCAGACCGGGATGCCGGGAGCAGCTACTATCCCGCACACTCACTCGATCAGCCGTTGCTGGTCTTACATGTCCAAAGCAGGCTGGGCTCCTCCTGCAAAAGAAGGGAAAATGAAATTCAAGTTGTCTCTACTGAATTTTGATTAGATCCGAGGGCAATTTCTAGTTTCCCTTGTGGTTTCTACGTGGACATAGGCCACGAACCACCGCGGGTTCGAGCGTCGCGCGAGCCGAAGCCCCGATCAGCCGTCACCGCGCGCGCACTGAAACACTGCAGCGCGCACTCAACCTCCACCGGGAGGAGAGCACTTCGCTGCAAGGACACCAGCCTCCAAGTTCACAAAGGAGACGTTTATTGACACGCCATCCTCCAGCGGCACACACACACACACGCACACACATACACATATTTACAAACGCACATACGCATATTTACAAACGCACATACACACACATACGCATTCACCGTGTCAAGGGAGCGCGCGAGGAGCAAGGCTCCCCTGCGCGCACAAGTGACACGGAGTGCGCGCCGCAAGCACGCAAGGGCGTGCTGTGATCTCTCTCGCAGTGACCAAAGGGTTCCTTTGAGAGAGTGTGGGCAACCACCGCAAGGTACGCCTGTCTCGGATCGTTGGATCACGATCGACAGGCTCGAGCTTCGCTCTCAGGTAAGACCCGGAGCAGACGAACTCGAGTACACACTGGTCTACGCGGACAAAGGCCGGCAGACAAGAACAGTTGCGTACGCACCTTGCGATGTCTCGGAGGGGTCTCTCTCTAGGCTCCGCTCGGACAGTCGCGCGAGCGCGGCTGTCGAAGCGGTGCCGTGTTCCCGCCAAAAGGCGCCAATGAGAACAGCCACTGGGACGCCAGGGCGGAGCTGTGGCCCGAACGACAGTGAAAAGTCGTTCGAGCCCCTCTCCGCCGCCTCAGGCGGGAGAAAGGGAACGGGGAGAACAACTGGGAAGCGGGCGGCGGCCGCGCAAAGGGCAGCCGCAGCAAGCCCGAATCCCACATCCTCCTCTCCTTAATTGCCCTCCTACCCATCAGTGAAAGCACGCGGCAGGTCCCCAGCATGAGGAAAAGAATGCTATCCTCACGCAACAAGTCAAATACTACACTTCAGTTCCAGCAAGAAAGATCTCGAAAGACAGACACTCAAGAAAGACAAACATTAGCAAGGCGCACAAAAAAAAAAAAAAAACAATGAACAAGATGACATGAAGAATAATGTACAAAGTTCCGGAGGCTAAGTAACAACGGCTATGTACAGAACACAATCATGTACAGAACACAACTATGTACAGAACAACTATGTACAAACACAACTTTATACAGAAGTTCCAAAGTTCGTCGGTGCAACTCAGGGAGCCTGCGGTGACTCACCGCTCGTTGACTTCTGGGTGGCCAACGTTCATCCTTGGCTGCAAACGATCTCGGTCGGTGATGGTACAGGTTAGGTGCAGGGACAGCGAACACGTGGAAGGGGCCCCGGGTGTGGAAAGTCCGTGACTCCGTGGCGATCCAAGGCGCACATGGGAAGACCGCGCGGGGCTTCCTTTCCACCGCGCTCCGCACACGCCGGCAACCACACATGGCGCGACGTCGTCGCCTCCAAGCCTAGGCGCGCACACGCACAGCCACTCACACACCAAACAAAGGGTGATGCCGACCTTCAGCAACGAACCTGCCCCGAGCACCTTCGCAACCGCGGCGGCCTTGGGTGAAAGGGGCATCGTCCATGCTCCCCGTCCCCAAACGGCCCCAACTTCCTTTCCGCACGCACCAGAAAAGCCGCGCGTCGGGGCTGCCTAATGAGCAACCCTCGCAATTTCAAGAAGAGGAGAGAAGACGCGCTGTACAAAAGAAGGCGCTCACTGTACAATATTTACAAGTTAAGAAGCAAGAATGGAAACAGAAGAAAGCGAAAAATGGGAACAGAGGCACACAAAACAAAAAAAATAATAAAGCACACAGGCTGGAACTGAGCGAGCCAGAACAGGGGGAGACCAACCTTGCTTCCGGGTAGGGTTGAACGAGCAAGCTCGCTCGGTGAAGCGGTATGCCTTCGGTTGCGGAAAAGGCCCGTCGTCCGGCATCAATCACACAGGTGAACGTCGCCTCACCTTGTACCGGTGCGGGGCACGGCTGCGTTCCACCGCATCGGTTGTGCCTTGGCACTTGCCTGTGGTGACAATGGGCACCAGCGCAAGCTCGTCAGACCGTTACGCATGGGCCTTAAGGTCTGCGATGTAGGCACGGCTGGCTTTCCCCATAGGGGGATTCTTCAGCAATGAGCCCCTGCTTGTTACTGGGGAAATGCCCCATGAAATCGCAGGTGGCCATCTGCCACGGACGCACACTGTCAGTTGGTTTCGTCATGCCCGGTGGCTTGCCACCCCTCGACTTCTCCATTTGACAGACATGGCAGGAACGGCAACAGCGGAAAATGTCGCGCTTCATGCCGGGCTGTAGTCACCGATTGACTCAGTTTCTTGAAACCTTGGAGCCATTCAGATGACCAGCCAATGGTTTGTCGTGAGAGAAACGCAACAGAGCGCCGCTCAGACATTGGGGAATAGCCACTTCAAATGGTTCATGGACTCATCATCCGTGGCTATGTATTTCAGCGCGAGCCCGTCATGGCCCAGCAAATATGAATCCCGGGGCACGCCGCGACACACGCTGACTCGTGCCCCCCTGCGCCCGCTCAATACAAGTAGCGTACCGGCGCTGCGCCCGCTGCAATACAAGCAGCGTAACGGCGCTTCGTCTCCCAGAGACCGTCGCTGACATCGCGACAAAACGGGTCATTTTGCTAGACCGTCGTAGCTCTTCGTGGCTGAAAACGATCCCAGTCATCCCAAAGGAGAGCCTGGTTTCGTCCCCCCGCAGGTTCGCAGCAAAACTTCCGCTGGCATCGGCGTCTCAGATGTGCTCACAAAGAGCTTTCACCCTCGCCTGCTTTGCGAGGCGCTGCTTGCCTGGATAGCGGAATGGGGAACCCGTCTGCGGGCGTCCCCTCCGTGCCGATCTGCGGCTCGTCCGCTGTTTCGCCCCTTTGCCCGCCGGCGTAAAGACGCTGTCGCGGGCGAGTGGAGCACGGGATAGGGCGTCAGCTACCACGTTCGTTCTCCCCTGTAGATACTGCACCGAAAAGTCGAAATGCTGTACCAGGAGAGAATGGCGCGCCAGCCGGCTCGCAAGTTCACGGAGCCGCATCAGCCAACTGAGCGCGCTGTCGGTGCGGTTTCCAGAGGGAGCCCGGCCGACGCCTCGCCGTTCCCCGAACAGAAATGACTGCAAGCGGGGTACGGGTGCTGTTGTGCGGAGATGCCGGCAGTGGCGGCGTCGCGCACATTGCTTCCACAACGGCGTAAAGCTGAAACAGCGGAGGCATATGGTCAACGGTCCCACCGCAGGGTGGTCCGAAGAACCATGTTCGTGTTTCAGTGCCTTTGCCGAGTGCCGCGCAGAGGGCGGCAGGCATATGGCGCATGAGCTTGATCGTCAAGGCGACCGGCTCGGCCGATGTGCTGTCCAACGACTCATGGAGCCAGGGACAATTCACGTTGGGCGCCAGTTGTGGTTTCTACGTGGACATAGGCCACGAACCACCGCGGGTTCGAGCGTCGCGCGAGCCGAAGCCCCGATCAGCCGTCACCGCGCGCGCACTGAAACACTGCAGCGCGCACTCAACCTCCACCGGGAGGAGAGCACTTCGCTGCAAGGACACCAGCCTCCAAGTTCACAAAGGAGACGTTTATTGAAACGCCATCCTCCAGCGGCACACACACACACACGCACACACATACACATATTTACAAACGCACATACGCATATTTACAAACGCACATACACACACATACGCATTCACCGTGTCAAGGGAGCGCGCGAGGAGCAAGGCTCCCCTGCGCGCACAAGTGACACGGAGTGCGCGCCGCAAGCACGCAAGGGCGTGCTGTGATCTCTCTCGCAGTGACCAAAGGGTTCCTTTGAGAGAGTGTGGGCAACCACCGCAAGGTACGCCTGTCTCGGATCGTTGGATCACGATCGACAGGCTCGAGCTTCGCTCTCAGGTAAGACCCGGAGCAGACGAACTCGAGTACACACTGGTCTACGCGGACAAAGGCCGGCAGACAAGAACAGTTGCGTACGCACCTTGCGATGTCTCGGAGGGGTCTCTCTCTAGGCTCCGCTCGGACAGTCGCGCGAGCGCGGCTGTCGAAGCGGTGCCGTGTTCCCGCCAAAAGGCGCCAATGAGAACAGCCACTGGGACGCCAGGGCGGAGCTGTGGCCCGAACGACAGTGAAAAGTCGTTCGAGCCCCTCTCCGCCGCCTCAGGCGGGAGAAAGGGAACGGGGAGAACAACTGGGAAGCGGGCGGCGGCCGCGCAAAGGGCAGCCGCAGCAAGCCCGAATCCCACACCCTCAATTGCTTTTTTCAGATGGCATTGCACGAGTACATCTCCATTCAGGAAGGTCATATAGTAAATCACTGCAACAAAACCCATGTAAAATACCAAAATATGCGTGCATAGTTTGACATGAAGAAACTGGCATTCAGTATATAAATGTTTTTATGTCGTCGTTTCCAACATGTCACTCTGACCAACATATCATCATGTTATAATTGTTTGCTGCTATGAGCCGTCAGCAATGGCCATGGCATGGAGGGCACATGTAGAGGAACTAAGCATAAAGGATGCTATATATTAACATAAACCACAGCCGCAGCATTGCAGTATTACACAGGCATGCACTGGTAGCAGCAGTGTGCCGAACTGGAATTTTTTCGAGTTCGGTTCGGGTTCGGGTTCAGGCCTTTCGGATTCGATTTGGGCTCCGGAGAGACATTCCGTTCCGGTTCGAGCCGGTTCGACCCTGCCCAAACTGGTTCAGACAGGCTCAAAAAAAATATTTTTAACGATGAGAGGGACAGTTTCAGGGACGTTGTGTTTTGTAAGCGGTCTCGTCCACACGAGCATTGGAAGGAAGACTCTACGTACCCTTTTATTGTTTTTTTTTTACTTAAAATGAATGAATGAATTCTTAATTTGATTGACGGGATGGCTCTCGGTGGCTGTTTGCATAATTAGGGAAATAGGAGGGAGGCGGTGTAATTCTCGCTTCTTCACTGCTCTTCAAGCTGTTTCTCGTTGGTTACCATGCTGCCGATCGGCGCGTTGTATGTCGACCTACACTACTCGAAGCAGGCTGCTCTCACTGCCACGAATTGCAATGGCATGTTGTATTGCGGGGCTTGATAGTGTAAAACTTCTGGAAACACAAGCGAGTCTGGCTCATTTTACGACGGGATTCATGGCAAGGGAGGTTCTGTTTCCAGTGATGTTAAGCTGCTATGATATAAGTAATCAAAATATATAAATCTTATGGTGCGGTTTTGAATGAATTGGAATTTTTTGGCCAGGTTATTTTGTTGGGGGCCCCAGATAGAGAATGAGTATTCTAGTTGATAGGGCGGACAAGAGTAAATTATTCGGAACGTTTTACTGTAGCCAGTGCCAGGCGCAAGTCATGTTTTAAAAGCCAAAAACAGGGTTAGCGTCGTCGGTACGTTCATAATGGAGTTGTTTCCATAAAGATCCCGTGTTAGGCTGATTCCTAAATATTTATATGTAGATGCATGAGATACCTATGCGCCGCAAATAGTGTTTGAGGTAGGCTATGACTAACGGCGATGAAATGAGATTGCAGTTGTTTCATTACTTTTTAAAGACAAGTCAATGAGAGTATCATTTTAGTGCGAATGCGCTGTTTCACGAGGTCTAACCGGGCCTTCAGGAAGAGCGCGACAGATACTGCGGCTTTCCTTTCCTTTAAATCAATTACTAATGAAATCATTAGTGAGGTATATAAAAATTATAAATAGTGATGATTATTATTAACGTAGACTAAGAATAATAGAGATTAAGTATATATATATAATCTGAATAATAGAGAGAATATATGTGCAGTTAAGAATAATAGTACAATTACTGCAATTTGCCCCTCTGTTTTTTTTTTCTTAGGGCCTAGCCGCACGTTCTTTCGCTCCGCTTGGACTCGTCCCTCTCCCTGCTTTTCAAGGTCTGTGTCCCGAGTCCCGACTTTCCTTGTCAACACGCAGACTATAGACGAGCTGGTATTGCAGCGCGAACCACAAGAAGGGACGACGACAGACACAGTGAAAAGAGCGCTGACTTCTAACTATTTATTTCTCTGATATGCCACGCATTTATACACATTTGAAGCTTCAGCAGGAAAGAGCAGGAAAAGCAATCAGCATGAAGATCATAGGCGATAGGACAAGGCCCTAATCACCATCGATTCAGAAACTTCAGCTCTTTCTTGGTTAGTGCGACTGATGGCATGCTTACACACCTTTCCTCTGTACTAGCTATGTTTACCGCCTCAATTATCTCCCTGACACACTGATCATTGTGTCAAGCAACGATTGTGCTTTTTTGGAACGCAGGTACGCAAGGTTTTCTGCGGCGACGTGTAGACTCATCGCCACAATTACGACAGTGCGTGCTAAGATGGCCCTGGTCACCATCATTTACATTCTTGTTGTGTTCTTTCAATCTGATATACACCTGCCGGTTTGTCCAATGTATTCGCGTCCGCAGGACAACGGAATGCGATATACAACACCTACGTCGCAAGTGAAAAACCGATTCTGGTGTCTAATCATGCACGATTTTTTTCTTTTTGCTATAGCACGGGTTAGTTGTTTTGCATAGCTTGAGTGGGGCCGAAAACACAACGTCAACGCCTGCGCGCTTTCCAATCTTCTTCAGGTTGTGGGAAGTCTGGTGGATATACGGAATGACTGCTACTCTTTTGCGTGCATCCGGGCCTGTCACGGCATTCTTTTCAGATTGCCGGACTTGTTTCATTTTCTGGAGCAGGCCCTCTGCCACAAAAACTACAAGGACCTCCGGGAACCCCGCGTCAGACAGGCGTCCAATTTGCAGGGCTAGACTTTCTTTAAGCATATGGTCACAGGATTTAGTCAGGGCATTTACAAAACAATATTTAACAACGCTGCGCTTTACAAGCTTGGAGTGGGCAGATACAGCGGGTAATAAACATTTTTTTCCCCCGTGGTTCATACCCCCAACAAACATGGTCATTACAAAACTTTAGTCTTAGCTCCAAAAATCTTTTCCGCAAAAACTCATAAGGATGGCTGTCTACTTCGTGTGATTATTTCAGAAAAGGGAACGTGGCAGAAATGTTTAGCTCTTTTTCTGCAGGATAAGTTGGCCATGCTAACAATTGAAGACCCATTCCTTGTTAGGAACTCTGAACAGGTTGTTGAATACTCGCGGCAGCATGAGACTGCAAATGTATCGGCCTTTTCCATAGACATAAAGGACCTTTTTTACTCTTTTCCGCATGATGCCCTGCTATCATGTGTTGAACAGGCCATTGATAGGATGGGTGCCGTTTCTTTCCAGAACAGTTGGGGTTTACATGTTAGTGGCTTTCTAGAATTGCTTGATGTGTACCTGCGATCTACCTTTGCCACCTGGCACAAAGGGTTTTACCTGCAAAAACGCGGAGTATGCATTGAATCACGTATTGCCCCTGTCCTTAGCGACTTGTTTTTAGCCATGCACGACAGAATAATCGAAAGATGTCTCGAAGGTACAAGTGTTGTCCAAGTCTTTAGATTTGTAGATGACTTTTTAATCATAATTGACAATGCCAATGCGGATTTTCATGTTACAGCTGGAGACGTGCTTGAGACATTCAAGCGAAACTTAACACCTTTAATTTTGACGCATGAAATGCCCAACAACCATTCCATTAGATTTTTGGAGCTAAGACTAAAGTTTTGTAATGACCATGTTTGTTGGGGGTATGAACCACGGGGGAAAAAATGTTTATTACCCGCTGTATCTGCCCACTCCAAGCTTGTAAAGCGCAGCGTTGTCAAATATTGTTTTGTAAATGCCCTGACTAAATCCTGTGACCATATGCTTAAAGAAAGTCTAGCCCTGCAAATTGGACACCTGTCTGACGCGGGGTTCCCGGAGGCCCTTGTAGTTTCTGTGGCCGAGGGCCTGCTCCAAAGAATGAAAGAAGTCCGGCAATCTGAAAAGAATGCCGTGACAGGCCCGGATGCACGCAAAAGAGTAGCAGTCATTCCGTATATCCACCAGACTTCCCACAACCTGAAGAAGATTGGAAAGCGCGCAGGCGTTGACGTTGTGTTTTCGGCCCCACTCAAACTATGCAAAAAAACTAACCCGTGCTATAGCAAAAAGAAAAAAATCGTGCATGATTAGATACCAGAATCGGTTTGTCACTTGCGACGTAGGTGTTGTATATCGCATTCTGTTGTCCTGCGGACGCGAATACATTGGACAAACTGGCAGGTGTATAAATACCAGATTGAAAGAACACAACAAGAATGTAAATGATGGTGACCAGGGCCATCTTAGCACGCACTGTCGTAATTGTGGCGATGAGTCTACACGTCGCCGCAGAAAACCTTGCGTACCTGCGTTCCAAAAAAGCACAATCGTTGCTTGACACAATGATCAGTGTGTCAGGGAGACAATTGAGGCGGTAAACATAGCTCGTACAGAGGAAAAGTGTGTAAGCATGCCATCAGTCGCACTAACCAAGAAAAAGCTGAAGTTTCTGGATCGATGGTGATTAGGGCCTTGTCCTATCGCCTATGCCTTTCATGCTGATTGCTTTTCCTGCTCTCTCCTGCTGAAGCTTCAAATTTGTATAAATGCGTGGCATATAAGAGAAATAAATAGTTGGAAGTCAGCGCTCTTTTCACTCTGTCTGTCGTCGTCCCTTCTTGTGGTTCGCGCTGCAATACAAGTTAGATATGAACCAACTAGCCCGCCAAGCAACCGTTCTATGGACGAGGTGGACCAGGTTACTCATTAGTTACGTTTTCTGTCAATAGAGCACTTCTAGCTAGCCTTCAGTGCCGCCTTTCAGACTGTGTTGGGTATTCGCATCAGTAATGGTGAACGACGCGATGAAGTGCGTTTTCTTTCCTTTTTTTTTAGGCCGTAGTTGTACGGGCCGGAGCGATAGCACACCATGACAGAGCTTGTGAATTAATACTCCCACGAGTGATTCCACTTAGTTCCTAGCTCCTCCCAGTCTTCACATTTGAACATCGGAGCTTCACTCCTGGCATAGTTTAACTTGTCAAGAGAAATAAAACAAGCAGTCATCACTAGGGACAAAAGGAAGAGAACAGTCAGTTCAGTTTAGTCGTTCAGTCGTGTCCGACTCTTCGTGACCCTATGGACCATGTCACGCCACGCTTTCCGGTCTCTCACTATCTTCCTAACATCACATAACTTCATCTGCAGTGCCTCGAGGATGCCATCTAACCAACGCGTTCGCTGCCTACCCCTTCTCCGGCTACCCTCAACCTTTCCCAACATCAAATCTTTCTCCAGCGACTCCTCTCTTCTCATCAGATGACCAAAGTAGCTGAGCTTTAACTTTAAAATTTGACCCTCCAATGAGCAGTCAGGGTTTATGGTCGACAATATCGACTGATTTGATCTTCTGGCACACAAGAGAACACAAGAGGGGAAATTGACTTATGGACTCTTCGTGGTAAGTTCAGACACATCTCAAGAACAGACCTGTAAACTCCTGCCCAATGCAGCCTTCACACCATCAACGTCGGCCTAGCATTCCTTAAGTGTCGGTGAATCTAATTGCATCTGCTGGCGTCCCGTCGCATACGGCTGTTATGCACGTGCAATGCGACTCATTGCGATGTTGTCGAGCGATGAGAAAATAAAATGATTTGCGTTAACAGACTCGTCATTTCGTTTTTGAGTTGTACATGGTTATATATTTATTTATCTGAATATGTGACTCAGCTTACGAATTATATGCTATCAGTACACTGTCTAGGAAGGCTCTCGGATGGGACAACTTCCTCCATGCGCGGCGCCATAGCGCAGTGCAGCGGTCATCCATGCCTGGGATGAAACGATAACTCGACACCAGAAATTAGAGATATATGCATGTATATATGCTTTTTCTTTGTTCTTTTAAACTTTTTGCAAGAGATGTTTTTTCAATATGTTTGTGATGTTTGCGGTGTGTATTGGTGCTTTGGAAATAAGCGAGAAGAGCGCTCTGAAAGCTGCGATAGAAGAAAAATAATAAATGTATTTTGCCAGCAAAAGTGGGTCGGAACCATACTGCGAACCGGTTCGGGAACGGTTCCTCCGATTTGTTCCTGTTCGGGTTCAGTTCCAAGATGGAGAGAGAAATTTGCGCTTGGTTCCGGTTCCGGTTTGACACTCTCAGCCGTGGCAGAAACCTGCATTTCAAGTGGCTTAGGAGGCAAATTTCATAAGACATTGTTCCAGCTTTAAAAAGAAGTGATCAATAATAATATAATTTAAAATTACCAACTTTTTTATTCTGTAAACTACCACTCTGTCGTTTTTGTCTAGTTGATGAACTTATATTTATTTTATTTATTTATTTACAATACCCTCAGGGCCCGTAAAGGCATTGAAGAGGGGAGTGGGTTAACAACAAAACAAAATAAGCATAACCGTATCGTTTACAAGGATATGAATTTCAAAAATATCTAAAATACAACAATAAATACAAAAAAATTTATACAATAAGAAGCAGTGCAAAAAATCCTGTCAGTATACAATATTAGCTAAAGCAGCACGAACATTTGAGTTATCATTGATGGAAACAATATCTGCGGGAAGATGGTTCCATTCAGTCGATTTTCTGGGTATGAATGGCTGTAAGAAAGCGTGTGTATTACATCTATCGAGGCCGATTTTATGATGAGGGTCAATGCGATGGGATACATAGTGAGGTTGAAAAAAGAATTCGTCACGATCAGGCTAGGATGATGATAGAGCTTGTGAAACAGGACTAAGCGAGATATTTTGCGACGGGTCGCCAGAACCTGGTTTAATAACTGCGAACCCCACACCACTAACTGGACCACATTCAAGCAGCAGTTCCGCCAATATTTCGCGGACCCAGCAGTTCGGACTGAGGTCGCGAAGAACAAGCTCGCCTCTCGCCTCCAAGGTCCCGATGAGTCGTACGCGTCTTACATAGAAGCCATACTTGCACTTTGCCGGCTTATTAGTCCCACCATGCTGGAACCTGAACGCGTACACCACATCTTGAAAGGAATTAATTCTGTGGCTTATAACACCCTAATTGCCCAGAATCCTTCTACTGTCCACGCCGTTATTGCGACCTGCCAACGCATCGACCAGCTGCAGTCCTCCCGATTGCAGCCCGGCATTGCTACTGGCCCGACCTCTGCTGACCTGGACCTGCGGGCACTGATTCGAGCCATCATCCGGGAGGAGCTCCAAGCCCTCAAGCCTGTCTGTCGACACGGGTGCGATCATTCTTCCGTACCTTCTAATGACGCCGGTCTCCGCAACATCATTAAAGATCAGCTGGCAACAATCACCCGACCTATGGCGGCCGACCCTCCTGCACCCCGCCCAGCATCGACTTACGCGCACGTCGCAGCATCACCCCCTCCTTTTGTTCCGCCGCCCCAACCGGCACCGCCCTACAATCACATCAATGCAATGGCGACGGCTTAACCTGCATCACCCTATTACGCACCTTGGCGCCCCTCCCGACCAGTCTGCTACTACTGCGGCATTAGAGGACACATATCCCGCTTCTTTCGCCGCCGCGTTCAGAACGAGCGCCGTGGTTACGACGCCTTCGAACCTGATCTGCCTTCAACTTCATATTATCAACGCCGGTATATTCCCAGCCCGCCTCGTCGGTTCTCTCCGCCTCCAGTGTCCTCGTCTGAGCCTAATGAAGCCCATGCATCTCGACGCCGCTCCCCATCCCCATACCGCCGCTCAGTTTCTCCGCTCCGTCCCGCAACAACTCTTCCTGTACGTCCGCCATCCGGAAAACTAAGCGTTGCAGTTGTGGAAGAAGGCCAGGTCGAGACGGCAAGGTCGAGACGGCAAGGCAAGGGATGCCGTGTCTGGCGTTTATTCCGATGGACAAAACCCAAGCGTGTGCCGGAGCCGGCGCCGCGGGACGATGATGATGGTATGTACAAGAGGAAGAAGAAGGTCATGGTATGTACAAATGAAAGAAGATCCGTGGAGGGCTCACAGTACATTTTGCCTTTAAAAAGCAATATCATACCAGTTGCGAGCTTAAACTCCCAAGGTTCATGTCTGTTCCACCCATAGCAACGAAACACACGTCTAAGTCAAGCCTACAGATAAAGAGCGAGCTAGACTATTACAGACACACACCTGGTTATGCTTGTCTGGCATTTATGAAGGTGAAGAATTTGACTTGCCAATAATATGTGTATAAATAATAAGGATCTTATGACATTGAATGCATCTGATTTTCTGGAGTGGCTTTTCTTTGCGCTATAATTTATCCAACTTGGCATAGTTTCATGATTTGAACTATTGCCTCGATGCGCGGATGCGATGAAGCCGCAGCTCCTGGTATGAGCCACTATGTATAAGCCTATATAGCTTCATGTTTTGAACAATTGCCTCGATGCGCGGCTGCGCACCGTAGCAGAGAGAAAGCAGCAGCTCCTGGTACCTCTACGTATAAGCCACTTTGCCTCGATGAGCGTAAGCGTACCGGAGCGGAGAGGCATATGTCGTGAGGCTGGAGCTCTTGGTCCCTGTACGCGCAAGCCACTTAGCCTTGATGCGCAGCTGCGACGGATGCAATTGCATTTCGCAAACCGCACGCCACGCATTGCCCCTGGGAGACCTCATACAACAACATCGCGACCGGCAAATGGCACGTCTTTCTAGCACCAAACAAGGACATTGGATACTACAGCAAGTTGCACTCAAGCCTATCGACCTCCCTATAATTAATTACCCTTCCTTCTTCGCTCCCGGATAACCTCAGAATAATCCCCATTCCAAAAAAAAAAAAAAAAAAAAAACGTTGCACCCGACACTAACACAGGCAGACGTTCCGCTCGCGTTTCCAACCATGTTCATCCAACAGATTCCACGATCATCTACACAGATGCATCACGAACTAACGTCGGAGCGGCTGCTTACTCAATTCAGAGCTGCAGCGATGTAGTGACGCATACCCTCGGTCCTTACATAGATTCTCCTCCTACAGCGACTCTCGAGACCCTACCAATAGTTACCAGTATTCAAGACCTCGCACAAGCACCCCCTAACCCTTCAGGATATACTATATACACTGATTCAATACAAGCTATACGCGCCATTCACACGGGTCGCATTCCTGAAGAACTACACGATGATCTACACAGAGCTCTTACCAAACTACGCCTCGCACTGTAACACTGAGGTGGATTCCTGGTCACGCTGGAATCCCAGGCAATGAGGTAGTGCATCGCCTCGCCCGCGAACTTCAACACCGGGCGCCTGGGATTCCCTGGCCTTATTCACCAACGTGGGACACTACTCTTCACTACAAAAAAGAAATCAACGTTCACTACGACAACATTAGAGAAACTCTCCGTACACTTCCTCTTCCTTATAAATCTCTCACTACCACGCAAATCCGCATTCTTAGACGCATACAACTAAATAATCTGCTTACTCCTGCCCGATCTTTTCTATACAGAATCATACATTTCCCTGCGTGCCCAAATTGCCCAGAACACTATGCAAACTTGGAGCATTGCATCTTTTCATGCCCTGTCGCCCTCCAATCTCCTCACTTTCCACACCCTCCTCCCCCAACGTGGCGGGCTTGGTTAGCCTCTGACCAGCTGCAAGATCAGTTGGCCTTGGTGACCCTGGCCCAGGACATTCTTAACACTTTATGTAATGCGTTAAATAAAGTTGTTTCCTCCTCCTCCTCCTCCTTCACAAATTCAAACTAAGAGTGGACAACGGTCTCAACTTAAAATACTAGCTATCTTCAAGGGACAATGCCAAACAGTAACGTGGTGGACAATGTGGAAAGAATTTGCTCTATGACGATTGTTTAAGCCATTGCTACGTCCTACATGTAAGCAAGCTAGAAACATTACTGTTCTAAGGGAGTACTTTGCTATGGGAGTTTTTGTTGTAGCAAGCCAAATGTTAGCCTTCAATCAGAAAAGCATTGCCAAACAGAAATAGAAAACAAACACTTTCGCTAAAAGTACCAACTGTACAACTGCTTGTAGCATGACCAGGTACAGGTTTCTGTTGGAGGCCACATCGTGTGTCCAGCAGCTCTCAGAAGCCTTGCATGTGAGCATGATGCTATAGATCTTTATGACTATCATATATTAACCTACAAGGGTATAAAACAACTTTAATGTCATAACTTAAGATCATTATAAGACAAGCATATTACCCAGTGTAAGACATAAGCTCAGTATTTTTCACTATAAGGTGCCACATGATTCTATAGTGTATACCTTTGGCATTATCTTGCTGTCAGTAATGCAATGAAGTTCTGAGGAGCCTCTGAATATATGTAATGACTTGGCAATAACAATAGCGGCCGGTGCTTGAAGAGGTGTTGAAAGGATGATGATGGGCTGATGAGTTATGTGTGACTCTGGGGCACGACATTTTCGGGTGTCAAGTTCCTCTCCCCGTATCTGACATTGTTCGGTAGCGTGCGCTGGCAGACGACACGAGCGACGACTCTGACAGCGCTGCGGTATTTACCTCGGTGAAACCCGGAAATAAGCTTCGACGAAGAGAGACGAGAGAAATAATTTGAAGTGGTAATATCTTAACGGAACATTAAATGCGGTAGTCGGTACAATGAATTTATTTGCGCTGAACTCAAGCACCCAGTTGCCGACGGCCTACTGCCTTCAGCGGAAGGCTGAGAGGTAGGGCGTGAGGCGCTTGGATAGCATTCACGTTAGTGAACATATACGTCCCGCAGTTGCTCAGGCTGAAGCAACGCATGTATTAAAATCGTAAGTATAAGCCTGTACCTTAATATCGCAGAATTTTGCTAGAACACCTATGCGGGTACGTAAAGCGTTGCACACTGTTTCTGCAGAGCATTTAGTTTACTGAGCATTGCGTGCCCTCAATGAAATTTATAGCTTTATAGACATCGCAATTATAAAGTGCTTGTTACTAACTGTACAAATCATTAACTGCTATCTTTCATCGTCAGTAAAAATGGCCTCCGACATTTCTGCGAATCTCGGAGGCCTCAACGAACAGCGGGAACGAAAAGCGACAGGCAGACTCCCCGGAATGTTCATCTTGTGGCATCAAGAGACTGTGGACCGTATATTATTGGTGTGCTCAGTGAATGAGTGTGAATGAAAAGTGCTAGCTGCTTCCTTGAAGCGTTTAGATAAGATACTTCTGTCTTAGGAGTTGCTGCTATGGATGCTTGACAGGACAAGGGGAAAGATGTCTACTCAGTGTAGACTCTTTGCCGTTTTTTTTTCTTTTTTTTTTGTGCGACACGAGAGTTCACTTGCGCTTGTAACGCAAGTTGCCGTGCCTGTATACATATATTTTCCAATGCCTTCTCCGACATCGTCACCCATCATGATCCTCTTTATTCTTCCCTTCTCCGGGCCCCAGTGCTGAGTAGCAGGCCAGCTTTTAATCAATCAGGCCAACCTCTCTGTTTTCCTTTCATTAAACCCGTCTATGTCTGAGAGCATTTGTACGCTTGACTCGGGCACATAGGGACGTCTTACTCGCGTAGCATTTGCCGCCACTTTTACACACATCAGCGCAAAGGCAGTGTGCCTCAGACGAAGACATTATTAAAGAAGGGCGTTACAAAAGGGTATCATCACCAAGGGCCGGAACGGGAGTAAAAATGAGCACACTTAAAACCGCTCGAAGCCAATATTTTTTTCAGTTTCAGTATCACTTTCAGAGAGTTTCAGTTTTGCAGTCTAGCAGCTTTGCTCCGGCCGAGACTGAGGGCAACGTTTATACTCGGGGATAGCTCTCTGTGGCTATGTAGCGAAGTCTTTGGGGCTCGAGCTTTCTTTTTTAAGTTACTCAAGTCAAGTAGTTGTCCAAGCTTGTCTGGCTTCAGTTACGGTTTCGTTTTCAGCTGTGTTTTTGCGTTAAATTAATAGTTTTCGAGCAGCTAAATACGCAGAAATATGGCCCTTTACGTAACCTAAGGCCTACGTGAACACAAATTTGTACCTAATCAGTAGTCCAAAGGACGTATATTGCCAAAAGAAGTGGAGTAGCTGAAGCATACTGAATACGGTGGGGGAGACGCGGCAGGCAGATGCAGCAGATGCAATCTCGTTACATATCGCGGGATGACCGGCAGACAACGAAGCCATCAGTGTGCACGCAAGTGTTATGCTCAGGTTGTACTGGCTAGTTATGTAGCATAATCTTGATCTCATAATAACGTGAATAGTTCCATAAATCCCAGAGCAAGATCTGCCAACTTCTGCGTCATATTCTGCTGCGAAGTGAGTTGATGTGTTTCGGCTCTGAAGCTTTCACCAGACGTTTGTTTCGGCCGCCCAGATATAATCATAGAAAGACGTTCTTCACTGTTCGCTCTTAACAGCTCCTGCAGGCGGCAAGGCGGCAGATTGTTATGGATAGTGGTGTTAAATGATTTATGCGAAAACATGCGCGCCCGAAAGAGCGCCCCAAGCCTGTTAGTCCCGGGTACTTACTTTGATGTTAAATTGCTTTCATTACTACCCCCCCCCTTTCCCACACACACACACACACACACACACACACACACACACACACACACACACACACACACACACACACACACACACACACACACACACACACACACACACACACACACACACACACACACACACACACACACACACACACACACACACACACACACACACACACACACACCCACACCCACACCCACACCCACACCCACACCCACACCCACACCCACACACACACACACACACACACACACACACACACACACACACACACACACACACACACACACACACACACACACACACACACACACACAAAAGAAAAACAACTTCATAATGAGATAGCATAACAAAGCGTGGTTTCAGCGGCCTTGCGTGGATGTTCGATTGACCAATGTAACTAAATCCGATTGTAACATTCCCTTGTAGCAAAGCAGAGCATGTAGGTATGCTAGGCCACTCATTTATGTCCGAGTATTTCGAGTAGACAGCGCGCGTTATGAAAAGAGCTACAGTCATGGAATAGCTGTTCAGATAACCAGGAGTGGAACATGAAGGTATAAATTATGGTATTTTATCTGGTAGTCTCGAAAACACCAAAACATACGCAGATGTAACGCAAACTGGGTTTTGCCATTCTTGAAGAGCCGTTGCTTGGCTACATGAAGCCTTAAATGAGCATGTTTATTAAAGAAAAAAAAAAGCTTTTTAAAGGAAGTGCGACGTTCCCAGCAAGATAAAATGTGTCCCTGAATGCGAAATCAGAAATTTTCGAACATTTTTTTTAAAATACGTTTTAATGTTATTGCGAATGAAGGTTTAATGCCTTCACTTAAGAGTGTAATAAAAAAACATTGAGGGATCCACCTTATAGGCTTCTGCAACACATTCCGCCCACGAATGGTCCTGGTGCAAACACTTATATAGCAAGTTATAAAACAGTTCAAAATGCGGTTAAGTTATTGATATTACGGCTCATCTTCATATTTAATTCTTGCAAAATTAGTTTTATCTTGAAGCACATTGCACATTGCATAAGAGCTTTTTTCTTTGCCCAATATTTCAGAGCGAGTATATTTATTTCTTTTTCCGATGTTATTTTTCTTTCTTAGTCTCTGAATTATCTTTGTGTGCATTGCTGCTTCTGACAGGAGAGAGGTCGAGGAGCAGTCGAGGTGTTGTTCTCAACTTTGTCATTATTTACACCGTAATAGCACATATTTTGTTGAAATATTTATTAATTAAATAATTAATTCAAACGGCATACAAGCTACTATGCTTCTCCTTTATGGTGTGAGGTTCAACGATAACAAACGGATGATTCGCCTTGGTAATTATTGGGGAGACCGGCTGCTTGCACAGTTGTTCTAAAATGTAATAATGATTTATACATAGTCATGTCGAGACGCAGTTAACTGGATTCTTTTCGAGATGAAGATCACGGGTGGTTGTCAGTGGCCTAGTCAAGCTGTCCAAGTGGCATCTTTTATTTACTATGGAAATCCTGCTGCCATGTATGCAGTAGTGGTGCAATGACCTTATTAACATTGTTAAATTACACAGGCATGATTCGCTGCTACGCTATGATGTGTGCAGCATAAAAACAATGATAATGACTAAGGATAAAATGTTCTCGAAAAAAAAAATCTAAGATCAATTACGAATACGAATATCGATTACGATCTATAAGTATGTTTGCGGTATATTGAGGCGAATAATTTTAGAGATGCTTGTATGTATGTATACAGCACTCTTTATTTTTCTCACGAGCAAAATAGAATTTCTTAGAAGAAGACGCAGAGCTCCAGGTTCATGTTTCTCTTCTTCTGAAAGATCGTGACACTTTCGTTCAGTCGCACCGACAACGCATCAACGGCTAAAGGGGCTTTACCAACGGTGGCACGGCTCAACCGCGGAACGGGTGCATAACTGCCGCGCTCTAAAACAAAGCCAGAAAGATGTTGAACCTGTAGCGAAAGCACTTCGTCCTCGTGCTGGGTTTCGACGCTCTTTCAGGCTCGTGTGCGCTAGTGTATATTCCGCGACGACGAGGATATATATTGCCTAAAGTCCCTTGATAATTTGCCACGTGCCTAGCGCCGCGCGACTGCCGTGCTTGGTGCCGACGACGACGAAGGGTTGGTTGGCTCGGGAGGCGCGCTGGTGCTGGACACTGTCATCGCAGCTAGGAGAAAACCTGACTCTCAGGTCTTACCTTCACGGTACCGTGTACCTTCACGGCTCCTTGTCTTGAATCGTGGCTTGAGTCGTGACAATATATATATATATATATATATATATATATATATATATATATATATATATATATATATATTACGTGTAGCATATCAAACATCACAGAACAGGGATCTCAGTTGGGAGCATAACAATATGACAGAGAATAACCTCTCAGGTGAAACGGACGCGCGATCTGAACAAACACGTTTTAGAAATACGCAGCTTGAAAACCGACAGCCTTTGTTGTTTCTTCTGATTACGCAGCATATGAACGCTTATTGTAGCGAAAGCTACACTGTGCTAGGTTTTCAAGCCGTCGCCTGGGCACCGTGGCACTGTGTGCCGTATGCTGTATGCTCCGCGTCACGCCGTTGCCTAGCAACTGCCACGTGGTATAGACCGAGAGTGTCCGAGCAACGAAAAGAAGGAGGAAAGAAGGAGAAGAAAAGGGAAAAGAACAAGAAGAAGACGAAGAAGGAGAAGAAGGAAAAGAAGAAAAACAAAAGATGGAGAAGGAGAAGAAGATAACTCGGTAGTTGGTAGAGGCGAACGACAACAGCGAGTTGCTAAGACAGACGGTTCGTTCGAATGGTGTGACGGCGGTGTGCCCGGAGTTCGGCGTAGAGACAATGTCATACCACTAGAAGTCTTCTACACCCGAATGAGAATGGCCAACGACGAGAGGCAAGGGGTACTCATACGCGAAGTGATTCCCCTATGACATAAATAAAGCTGAAACCATTGAGTAAACTACTATGAGCAAAAGTCATGCCTTTACTTTGAAGCGGAACCTAAGCGTAGCCATGCAGATTGCTCTCGCGTAACTCCAGGTTTAACCACAAGCTAAACCACAGCTAATTTTTTCTCCGTTATCGGGTAGTTTGAGAAATTCCCACTGTTTGCCATCACGCAGTTTGCGTTCCCCTGCATCACAATCCAGTACTCAGCGCACTGGCGGCGCCTATCACCAGTGTGCGGCTTGGGGAGATGATCGCGTGATGACGCCGTCCCATTTCAAGGCGAAAGCCTTACTTGCCTGACGATCGGCGTGAGCAGGAAGCGCACGTAGAGACAGGAAGTGGGGACAAAAATACAACGTGATTTCGTATGAATTTGTAACTCAATAATTCTTCATGTTCCGAGATGATGTCATACCATCTCGCTTCGTAATTGACACGCATCTGACATGAATTCGAATAGACCTATGTGTCTGCGACGGTATGCCCTAATCAACTACCTATATAATAGATATGCAACGTGATCTAGCCAGAAGGCGTTTCCGAATCTGGCGTCACCGGGCAAGCGAGCTGAGCATTGCATGTCGTCGTCTTCACCAACTTTCATTCGTGCGCGATGGATACAGAACGGATCGCTATAGCATTGCAATCTTAAGGTGCCAGGATGGCGCCGCAAAAAACGCTGCATGTATTTCAGCCTTAAAGAGGTTCTCGAATGCGCTTTTGCACCCTACTACGTTGGTCATCTGATGAGAAGAGAGGAGTCGCCGCGAAAGATTTGATGTTGGGAAAGGTTAAGGGTCATCGGAGTAGGGGTAGGCAGCGAACGCGGTGGTTGGATGGCATCCTGGAGGCGCTGCAGATCAAGTTATGTAATGTTAGGAAGATAGTGAGAAACCGGAAAGCGTGGCGTGACATGGTCCATAGGGTCACGAAGAGTCGGACACGACTGAACGACTGAACTGAACTGAACGTTGGTTGGCGGCCCCCCCCCCCCCCCTCCCCTCAATCGCACAGCGCACGGGCGCCTTGCTTTTCGCCTCGAAAAGAAGAAAACGAAGACATCCGTGTGCTCTGCGATGTTAGTGTACGTTAAAGAACCCCAGTAGGTTGAAAATTCCGAATCCAACCACCACGGCGTCTCTCATATAGCCTGTGTCGCTCTGGGGCGTTAAGCACCATAAATCAAACCAAACCAAGCCAAAGCCTAACTTTTTGTTCCTTTTTTTTACAACCAATGTTGTTATACGGAGCTCTACCAGACGAACCTTCCCGTCACCAGTGTGTTCCATATTGGGAGACACCCTTAGACACACCTGGCGGGCGACAGCCAGCTCAGTACGTGCAGTTGCCGCAGAAACCATTTTCACACAGCAACAGGTCGCTATGGAAACCAGCTGCTTCGGTGTCCGAACAAGCGCAAGAAGCGCTGCGTTAACTTTTGCTCAGTTCTGCACGTATCGCGCAACAGTCCACTCACAATGGGGGATGAGTGACTTTTTATTCAGGGAATGGGGTCAACCTCAACGGCGAGACTCTCGATGCCACACTCGTCGGCTCCGCGCAGGATGCGGAAGAAGCCGTCCTCTCCCCATCCGGTGCCCCACGAGTTCTTGACGGTCCAATAGGGCAGACCGCTCTGGGCGTCGCGGCCGTAGCCCACCACCAGCACGGCGTGGTTGGTCAGCTCGAATGGGTCGAAGGGGGCGCCCAGCTGGCGGTGAAGCGTGGTGTGCTGGTACACGCCGCCCCTGTACGACTGGAAGTCCGGGTACACCTCGAAGCCCACGGCGACCGGGCCGCCACGCACCAGCGCCAGCCGCATCACTTCCTCGTTGGAGCTGTGCCAAACGGAGTTCATACGGTGTGTCACCTCATCTGCTAGATTGGTAACGCATTATTATTATTATTATTATTATTATTATTATTATTATTATTATTATTATTATTATTATTATTATTATTATTATTATTATTATTATTATTATTATTATTATTATTATTATTATTATTATTATTATTATTATTATTATTATTATTATTATTTTTTTTTTTCTTTTTTTTTTCTTTTTTTTTTTTTCCAAGATGGCGCCCAGTAAGGACGCATGTGCGCTGTGCTCCCGCCCGTTTTTTGGCAAGCAGCAGTTTTTACGATGTGCCGACTGTGCGAAACGTGTTCACACGAAGTGCGTCACCTGGGCGGATGACGAGCTGCAACTTCTGAAGTCCGGCTCTCGGCCATTCTTGTGTAATTTGTGTGCGTCGTCGTCGTCTGACGGTGTTAGTCTTAGCGACGGTGGTGCTAGAGTCCCTGGTGCCCCGCTCCTGCCCAGCCACCCGACCGGTTTTCCCCCTTCAGCCGCGACCGGCGAACATGGCGGTGAGTTTGCCTCGCTACGGGCTCTCCTCCTCGACGCGCTTGAGGGAATCTCTTTTCTGAGCGATGAGGTTGCCCAGCTACGGGAAGAGAACGAGCGCCTTCGTGTAGAGAACTCGCGGGCTTTCGTACAACAAGCCGAGGTTATCGCCTCTTTACGTGCCGATGTTCGCGGCCTACGCCAGGAGCTTGTGCGGTGCGCTGCTTCGCAGTGTGAGCGTCCTCTCGTCGAGCGTCCTCTCGTTGTCTCCGTGGGCAATCCTACCCGTGAGGAGCAGCCATCTGTGGACTACTCCGCCGCTCTTCATCGAGGGATGACTCCTGGAGATATTCCCTGTTCATCTTCTGCCTCTGCTCCTCGCCGTGCGGTTGACTTACCCAGTGAGATGAAGAAGCACCGAAGTCGAGCCATTACTGGCGCATCGAGCTCATCTGTCCTGAACGTTGCCATTTACCAAAAGAAGCATCCGAAGACTATTTTCGTCTCTAAACTCAGTCCCGATACTACATCGGTAGACCTTACCAACCATCTAAAATCAGTGAATATTACTCCCATTTCCTGCCGGCAGCTGAAAACAAGGTACGACTCCTACTCGTCCTTCCATATTGAAGTTGATGAAGAATCCTACAGTAAGCTTGTTGAGCCTTCGATGTGGCCGATGGGTTGCATATACAAGGACTTTCGTGGGAAGCTTTACGACGATATGCTTCATCCCTCTGAACTGACGCAAAATTGCAGTGGCCCCTAATTTGGATATCTATTATCAAAACGCCCGAGGTCTTCGGACTAAGGGATCAGAATTTTTTTCTAGCGTCTTGTCCTCTTGTTATACCGCTGTTGTGGTTACCGAAACCTGGCTGTCAAGTGATATTCCTTCCAATGATTTCTTTCCAAATAATTACTCTGTTTTTCGTAGCGACCGCCCTGAAACAGGTCCCAAATCAAGAGGAGGTGGAGTGCTCATTGCTATTGACAGTTTTGTGAAGTGTGTTCGACGTTCCGATCTGGAAACTGTTGAAGAATGTGTGTGGCTCGAGCTCACTTTAAATCGACATGAAAAACTTTTACTTGCAGCTTTCTACATTCCTCCGAATCTACCTCCTTCAGCCTATGATGATGTTCTGCTCTCAATCGAACATGTTATAACCCGTCATAGCAAACACAAACTTCTTATTTTAGGTGATTTTAATACTCCTGGTATCAACTGGAACTCACTTATTTCTTCTCACAACAATCATTACATACTAAGTAAGTGTAACTCTCTACTTGATTTCATAGCCTTTAACTCTTTGCAGCAACACAATTTCATTGAAAACTGTTGCGGTAATATTCTTGACATCTGTCTATCGAATTTTGAAAGTGTTCGAGTCTCGAGTTCGGACATACCGCTGACTCGCTGTGATAAATTTCACCCTCCGCTTCTAGTTACTACTGCTGTCTCTGCCTCACCTTCTACTAACTCAGATCGGGTGGGGAATTCGCCCCGTTTCGCGTATGCACGTGGTGATTATGTCGGTCTTTTCAATTTCTTCTCTTCCGTCGACTGGTCCCTTTTAAATGACATTAATGATTCAGATGGACAAGTCAGTCGCTTTACAGAAATAGTTCTTGATGGTATGCGTCGGTACATACCTTTGCATACTCCTACGCGTAGGAAGTTCCCTTCCTGGTTTTCAAGGGAACTAATAACGGCGTTAAAGCTCAAGGAACGGGCCCATCGTAAAGCGAAACGCCCTGGGTTTCACAATTGGGCAGATGAGTTTCGCCGTGTGCGTTCTCTTTGCAAACGCTTATACAAGCGGGACTACGACTCCTATCTTGAGTCTTTAGAGAGGTATGCCTCAAATCGTCCTAGTCAGTTCTGGCGTTACGTTCGCAAGCGTTCCATTAAATCAGATTTAAGTATCAGCTTAGTTGACTCTCAGGGTTCGGAAATTCGGGATGTTGCCGACAGTTTTGCACAACATTTTTCCTCCGTTTACAAACATCCACATTGTGATTCCGTTTGCCTCCCATCTGGTGCACTATCTAATTCCATTCTCTTTGACGAGGAGTTGATAACTGAGAGTCTTAAGCGTCTGAGACCATCTTTGTCTCCTGGACCTGATGGCATTCCAGCTGCCATAATAAAAGCCTTCAGTTATATCTTCGTACCAGTACTGACTGCCATATTTAATAACTGTTTAAAAAATGCTGCCTTTCCTCGCGTGTGGAAAATGGCACGCGTGTTTCCTGTCTTCAAGTCTGGAAACAAAAC